>NC_135572.1:127834743-128137773 GCF_965152235.1 Eretmochelys imbricata
TGTGAACATACTTACATGAGATCTCCACATTCATTTTCATTTGTGATTTAGGAAAAGATTTGATGTTTGTTTCCAGAGGTGAATGGTAACCATTCAGTACTGCATTAACTAAAAAAAGATAATAAACAAGATATAACCAAAGTAGGAGATTATAGGAGAGGCATCCTTCATCATTAGTTCTCTGTACAAATATTGGTTTATAATAAAAAGAGAAAAATAATAAAATTGTCTGAATAATAATAAGTTTGCTCAGTGATACAAGTCCCCTGTCTTTAAAGATGAAAAGTTGGTCAACATAAATTTGCTTTTGCCAGAATTGTCCAAAATTGTCCAAACTTTTGGGAAAGACAAGGAAAATTTTGAGCTTCACAGATTCAACAAGTAGAAATTACATTCTGTGACCTCCAGAACGAATAATAAGGCTACAAATACATATGTGTATCTTCAGACAAATCCATGTTTCTGTAGCTGCTTATGTAGCCCTCTGTACAACAACACACACTCAACCACAAAGGTTTCACAGTTGAAAACATTACATTCAAAGTGCCACCACATATTGAATTCATTCATGTCTGCTCTCTGCTATTAAATGTAATTTAAAAAGAGAAGTACTATGATATAGTTCCTCAGAAAATTAGTCGAACCGTACTACTATGCTCCCAAGTTGATCAATGCATTTCAATAGAACTGATTAATTTTTTGGCTTATTTTTCAAACAAAGCAACTAACAGTCACTTTTGGTTGATTTAGTCTTTTTCAACTGGTTAAATATTTTCAGATATAAGCTACAACCTTTCCAATTAATTTAGCTGATACCTAAAAGTAAACACTGAGCTAACTCCTGATTCTCATGCTTATGATGCAACTTAACGTTGAACAGCTGATTGGACGTGAAATTCAGTTGCGGCACGAAGGCCCAGTATATGCCCCTTTGTACTACTTCAGCCCCACATGGGGGCTGTATGGGAGGACTACAGATGAAGAGCTAACTAGGCCAGGGTGTCTGTATACGGGCTACATACTATGGAAAGTGTGACTACATGGGCTCCAGATAGGTAGGCATGGGAAGGCTGGAATGTGGATGTCCTAAGGCCATAGGATCTGCATTTAAATAGATCCAGTGGACACAAGGATTCACACAGCTGGTATGAAGGGGCTGCAACTTCTGTCCAACTCATAGAATGGATAGCAGCTGCAAAGTCAGTGTTGCATAGTCACCTGCATACAGGGATAGATACCAACTATCCAACTTTTCTGCAGTCTTTCTGCAGTCACTGCACTGGGTGAGTGGAATGAGTTTCACCCTAGGTGAGTGTTTTTAAGTGGTTAATTTTCTTAGCATCAGAGGTGGCGACTTTCTAATGAGCCAGGGGGTGCTCGATCCCCGCTCTGCCCCAGGCCCAGCCCCTACTCCACCACTTCCCCCAAGGTCTTACCCCTGCCCAGCCTCTTCCCTCCCGTCATCTGCCCCCACTCCATCTCCAACCCATTCCACCCCAACCCTTGCTCCTCCCTCCCCTCCAGTGCCTCCTGCATGCTGCAAAACAGCTGATCACGGCAGGCGGGAGGCACTGGGAGGAAATGGGAGGTGCTGATCGGTGGGGTCACAAAGCTAATGAAACAAACAATTAAATTACATTATCAGTCTGAAATTATATCCGTGTAATAGAATTATTCTAATCTACATAGGTTCTTAGACCACACTCATCACAGAGTCAGCCCCCATGCTAGCAATATTGCTCTAGGTGAAAACAACATTTGTCAGTACAGGTAACAGGATCAGCCCTGCAGGTTTTGAAAAGTGAGTATCAAACACAAAATATGCAGCTAGAAAACTAGTTCAGTGATTCCTTGGTTCAAGTTAACTTTTAAACAGAAGCAGGTAAATAGTAACTAAATGAGACTGTCCGCCCCTCTCACACAAAGAAAAGGAAACCAAGTGCACAGACTCTGTATTTCCACACCATCTTGCAAGGAAGAGGATAAAATCTTGGAACAGCCTGTTTCCTACTTAACTAAAAATGACACCCACGTACTGAAATGAAAATGAATTATGAAAGCTTTCTAGCAGACATATAATGAAACAGCAGGTGGCAGAGAACAAAAAGTACTGTTCTTGCACAATAAATTAAATTCATGTATTCTGTGGAGTTAGAAATATTTAAAGGGATATTGTCTACCAGGAAAAAAAAATCACATTTGAAAATCTTTTACCTGCTATTGTTACAAGTAACACATAAGATTAAAAACATAGATTTTTACCAGCATCACAGCAGCAGAACTGCTGCTGCTGAGTCTGGGGCCAGAAGGGTGTCCGCTTTCCCCGCCTGGAGCCAGGCAGCAACAGGAGCCAAGGGCGTGCCAGAGAACTTTTATTCTTTTCTCTCTCAGACTGCTGCACAGAGTTTGGAAATATCAGGAACTTGTGGAGGGAGGGACCCCTTTCTCTGCCTGGACATTTACATGGTCTCTCCATATCTCTTCACAGGGCTAGGAAGCTATAGGTGCCTGGATAGAGGAGCATCCATCTTCCTTTCTTAAACCCCCTGCCCGAGGCTTGGGAACAATGGGAGTGGAAGGGGTAATAGGAGGGACATTGTTCATTTTCTGAAACTCTTGCATACATCCCAAGGATAGTGTAGAAGCTGGAGGGCCTCAGGACAGTGCTGCTAAAAGGGAACCACAGGACTGGGTACGGAAGGAGCAGGAAGGGACCTGTCCAAGCACTAGTGGACCTTATCTACCCTAGGATTTAAAGTCTGATGTTAATATGTGTTCACTAATCATAGAATCATAGCAACATAGGGCTGGAAGGGACTTCAAGACATCATCTAGTTCAGCCCCCTACATTGAGGCAGGACTAAGTATTTCTAGACCACCCCTGCCTGGTGTTTGTCTAGCCAGTTCTTAAGAACTTCCAAGGCTGTGGATTCCACAACTTCTCTAAGTAACCTGTGCCAGTAATTAACTACCCTGATAGTTAGAAAGTTTTTCCTAATATCTTATCAATCTCTCCCTTGCTGCAGATTAAACTGATTATTTTTGTCCTACCCTCAATAGACATGGAGTACAACTGATCACTCTCCTCTGTGTAACACCATTTGACATTTATGACGACTGAGTTGAAAACTAATGTGCTAACATGTTGTACAAGTCAATTATTAAAGGCAGTGTGCCTTGTCTACACGTGTGAAATTGGTGAAAGTAAAGTGTAGAGGAAGGTTTTGAAATCAGCTTGATTGTACAGAATAAGATACTATAAAATATAAGTGCAAATGGCTCAATTGGGCCTCAAAGGCTGCTTTATCAAAAACATGATTTTTTAAAAAACTACTAAATTCAGGAGTCACTCAGCCCTTCACTGGAAGGGATCCAAAACAGACTTGTCTACACTAGGAAAACTTATTTTGTTTGTTGCTGACAGATGACAGGCAGGGGTGCAATTTGTGGCTGAACACTCTTTAACTGAAAGTCTAGCCAAGGACAAAATGGATTCAACACCATTTCAGAAAAAAAGAGATTTAAATTTAGGGCCCGCTCCCTTCATGTGGGAGCAATAGTGGGATTTTTTTTGTCAATATCCCCTAGGACAAACAATCTCTGGCAGTTTTAACCATCATTTCTAAAATGGTGTCAAACACTGCTTGTCCTTGGTTAATTTTACAGTTAAGTCATGCCTAGCACTGGGTCACCTGCACCCACACTTGACACCCATTTTTGGCACTTGCTCCTTTTCCTAGGGTAGAAAAAGCTAATATATTAATCTGCTGGTTACATAAGAACATAAGAACGGCCATACTGGGTCAGACCAACGGTCCATCTAGCCCAGTATCCTGTCTGCCAACGGTGGCCAATGCCAGGTGCCCCAGAGGGAATGAACAGAACAGGTTATCATCAAGTGATCCATCCCCTGTCGCCCATTCCCAGCTTCTGACAAACAGAGGCTAGGGACACCATTCCTGCTCATCCTGGCTAATAGCCATTGATGGACCTATCCTCCATGATTGTTCTCAAGGCTGGCTGAGACTGATCATTTATGGTTTACAATAAAATATCCTGTATGTATATTGAATTCCAGAAATCTGTAAGTGCCGTCTGAAGACACTTCACTAAAACACAGCTACTGTGCTGGCTAAAATTTTATATTTGTTTTACATAAAAAGATATAGGGAAACAGACAACAATGAAAACTGTTGTGAACTGCATGAAAAACAGGGGTTTTTTATGACTTCACTCATCTTGATTTAATTGCTGCATTGACCTTATGGTTTATTGGTCCCAAGATTGTACAAATATTTGTCTAGTTAAATATATAAAGAATAGGGTGTGGTCAGTTTTGTTAATTTCAAACAATGTAAGAAACATCCATGTGAGGGGAGGAGGGAAGAAGATAGGTTCCTTGCATGACTTGCATTGCTAGACATGAATAAATGTGCTGGAACAAACTGGCTCGGTTTCATATCATATGCCATTTTCTCTCTTTTTCAAAAACATTGGCAGGTTTTTGAGCATTTGTCTTACTTTTCATCGTACAGCTGCAAGATTTAATTTGCTCCAAATGTTTCATGCAGAAGACAGACAGAATGAGCCTGGCCAATTTGCCCATCCCTTCTGTTGGAAAGGAAGATATACAGGATCCATGCAGTAATTGTCAGTTGTTCACTCCTGAATACAAACACCTCAAGACTACTCTTTTCTCTGATCAAGGCTCTGATTAGGAGTTTGTTAAACAAAGTCAATAGGTATTATCCTGAGCAATTTAGTCTCTATTTTAATTGCACTCTTGGGAAAATTATATGTGCCTAATTAAACCATTCTACTGTAGCCAAAATCTGCAAACCCTAAAAGCCATAGCCTGTAGACAAGTTGATAAAAAGTGCAAAGAGCAAGAAAAATATGTTTAAATATCAGTCAGTAATCACTACAGAATGTGATCCTATAATGTGCCTAAAATATATAATCATTATAAACTCCTATCATGCTATAAGGAAACAATTTTTTCATCAAGGTTTCAGTAACTGATTTGGCTATAAAGGAAAATGAAAATGGAGGCTCTTTAAATGATTACTATCTAAACAATCATTTCTTGTTCTTTCTTATTTTTTTTTAAATGTGAACTCCTTAGTTTTCTATAAATGTTTTTGAGGAGTCTGACTGTTTGCAGTGCTAAGGTAGATCATGATACATAGAAAGCAACTTAAAGAAATGAAGATAAACAGGTAAAGAGATAGGTTGTGTGAACAAGCATAGTTTAATTCAAGATTAGGAAGCAGATATACTTTAGCTGAAAACCAAGTCTCAGAAAAGCCTGTAATGACAGACAAAGGCTTGGTCTATATAACAAACTTATGCCAGTATAACCACATTGCTCAGGGGTATGGGAAATCCACAATCGTGAGCAACACATTATACCTACCTAACCTGTGTTGTAGATAGCGCCATGTTGATGGGAGGCCTTCTCGGGAGGTGGAGTGCCTTTGCCGATGGGAGAGGTAGCATCCTCACTAAGCTCTGCAGTGGTGTCACTGCAGCGCTGTAAGTGTAGACAAGCCCCAAGTAGTACTGCCCCTTTTCCTGATTATGTGGCATCTCCATTACTGGAGGTTTGCATGGTAACCCATTCAGTATGATCCTCTGCTAATCTTTTTGTGGATGAATAGTTCTTTTGATCCATGCAGGATCCAAGAGCTTCTTTTTCTGCCTCTTGTTCTGTTTCTATTAACTTTCCTGTCCAGTGCCTCACCCGCTGAACCTCTTAAAATATGCCCTCGAAATCAAATCTTTCTTTTCATAAGATCTCTGACTAGTGTTTGCTGAGTCTCAATAATCTCCAGTACTTTTTCTTTGGTTATGTGGTCTACCCAGGAGATTTTCAGAATTATTCTATCACACCATAATTCAAAGGATTGTAATGTCTTTATTATTGATTGTTTGAACGTCTATGTTTCATGGCCATAACTTTAACACAGGCCAAATGTAAGTTTTGAAGAGTTGGAATTTATTCTTAAGCTAGAAGCCCGGTGCCAGCTCAGGTCAAGGCCTTATTGAACACTTACAAGTGCATAGCTGGAAACCAGTTTTGTTTACCTGTATGTTAGCATTAGCAAAATAGGGGTTGGTCGTTAAGCTGATAAAAATGTGTTTAGTGTTTATAAAATGCTTGAGGGATACTGCGTATATTGATCTCACTTATACTTTCTATACTCCATGATATAAAGTTATATTGAGTGTTTGCATTGTAAACCTCTGTAATTGTATAACTCAACAAACAGAAAAAGAAGCATTGATTAAGGTTAAGCACTCACCCTGCATACGAGAATGACCGCTGAAAGCAACTGACGCATTGTGTAGCATCAAAAGACAGAAACTTTGTAGATTGCATTCCTAACTCCCTCCAAGAAGGGGAGACCTATGCATGAACTCATCCCATCAGTTTTGGGCTCTGGACAGAATGGGATAAAAATTCCTAACAAGGAGAAACTGGATCTCTTTGATGCTGTCTGGCCTCTGGGGGGCGAGGATTCCTAAACATAAGCATAGAGATCCCAATGCTGCTTGGCATGGGTTAGCCCTGAAAAAAGACATTTTGAATTGAGAAATCACTATTAACTCTGTCACTCTTAGGATTCAGACTGCAACTCATTTGTGTTGTAAGCTTGCTTCATTTAACCAGTGAATAACTCCTTTATTTATTTTTCCAGTTAATAAACCTTTAGTTAGTGTATTACAGAATTGGCTACACGCGTTGTTTTTGGTGTAAGATCTAGGGTACCAACTGATCTGGGATAAGTGACTGATCTCTTGGGACTGAAAGCAATCTGAATGTGATGTGATTTTTGGTGTAGGAAGATAGACTGGAGAGCCCAAGGAAACTGTGATTGGTAAGACTGAAATAGTGATCCAGGAGTTCACATTTGTTACTGGACTGGTGAAATCTAATTATAGAACACACCACGAGTTTAGGGTGTCTGCCCTGCTTTTGACAATATGCCTTGAGGTTGGCACTCACCATCATGAGCCAGTCCAGACAGTGTGACAATCACCATAGTTTTTGTCTTGTCCACATTTAACTCTTAGACCAATATTTGTTGCCATGTTCATATATAACCTCCACTAACTTTTCAGACCTTCTTCTAAATCAGCCAACAGCACTGTCATCTTCATAGTGAATGTTATTCACCCATTTTCCATTCATCTTAATACCTTCTTCACTTCCCTTGATTAATTTAATCAAATGGTCACTGTAAATGTTGAATAAAGTCAGTGACGTTATACAACCTTTTCTCACTCCTCTCTTGATCTCTGTTAGATTTTCATTTTCATCTCCCATTATAATTGTTTCTGATTCCAGTATAATTGTTTTATTACATGGAGTTCAGATTCATCAATCCCTACAGAGCTAGACATATTGAACAATTTGTAATAGTAGATTCTGTCAAATGCTTTTTGGAAGTCCATGAAACGAAAGTGTACTATTTTACCCATTTTATCTGATCTTTCTAATATGAGTGTGATGTTGCACTCCATATGATTTAATGAAAATATGCTAATGAGTGTGAATACAATGCAACTGGAATATGCTTCACGCAAAAGGTTTCTTGTAAGGTACCATTACAAAGCTTATAATCTACTGAGTGTGGTCATCCTATTTGTATAAATGTACCATTCTTGTATCTGAAACTAGAAATCTGAAATATAACTTTGAGGTCCTATTGTAATTACGCAAAGTGTGGGCCATTAATCGTGGTTTGGAATCTTGATGGCTCCCATCAACTACTAAAATTGGTTGTAAATTGTTCTGTTTACTTGCAAGCCTTCCTGTGAGTCAGGCCAGGAAGAATGAAGGCTTGGGGTCTCACAAGACATGTGACCATGTCACCTGGTATTGGAATCCACCTTAAACCTGGGGCTTGTCCATTTAGAAGGAGGGGTGGGAACACAGAGAGACAAAAGATTCCCGCCTTGTGCCAAAGCTATATAATGGGGTGGAACTGAATAAAGGGGGCTGCAGTCATGAGAAATCCCCTAGCTACCACCTGAGCTGGAACAAGGATGTACCAGGGGAAAGGATTAGGCCCAGACTAGGAAGGAGTACAGTCTGTGAAAGAAGCTTATTGGAACATCCCTGAGGGTGAGATCTTATCTGTAATCAGTTTCTTAATGTATTAGGCTTAGACTTGAGTGTTTTTGTTTTATTTTGCTTGGTGACTTACTTTATTCTGTCTGTTATTACTTGAAACCACTTAAATCCTACTTTTTATACTTAATAAAATCACTTTTTGATTATCAATTAACCCAGAGTAAGTAATTAATTCCTGGGGGAGCAAACAGCTGTGCATATCTCTCTATCAGTGTTATAGAGGGCGGACAATTTATGAGTTCACCCTGTATATGCTTTATACAGAGTAAAACGTATTTATTGGGGGTTTGGATCCCATTGGGAACTGGGTATCTGGGTGCTAGACACAGGAGCACTTTCTAAGCCATTTTCAGTGAAGTCTGCAGCTTTTGGGGGATGTGGTTCAGACCTGAGTCTGTTTGCAGCAAGCTAGCATGTCTGGCTCAAGAAGACAGGGTACTGAAGTCTCAAGCTGACAGGGAAAACAGGCTCAGAAGTAGTCTCAGCACATCAGGAGGCAGTCCCAAGAGGATCGCTGTGACCCAACCCGTCACAGTGAGCTTCAACGTCATAATGGTGTTTATTGTGCTCTTTCCCCCTTTCCTTGGAAGATTCTATAAATAGGACCTAGTAAAGTGAAGTAAAAATGACTTTTCAGGTTATGAAACACGTAATTCCTTGTCGGAGAGCTAAAATTAAATATTGTTCAGAGTTAAACAGTGCCCAGGTTCTAAAAATAAATAAATAAATAAAATTCAAAGTCCCAGAATGGCATCGTACCAGAAGCACTGGAACACACTATTCCAGCTCCCCAAAAGAGTTTTGGGATGGCATTCTAGCTCCCCAGAAAAGTGCTGCAACAGGGTTCCAAGGCATTCTGGCACATCTTAAATGCTGGAGTTAGAGAACTTTTGAAGAGATTAGTCCACAGAAGTTCTTAAACTGCCTGATCATCCATGCAACACAAATAGCATAAAAGGATCTAAGAAAAAAGGAGAGGCGTTTTTGTTATTAAGGCCCCGACTGGGATTCAGAGATCTGGGTTCAATTCCTGTTTCTGCCACAGACTTGCAGTGTGAGGCAGGTATCCTGGGGAAGTTTGTGCTTTGCAGTGTGAGGTAGCTATCCTGGGAAATTTGGGCTTTGTGCCTCTATTCCCCATCCGTAAAATAGGTATGGATTCATTTTCTCTCCCACCGTCTATTTAGATAATAAACTTTTTGGAGTAGAATCTTTCTCTTACCATGTGTTCATACAGACTCTAACACAATGGGACCCCAGTTTTAGTAATGACCCCAAGTGTAGTACAAATAATGAACAATACAAAACAACCCTATATGTAAATCTGCAGTCAGTATATTTACTGTACTTTTAGCTGAATCTCAGAAAATTAATTTGGAAGAGACCTATTAGCACATGTATTGATTGTTTCCTAAATTATATTTTGAGTAGTTATTCGAAACCAAGTTTTAAAAGACTCAGGAGAAGAAGCTTCCAACACTCAACTGGGGAAACTATTACACAGACTAACAGAACTTATTTCTAGGGAATATTTTCTCTCTCTAAATTTTATCCCTTCCTTTCCCTCTTTAGTGATTACTTCCTTTAAAAACTAGCATTAATTTTCTCCTTCGCTCTCACACTCACCTCATCATTGAAAACCATCAAGCAAATTATTGTTAAAAATCAAGCAGACTGTCCAGAAAATTAAGAATGCTCCCAATTTAATTGTACATTTTCTCTCTCATTCCTAATGGCCCACACAAGATTAATGTTCTGAATCTGAGCAATGTTGAGCATCTATAAATTCCCTTTGAAGCCAATGGGAGCTGCAGATGCTCAGCACCTTCCAGGATTGTGCCCTATGTTGAGTGTGGCTTGTTTAGAAATGCTCTGTGGAGAACACAGAAATGCAGTCCCTTTTAAAATAATGCTGGCTGAAAAACATGATTCCTAAGCCTTCCCCCCATGTTTGGCTCAGAGATGCTGACCCACTTGTAACAATGACTGCCTCCCAAAATATCTCTAGAGGATCAAACAATAACTTAGACACTGAGCAGCCCCCATGGTTGGTGTTTAACAGAAAGCTTTTTAGCTCTCACGGTCGTGTATTCCTCTGAATGGGTACAGGTAATATCACGTAGGAAGAGAAGAGACAAGGAAGATAGGGAGAGATGTGAGCTGGAACAATAAGAGCTACTTTTATACCTTGTTCTTGCAATAAAGAATAAAGGAAAATTAAACAATTCAATTTAAATCTCATTACCCTTTTCCCAAAGCCTATTTTGTACAACCGCATTTCTAACCTGTATATCTGAAAAGTATTAGCTTCTAAACCAGCCAGCAGCACCCTACACTATTTGCGAAGTTTTCCATTATTATTGCAGATCTTGCATCGCATTAATGTAGGGAGTAGAGTATAATATTATGAGACAGAGGAGAAATATAAATTTGGAGAAGTAAACTTTGGATGTACTTGCATAAGAAGATGAGGATAAATATCTTAGAGTTTAGCCTGCTGAAGGCCCGATTTCTTATATGCAGCATTTTCTCATAACATCTTGGAAGCACTACTTTGTTATTTAACTCCCCACAGACCTCCCACAATATTGAATATTTGTGTTTATAGAAGATAATCTATTTGCATTGTAAACTCAGACCTAGTGGCACCGAGAAGTTAAGGGGACTGATAGCACAAATCTTACATTATAACAAAGGACTGGGTAGAAAGCAGGTGCTGTGGGCTAAGCTTGTGGTTTGAACATTGGCCAATAGAGGTCCTCAGTTTTAACTCTTTTATACTGTTATTTCTCCTAAGGCTTGAATTAAAGTCACCACATTCATTTAATTAGTTTAAGGGCCTGGGAAGGAATTTGGAAATTCGCAAATGTTCCATTTATTCTGATCAAATTTAGATCTTTACCATTCAGTGATGGACGGCACAAATTTCAAATGGAAATTCACTTATTTTTCATGTAGGCATTTTTCAGCTTGACGTTCTTTTCTCTGTAGTTTGTTAAAAAAAGGAAGGAAACGACGCAAGAAATTTGTTGTTTATATAGCTCTGGTCAGATGGATTTCTAGAGAGAAATAATAAAATGCAACTCTAATTAACATAGTGCCTTTCTTACAAATTGAAACTTAAAATTGAGTACAAGACATAAAGAGAATATGTAGTGTGACTACAGAAAACAGTGGTATAAAGACTTGTAAGGTGGATTCAGAGAAGCTTTCAGGCATAACTTGATAACATAGAGGGATACAGCAAAGCTGTTTCAGATGCTAGGAGCTCCAGAGAAGGCTCACATAACACAGTGGTTTGATAGGCAGTGGACCAGAAATACTTCCAGAGTGATGGTGGCATCCAGGAGGGCAGCATGGTCCATACACTGCATGTTCTGTTCATTTTCAAGGAGAAGGGCAAAGGGTCAAAAGCAGTAGATAGAAAGTTCTTATCTTCTGTGAGACTTTGGACCCTCTAGCTACTTATCTGGGTGTCTTCCTCAGGACTAGAACTTCCCTATGTGAGGGATGGTATGGCAGGAAGCTGATCCTTTTATATCTTGAGAACATCACTTTGACCTATGACATTTGACCTTAGCTTCTAGCATTCTAGGAAATTTGGCATATTAGCCCTCTTTGCTGAAGACTAGTACATCCTTGTTGATGTAAATATTGCCTGGTTTGGTGCTTTTTTTTTTTAAAGCTAAAGATGTAATTTTCAAGAAGGAGGTGTTGTAGCAATAGGATAATACTGAACCATAGAACTGGAAAAGACCTTGAAAGGTCACCTAGTCCAGTCCCCTGCATTTATGGCAGGACTAAGTATTATCGAGACCATTCCTGACAGTTGTTGAGTACCAGGGTTGCTTGTTTGACTTTTTAAAAGCCTTTATGGAGCTTGAATTTTATTTTCTTTGGAATAAAAGGAAAAAGCTGGTCCTTTAAAAATGGAGGATTCTGGGTAATTCCTGAATATTAACAAGAGAACTCGCAAAAAGAAAAGGAGTACTTGTGGCACCTTAGAGACTAACCAATTTATTTGAGCATGAGCTTTCGTGAGCTACAGCTCACTGTTTTCGAGTAGAGGGAAGTTGCTTCCATCCTTCATATAGCCTAAGTTAGAAGTAGCCAGGAGCAGTCAGCAGGCTTCACAACTGCTTCCTGTGATGTTACTTTCCCCTTCTTTGGGCAGGAGGATGAAAGTCACCCCCCCCCCCCGCCACTCTACCCTGTTCAAGTTCCTAAATTTTACTCAGCTGTTGATAGAGTAGTGAATACAGCCTGTCCCTGCTGCCCAGTGACTGCAGCATATATGGGCTGTTCCTCCCACTAAAAACCATACAATCAACAAGAAAGTGTGGAAGAAAAATACGAGGAAAGACTAAGGAAAGCACCCTGGAAAGGAGAGTTTGGGAAAGTCCAGGAGGAGAAATTTGTTATGCTCATGGCAGACAAACAGAGAAGTTAAATAAAAACATAAAATCCTCTTTTAAGAAGGCTTCAACATAACACGACTTTAATTTTTAAAATCCAGAGCTTTAACACAAAAGAACCAAAAAGAGAGAGAGAGAGAAAGCAGGTTGCTCCCTAAGGCATAGAAGCACAACTCATCCCACTTTGCTCTAGCTGGGCTCTTTACAGACTGACTCTGATCACATGATTCCCTACAGGGCCCTCTAGCCTGCAAATAGGACCAGGAAACACCTTACAAATTAAAGTGACAGTCTATAATTCACACACAGTATTGAAATGCACCACAAAGCTGTGAGAAGTGGATAGTAATGTTTCCTTTCTCCCACCCTTTGTCTCTCTTGCCTATCTAGCTTGTAAGCTCTTTGGGGCAGGCACTGTCTCTTACTGCATGTTTGCACAATGCCGAACACAATGGGGCTGTGATCTCAGCTGAAAGCTTTTGAGAACTAGTACAAATAAACAACACAAATATCTTTTTCTACCAGCAGCCCCTTTGACTTCAGTAATAAGTAAGCTGAGTAGTGATGAGGCAAAAGGCTGGAAGCTAGAATATGGCAAGACAGTTCTTTCATCTTTTCTAAAAACAATTTTATATCATTTTCTTTGTATGTAGGAGATTTTAAACCAGCCCTTCACAACTACAGAGGAAATGGTTTTTTGTCCTAGGACCAGATCAGAAGCCTAACTGAAATCTCTGAAGAATATGATTGTGTGAGAGATGCTTGTGGAGATGAAAGGCTGCTATTTCTTTCAATCACTTGACTATAACATGAACAGTTATAAGGTCTTGGCATGGAAAGTGGAGGATAAAGAGAGGAAAGTTGTTGTTTTGCTGGGGTTTTGTTTGTTTTGTTTTTTTAAGAATGTGGGAGACAGTAGCATAATCTAGAAAACTGGAGAAAGTGCCAGAGGCAAAAGGAGTTGTTGGCAATAATGCAGGGAGTAAAATTGGAGAGACAAGACCAACAACAGAAGAAGGAAGGCACCAGAGAAAGTTACTTTTCTAGACACGCAGGAAACTTTTGAAGAACCAGGAGACACAAGAAGCTATTGTTTAGCTTGTCATCACTGGAGACTTTAATTTAGATCCTTATTAGGCCACAATCAAAACAAGTTTTGATATTTCCACTGATTTTTGCAAGTGAACTTCTGTGTACATCAGAAAAATCACAATTTGGCATTGTAAGTATGTAATCTTCTTAGTAAAAGTCCTGGTCTGGATAACAGGGCAATTATTTCTGCTAGGGATTGAAGTGTTATTGAAGCTTGCTGTGCTTTTGCCTGCACTTTGGCTGGATCTAACTACTGCTATCATGCGCCCGCTTTCAGTAATTAGCATTAAAACTCTGCAACTTCTGTTTTTAAATGGAAATATCAGGCTAGTTGAATATCAGACAGACATTTGAACCTGTGAAATTTTCCTGGGTTTTCAAGTTGGGGTATGGTCTATTGTACATTAGTGTTTCAATAGCACCTAGCAGCCCCAGTGGAGATCCCATTGTGCTCCTCAGAGGGTTCCGTTGGGCTAAGCATTGCACAGTCACATATGAAGGCACATTCTCCACCCTGAAGAGCTTGCAAACAAAATAGACAGAGGGAAGGAGAAAGAAAGTATCAGTATCACTGTCTTACAGATTGGGTACAAGGCCCAGCAGACTAAGTGACTAAGCACAAAGTTACACAGGAAGTCTGTGGTAGAGCTGGGGCTGGAACCCAGATTTCCGTCCAGAGGCTTAACCACAAGACTGTACGTTTGCACAATTCTAGCCACTCTTTGGCTGAAAGAAATGAATATTTGTTAGCCACTAGATATTAGGCACAGACTTACTGCAGGGAATTTGTTTGAAAAGCAAATCCTGCCGTGAAAGGCTGCGATGCGTTCAGCTATAAGAAGTTAAAGTGAAAATAAAATAGTTGCATGGATAAAACATTATTCTGTAAATTAAATAGTAAAATGTGTATTGGAAGATAGTTGACAAGTGACAAATTTTTACAAGCAGGCATCTTGGACTAGTGGATAGGGCATTAGGAGTCAGAAGGCCTGGGTTCTATTTTCAGCTATGTCACTGACCTCCTGTTTAACCGTAGGCAAGTCACTTGCACCTATTGGAATTCTACTTTCCCTACCACTCTTTGTCTATTTGGTGTATTTAGACTGTAAGCTCTTCTGAGTACAGACTCTCATATGATGTGTGTGCTTAGCACCATGGGCTCTGATCTTGATGGGTGCTCAGATTTTATTGCTACATTTAGGGGTGTTTGTAATACATAGAGTTATATTAGAACAAAACTGAAGAAAATAAATATTTCTTACCAAACTTTCTGGGTTAAGTTACATTCTAATGACCTACAAAATGAACCATGTGGGATATTTTACACTGTGGTCAAAGACTGACAATTTTGGTCCTGAAGATTTATAGAATTTGGAGGTGGGAAAGAGTAAAGACATATTACATCATCCAGTCCACCCACCCATTCAATGCAGGATGTCTTAGCCTTAAAAACCAAACCCCCTCCTATGTCTGATCAGGTATGAACAGAAAGTTTGGTAGATAAATAGCATTACTGAGGTCACGCTATTACATTTCCGTTGGTAATCTTTTCTCATTCCCTTCTGAGTATTCTCTAACCCTGTTGTTACCTATTCACAAGCCACACACGGGATTACAGAACAAACACAGGCTGAGGGAAAGGTGAGAAAAAAAAACTACCCCGGTGAGACAAATACATACAGCTACCATTTTTTCACATTCCCCATGCCCACTTTCAAAGTCAGCTTAAGTTACCCTCTCATCATCTCCCAGCAGTGGGTCAGTGATTCTAGCCATAGGGACACGCTCCTCTTTCCCTTTGATGTGGCGCCATAAGGACGGGAGAAAACTGCATGACAACAACTAAAGAAAAATGGAACCTCCGTGCAAGATTTGCTCTGTTCTGGCATTAGGTGTGCTGTTGTGTATTCTTTACTTCAGTTCTCTTTCCTCCTCCCAAACAGAAGTCGGGATATTGCAAAGTGCTGAGTGTCTTCTGTTCAACAGAGGTAGACAGCACTCAGCACTTTACAGGCTCAGGCCCAGAAAGCACTCTAATTATAGCTCTTTGAGCTGCAGACTACAAAAGCCTCCTGAAGGCCCACTTCTCAGATTTAGCAGCCTGCTCTTTGTAGAGAGAGAGCACCAATTAGGAAACCTGTATTTAACAGACCACACGTAATTGCGAGTCTTGTGTCCAAACACCAGTCTGATGCTCAGAACTTTTAGCTCATTGTTAGTGTTTACCAAAACTATTATCTAAGCAAAGCTTAGTAAAATAACACAATTTCCAGCACTGCAACATGTTGAAGCATTTTACCTTTGAGGCAGTGTAAATACCTATCAGACCAGTAAGGTCTTGAAACGTACTTTGTTGTCAGTTTATTTTTTTTGGTTCCCATAGCAATAATTTTAACATATGTTATCAATTCTCCTTCGGAACAGGTACAAAGGGACCTAAAAGAAGTAGCAAGACTGGGTCTATACTTGTCTCACAAGTATGCCTAGAAAAGTAGGTCAAGAGAATACCTGGTACAAATAAAAAACAACAACAAAAAACAGCAAACAAAAAAACCCCAACAGTGTTTGGAAAACTGTGTGAACTATGACCACTGGAAATAAATGTGATATGCTGAATATTAGTTATACAGAGTCATATGCCAGGAAATTGAACCTCACCCTGCAGTTTTCTCTTGAGCATTCTGTTAGGGGCATGGGGTTTTCGGCTCCCCTGTACCTTTTGGTATATGGAAGAAGCAGGAGGCAGGATCTACAAAACCAATACATATCCTGAGCTCCACAGAGAAAACTCATAGCACCCAAGGACCCCAGTAATCCCAAACTTCTGCTCAAGGCTTCCACTTCCCATGGAGGCACAGTTTGCTTTAGAGCTGTGTGGCCATTGCCTCCTTGCTGGTAGCTACCCCACTCCCTCCTCAAGGGATTTCACAGTGCAGAGAGGGAACCTACGGAAGATAATGCCAGGGAGTTCATCTTAGCCTATATAGGAGTTATTTCAGAACTGCCAGGGTATCTTCCAGGGTCTGATGAGTGGGAGTCCACTAAGATTATAGGTAACTGAATCAGGCTCGTTTTATGGTTAAACACAACATCACTCCACACACACAGACACACACACAAATAAAATTGTATGAAGCATATGCCCCCCTCTATTAACATGGACAGACATTAAGGAAACTGGCCACAGAATAGCATCTCCAGAGCGTGCAACCACTTTTCCTATGGAAGTCCCTTTAGCGACACTCCAAGAAGTTGAGACTCTATAGTATCATAGAATAGAATCATAGAATATCAGGATTGGAAGGGACCTCAGGAGGTCACCTAGTCCAACGCCTTGCTCAAAGCAGGACCGATCCCCAATTAAATCATCCCAGCCAGGGCTTTGTCAAGCCTGACCTTAAAAACTTCTAAGGAAGAAGATTCTACCACCTCCCTAGGTAACGCATTCCAGTGTTTCACCATCCTCCTAGTGAAAAAGTTTTTCCTAATATCCAACCTAAATCTCCCCCACTGCAACTTGAGACCATTACTCCTTGTTCTGTCATCTGCTACTACTGAGAACAGTCTAGAGCCATCCTCTTTGGAACCCCCTTTCAGGTAGTTGAAAGCAGCTATCAAATCCACCCTCATTCTTCTCTTTTGCAGACTAAACATCCCCAGTTCCCTCAGCCTCTCCTCATAAGTCATGTGTTCCAGTCCCCTAATAATTTTTGTTGCCCTCCGCTGGACTCTCTCCAATTTTTCCACATCCTTCTTGTAGTGTGGGGCCCAAAACTGGACACAGTACTCCAGATGAGGCCTCACCAGTGTGGAATAGAGGGGAACGATCACCTCCCTTGATCTGCTGGCAATGCCCCCACTTATACATCCCAAAATGCCATTGGCCTTCTTGGCAACAAGGGCACACTGTTGACTCATATCCAGCTTCTCGTCCACTGTAACCCCTGGGTCCTTTTCTGCAGAACTGCTGCCGAACCATTCGGTCCCTGAACTGTAGCGGTGCATGGGATTCTTCCATCCTAAGTGCAGGACTCTTGTCCTTGTTGAACCTCATCAGATTTCTTTTGGCCCAGTCCTCCAATTTGTCTAGGTCCCTCTGTATCCTATCCCTACCCTCCAGCGTATCTACCTCTCCTCCCAGTTTAGTGTCATCTGCAAACTTGCTGAGGGTGCAATCCACACCATCCTCCAGATCATTTATGAAGATATTGAACAAAACCGGCCCCAGGACCGACCCTTGGGGCACTCCACTTGATACCGGCTGCCAACTAGACATGGAGCTATTGATCACTACCTGTTGAGCCCGACAATCTAGCCAGCTTTCTATCCACCTTATAGTCCATTCATCCGGCCCATACTTCTTTAACTTGCTGGCAAGAATACTGTGGGAGACTGTGTCAAAAGCTTTGCTAAAGTCATGGAACAACACGTCCACTGCTTTCCCTTCATCCACAGAGCCAGTTATCTCATCATAGAAGGCAATTAGATTAGTCAAGCATGACTTGCCCTTGGTGAATCCATGCTGACTGTTCCTGATCACTTTCCTCTCCTCTAAGTGCTTCAGAATTGATTCCTTGAGGACCTGCTCCGTGATTTTTCCAGGGACTGAGGTGAGGCTGACTGGCCTGTAGTTCCCAGGATCCTCCTTCTTCCCTTTTTTAAAGATGGGCACTACTTTAGCCTTTTTCCAGTCGTCCGGGACCTCCCCCGATCGCCATGAGTTTTCAAAGATAATGGCCAATGGCTCTGCAATCACATCCGCCAACTCCTTTAGCACTCTCGGATGCAGCGCATCCGGCCCCATGGACTTGTGCACGTCCAACTTTTCTAAATAGTCCCGAACCACTTCTTTCTCCACAGATGGCTGGTCACCTCCTCCCCATGCTGTGCTGCCCAGCGCAGCAGTCTGGGAGCTGACCTTGTTTGTGAAGACAGAGGCAAAAAAAGTATTGAGTACATTAGCTTTTTCCACATCCTCTGTCACTAGGTTGTCTCCCTCATTCAGTAAGGGGCCCACATTTTCCTTGACTTTCTTCTTGTTGCTAACATACCTGAAGAAACCCTTCTTGTTACTCTTAACATCTCTTGCTACCTGCAACTCCAGGTGTGATTTGGCCTTCCTGATTTCACTCCTGCATGCCCAAGCAATATTTTTATACTCATCCCTGGTCATTTGTCCAATCTTCCACTTCTTGTAAGCTTCTTTTTTGTATTTAAGATCAGCAAGGATTTCACTGTTAGGCCAAGCTTAACAGTGAAAGAGTAGGAGAGTAGCCACAGCAGGAGAGGGCAAGGCTAGAAGATGGCCACTCTCACAGTGCAAAATACATTTTTTTTTACTGACTCACTCATTGTAAAATGTATTTCTTTTCAAGTCAATTTTAGTCTAAAAATTGATAAAAGGATAATGGAGGGACATATCAACCCCAAGACTTACTTTATTTAGTAATTTTGTTAGACAAACAATTTTGGCTTTAGCTGTCACCAGTGTCAATACATGTGTCTAGCTTTTACATAAGAAATACAATCTACTGCTGACAGTGTGTGGGCTCAGTTACGATGGTGATTTATCTCTTATAGCAGACAACAAGTCTGTAGTAAATTGAATTTGTATACATATTTCCTTGACAAGTGTTTGTTTCTTCAATATTACTAGGGTTTGGATGGTTATCCAATTCGTTTCATGTTTCATATTCCATTTCATGGTTGAAGTTTGCCTACCTGAAACAGCAATAGGAGTCGTTCCAGTGATTTTAGTGGAACTGGATAGGCCTTCCTGCCATGCCCTGAAGGGAAAAAAATAGAATACACTCTTTTCTATAGCATTGTTAAGACAACTTCTGGAATTCTATAGAAGGTATATAATTCTTTATGTATAAGTTGATTTCCTGAGACAGAATGTTATCTCAGATTACACATATAGAGCCCACTGTTGCCCTTGCTCAAATGGGTAGAACTCCTAATCAAGTCATTAGAGTTGCACCCATTTGAGTGATAGCAGAATTGGGGTCATATTATTTTTTTATTTTAAACAATTTCAAACATTATCTTTGCTCTGGAGATATTTCTTCAAAGTGTATCTTTGTAATCCTCTTCGTTAAGGCTAATTGAATCTGAGGGCATGTCTGCATGAGCACTTACGGGGTGGCCAGCTGGGGTGTAAATCTACAGCGCTCCAGAGTGCTATGCCCTAACTGTCCATGAAGCCCCCACTGCTGTGCACGAAAGTTCCATAGTGCACATTGAGATATTGTGGTTTGAAACAGCAGTACATCAAAGTGCACTAGAGAACTTCAGTGCACATCAGCAGGGTCCATATGGATACTTGGGGCTAGTCTACACTTACAGCGCTGCAACAACGCAGCTGCACCCTGCACCACTGTAGTGCTCAGTGAAGATGCTACCTATGCCAACAGGAGAGCTTCTCCCATGGGCATAGGTACTCCACCTCTCTGAGATGCATTAGCTATGTCGATGCGAGAAACCCTTTTGTCGACATAGCGCTGTCTATGCCAGGGAGCTAGGGCAGTGTAACTACGTCGTTCAGGGGTATGGACGTAGTTAGACTGACCTAAGTTGGTAATGCAGACCAAGCCTTAGTGTGCAGCGTGCTAGATTTACACCCCAGTTTGCCACTTGGTATGTGCTCATATAGATATGCCCTGAGTAACTTCTAGGCTCAGTTTCATTAACATTCAAGTGCAACACATTGATTGCTTCATTTGTGCAATAGAGAGGATCATTCTTAGTTTAAAGTTTAGTAGAAAATACAACACACATAAGGTAAGACCTTGTCCATAACAATTCACCACTAGAAACTGCACTGAAACAATCCTTAATTTTACAGAGACCTCCAAATAACTCCTCTGATCATGTTACAGCTTTTGCTCACTATCATTGGAGAAACAATGACTCAGAGGTGGAAATCTATGTAGCTCATTAACAATCCTGATCCATCCAGTCTTTCTTCAGATGTATTTAGAACAAAAATATTGTTCTCTGAAACCTCCACCATCTAATAGGGAAAAAAAAAACTTTTCCTAATGAAATGAACCTATCCAATTAATTGAGGAGAGAGGGGGTATTAAAATACCATGCAAGCGCTAGCTGATGAAACTATAAAGATGACTCTCTTGTAGCGGAAATGTCACAAAATGTCAAAAGGTGGTTTTTACTCAGTCTGTCCATCACAAACTAATTATTTATTGATTGATTTACTTACAACACTGGAGAATGAAGTAGGTATCAGTGATTAATGTTTGGTACATAGATATGGAGTGAGTCCCTGAAATGGACACATAGAGTCTGACTCTTTACTGTGAGTGCAAAACTCTACCATTCTGATTTGTCACTGTTTGACAGCACAAGTGGCAAAAGTGAAGCCAAGATTCTTCTTCAATGTTATTTCTGTTAGAATTTATACGTATCTCTTCTCAACTAAGGACCTTGTAGCTGAGCCAAAGGAATCTTGGGGGGAGGGGGGGAATTCTCTGCGGCTTTTACAGGAAGGCAGCAGAAATCTCTCAAAGCAGACATTATGAGAGAAGAACCAGTGCTAGTGAGGAAGATCTGGGTTGTGAAATATTGCATGAGTTGCAAGTGATAATATGGTATTGACAAAACTAGAGAAGAAAAAGAACTGCAGTGTTGAGGGAGCAAATGACTAAAGCATGTATCATAGTCTCTGCATCCTTTCAAACCAACATAATCATTCCTTAATTTAACAATAGTCTTAAAACAACAATGTACAAGAAGTTTAGATGTCCTAATTAAAAAGAAGATCTGATCAAAGGATAGATGAATGGCTAAAGAGCTTTTAACACTATCCTTTACTTCATGGATAAGGCCCCTGATTTGTAACTGAGGGTATATCTACACTAGAAGCTCTGCAATTGCCCAGCTATAGTATAGATGCTACAGTGACAGAAGGGGTTCTTCCTTCTACATTATAGTGTCTACACCAGGGTTTAGTCAGCTTAATTACACTGCACAGGGCGTGACATTTTTCACAGCCCTGAGCAATGTAGTTAAGTTGACCTAACTTTTAGCGTAGACCAGGCCTCAGGTCCTTCAGGCTGCCTGGCTTTTGTTGGCCGTGATGTTGTCCACCACCACTAGATACTTGCTTTTCACAAATTAAGGGAGGCTTGGGAAGACAGTGCGATCAAGTTAGTTATATATAACCTGAAATATAAGTCTCCCACTGCAAAACTAGACCTAATAGAACACACCCAGTTACTTGGTGAATACCATGATTAAGTTAAGATGAAACAGGGGTTAGGATGTAGATTGCACAGGAGCACTAAATAGACCCTGGCTGAGCTATTAGAGTTTCTCTCCCTTGTGGCACTGGAACCTCAGAAATGTGTTGTTTTCATGTCCGTGAAAACGACAACTTTTATGGCTTAGCAGCTCTTGATCTCATCATGGCCATAAATACTCTGGAACTTTTTCCAGCTAGCTTCTAGATCAACAAATATAGATGGCCATAATCAGGAACTTGTGTTTGGCTGTGATACAGAAGATTACACACCCTTGTCATGGACCCTTGCTGTCACCTTCACCAATTCAAGCCTCACATGCACCCCTCCCACCTGGCCTAAGGATCTACTTTATTGATGTACCCTCCTAGAAAATATAAATGTTCCCCAAGGTGCTAGTTTCTAACACAAATGCTAACAAAATTGTAGTTTTTAATATTATAGCAGGGCATCAGGCAATTTAGATAATGCTTTAAATTGAATGTTAACTTAGCTTTCTTTTTCTAAACTCCAAATGCATGTTGCAATAATATTCAATCAACGTAATCCTTATATATTCAACGGAGGCTGCTCACTTAAAAAAATGTTGTGTATGATAGTTGAGGAATTCTTTCCAAAGAAGGAACATCAATCTTGCTCATCCTACATTGTTTGTTCAGTAAATCACTTCCATTTTTGGCAACAGGAATGGGGTTTTTAAGGTAATAAAATATTTCTGAATGGGGACCATGGAAACTGATTAAGGTTGAGGGTTACTGACTTGTTTCCAGTTCCTGTTTGAGTAACTAACAGACAGTTGTTTGTGTCCTGACCACTTAATGTGGAAAAATCAACAAGCAACTGTATTAGGTTTACGTCTTGTAGACTAGATAATTCATGAAGACTATTGTGGACAATGCATATGTGCCCTGAGGAAAGAATAAAAATTGAGAGAATTATGCATATCATGGGATTTATTGCTCATTCCTGCATGAACTGCCTATAGGTAGCCACATTGCCATGGAACGTTAACAACTACATTTTCCAGTAGTGGCATAGAACTGTAGATTCCTATCCTCTTCCCTCAGCTGCCTCCAACAGCACTTTCCTGGGCATTTGGTGAACTTTACATTTTTTTTTTATTTGTAAATGTACACTTTTCAAAGTTGAACTAGAAGAATTAAATAATTTCTGACAGAGTTTTTCTTAGAGAAATTATCGGGTAAAACCAGGCAATCACCATCATCATGATTTTGCCGTTGGAGACAAGCAAGGGGGAACATGTTTTCTGCCAGGAGCAGGAGGTGGCTTTGCCTTTGAAGTCTACTCTTTGCCCCTGAGCTGAATAGCACTTCTCTAGTGGTTGAGTTAAGGACAGAGTTTCTGTTGTGGCTGGATAAAACAGCCAACTTAAGCTTGCCTCATTAAATTTTGAAGTTAAAATGCACCAAGGGAGTGTTTCTGGAAGCAACACAGTAGGCAAGTGCTTTCAACCACCCACTCCCTCCACAGCCCAGCTGCTGCTCCTACAGCTTCTTACAGGTGGCTTGGCGGCTGCCAAATTTGCTTCTATTAATCCTAGATCAGGAGCACGATAACTGTCAAATTAGCTCCAGAACCATCCATGAGGAGCAGCTGAACAGGGGAGGAAAAGCAAGATGTGTGTGGCATGGAGAAGGCAATATTAAATATACAATTTACAAAGAAAAAGAGAGAAAGAGAGAGAGACTATATTGTCTTTTCCCTATTTTCCCTTCTCTTTCCACTCTGAACTATTTCTATGAGTGACATTTGTAACTATATTGAGGCTTTACTTTAAAAATAAATCAGATTTATTTATAAGTTGGCTGTTGCGTCATCATCCTCTCCTGCTTCTCAATCCAGACAAAACTAAGGCAATTACCTTTGGATGTGGGGGACCTGTGGAATCCTGCATTTTCCTCCCTATAGGGCTACTTTCCATAGATTCTATGCCACAATTAGTCCTTCCAGCTTGTCAAGAAGTGGTGAATGTAGCTTCAAGTGGAACTTGTCATAGCATTAGCCAAAGGAGGATACTTGAGAACAATGAAAAAGCACTTTTCCCACCACCCAAACAGATCATATCCTTACCCTTGTAAATCCTAGCCTCTGAAAACAGGTAAGTGTATCACATGTTTCCATACTTCAATATTTTAAGCTCAGTGCCTTAAAAATAACTGGAATTTAAGCAAAGTAAATTATAAGTAAATTTAGTACAAACTAAAGGCTATTTTTTCCAAAAAGCGCATAATAATAATCTAATAATCAAAGTTACCAAATGTGCAGACAGCCAAGAAAGTTATCTACTAATAGGAGTAGACTTTCTGAGCCTTTCACCCAAAAGAATTCCAATAATTGCTCAAGAAAGTCCACATGAAAACCACAGCACAGCATCACAGCAATAGCAGACACTGAGAGATCACCAGATAATGCATGCCAGGACAGAACGTAATGTTACTGGCAACCATCAGAATCTGGACTGTATAGATGCAGGACAACCACAGCTCATCAGAAGTGTCTAAAAGCAGCATGAAAGTCTGCCTATCTAGGCTAGTCATTTGCTGAATGTAACACTACAGGTCAGAATAGAATACTATCTTAAGAGGAGAAGTCTCACCAGCAAATGGTAACACAGGGAGAAAAAGTACAATTTATGAAACACAGAGGGAATAAGGTGGAAAATATATGAAGGAAAAATAATTACAGTCCGCCCATACTGCTTTAATTTACAAATTAAAACCATCAGGAATGGAGCATTCATATCAATAAGACAAATGAGTGAAGTGTGTTGATAGACTGCCAAATTTCAAAGCAATGTGAACAAAAATTAGCCCATCATCACAGAAGAATGTGGACTACCAGTAACCTAGAGAAGATAGCAGCTTGATAGCTCTCTGACAAGCACTCTGTTAATATTCTCTATCCAATATTGTCAAAAAGTGCAGACAGCTAACCGACTCCTCAAAGAGTTTCTCTTAGAGAAAGTGGTTCCCCCAGCTCTGTAGAGAGGCAAAAAATGTCTCTTCCCTTGCTGAAGTCCAGAATACCACATGCCCCACAGACTCATTCTGACATTGAAGGCTGAATCCCATAAAGTGATGAAAACCATGAGTTCTCACTGAAGTGCAAGAGAGATGGGCTCACTCAGCACACTGCAAGATCAGGCCTCAAATTTGTTAAACAAAATCATATGGGGGAACACAGTTATGAACTTAGTTGTCAGTCTTTGCTTTATATCAATAATATGTTTAAAGATTTAATCCCTTAAAAATGTTTTGCTTCATTATGCTAGATCTAATACTTTGCTTCTGCAGTTATGCAGGAAAAACAAGTTTCCAATTCTCTTCATCTAGGACAATAAGACTTTCATATTTATAAGACTGATTTATCTCAGGCTCCCTCTCTACTTGGGCTGGGTGAACAGTGGAAACACTTATTTTCAAATACTTTAGCTAAAATTGATTGAGATTCCATTCAACCATGTCTGTGCCACCATATTATTCACCTGTCCATGAACATTTCTGCAACCAGCCCATGTTTCCATAAATGTTTGGGGAGAAGTTTTTATTCATGCAAACACACACACCTGCAGGTATGATAGCTGCCATCTTGGTTGATGCAGTGGGGATTGAAATGGGCACCTCAGAGCTAAAATCAACAAGGCTCTCTAGCAAGGCTGTGAGCTACAGAGCCAAGGCTCTCTAGGTGGGGGTTGTAACAGACTCATATCCTCTATGGATCGCTCCTAGAGAGGTACCTGTAACGCACTCACAAGTGTTTTTCTCATGCGTCTTTCTCTAAGGTTCTCCCCACAGCCACTCTGAGATATTCAATGTCCTAATAACATCTTTTATTAGCCATGCAATCGGGAAACAAAAGCTTCGTCATATAACTAGAGTGACCAAACACACGCGCACTGAATACATTTATTCATGTTTATCTTTCTTCCTCTGTGACTATCTCTGTTGTATCTGATTCTGAACAGTGAATATTCAAAAGCGATCTCATTCTGAATATGTTGTGAAACCACATATTTTTAACCAGCATATTTTGGCCTATTTGTCAAACAATTATGAATAACGGGTAACTTTTTTTAAAAAGTGTCCAAGTAATATAACAGCCTAAGTTCCATTGATTTGCAATGAAATTTAGCCTCCTGTTCATTTGGGAACTTAATTTTTTTTTTTTTTATCTAATGACCACATTCATAAAAATTATGATTGCTTCCATTGACCACTTACAAACAGAAGAAAGGACCAAACTGACAAATTGTTTACAACAAATAATCTGACCATCTACCCTCAGCAGGGAAATAGCTAGTAAACGGAATGTTACACAATATGTAGCTTACTAGAAATATCTTGCCAATTTTAGAAACACTCTGCTATTGTATACTATACCAGGAGACCTAGCTTGATCTCAAAATCACATTACCTAAGGGTGCCAAATCCTTTCCAGTCTCCATTTATGAGTTTTATGCTGACTTCTGAAGGAAGCGTCATGCATGATAGTCACCTGTCCACAGTCATAATACCCGCTGTGCCGTGTACATTTTATGCATACTTTCAAAACTGGAAAATAAGCAAGCATCAAAAAAGGATGCTTCAGTCTTCCAACGATCGTACTGCAGTTCCAGACATAATTGGTTGCACCCATGTTGTAGACAATGAATGCCTTTTGACAAGATACTCAATAGTTGGTATTCCATAGCATTTTGATGGTGTGAAACACCTTGCAACCTTTTGAAGCTTGCTTCAGAATGGATACGAGAGGTATGCTATATTTACCACTCACTCACTCTTTACTCTCAGAATAGCTGGAAATCCCCAAATTTTATAGAAATGAAGCATGACATGCTGTTAATTTCCAGGCTATCACAGAAAACAAATATGTCTGATTACTTTGCGAAAAACTGTAGTGAGCAACTAGCCCATTTACTGAGAAGTTGCAAATCGGACTAACTGTTATATCCCCGTGTGCTTTGTAAATGCCCTAAAACCACTACAGTAAAAATTGTTCCAAATGCTTTCTGAATCCAAATTAAATTTATTAAAGAAAAAAAGATAAATTGCCTAGTTGGTGTCTGTACATGCTCTCTGAGGCATGCAGGAGAGTGCCGGGTATATCTTAAGCCGCTACAACGATCATTTTACTGACTACTTTTATGCTGTCACTAGTGACAAAAGATTTTTCATTCTTCAGCATTTGCAAACTTACAGTAATTGCCTTGCTTATAAAGAGTATTCATATATCAGTACAGTGTGAATAGTAATGAGAGATAGGACATGCATGCAATTGAGGACATGTATATGGTTTTAAATATACACAAAGGGGCCTTTCTGATTTGTTGAGAAGCTGGATAGGTGGGCTAGGTGATGATATTTTGCATGCCACAGAATCAACTTAATCTCAGAAGTGGCCATACAGTGGAAATCCATTCTCAGGTAGCTGCTCAAGCAGAGAAAAGGAATCAATAAATGTGAGGTTAAATACAAAGCACATGACACCCTATTCTTTGCTATGAAATCTTGTTGAGAACATAAAAGCTTCCATTAACAAAATTGGAAAGCAATTGTTCTTGTCAAGATTAATCAATATTTGTTCTTTGGGAACCTTGGATGAAAGATGCAAAAGTAGTGCAAGGTGTTGATTATTAAATTAATTATTATTATTGTTATTAAATATTATTATTATTTATTCAGCACAAAGAATTCTGGGTGGCTTCACTGAGCTGTGAAGTTGTTCTATGGAGTTCCATTCTAAATATGGATCATATTACAGAGCTACCTTGCTCCCCATTTCCCCTGTACACATAGAGTTCCAGTCTGACTCTGTACAGAATGTCTGTGATCCTTTCATGAATCACCAGCAGTCCAATGGTCTACTTCACAAATTGTAATGTTTGCCCAGTAGCTTGCAATTCCCTGGTGAGGTAAATGCTAAGAGACAACAAGAAGCTTGCCTAAGATCACCCAAGATATCTGTGGCCAAGCAAAGAAACAGAACTCAAATTTCATGAAGTGTATAAGACTATCTTCCTTTTCATTGTATCTTTATATGATTCTTCATGTTCATTAGTGAACCAAATACAAAAATATCTGGTTTAACTGACAAAAGTTGTGTCTATTGTACGCACCCATCCAGTTCATTCTTTTTGTGGTTTCAGATAATTATAAAATTATGGGAACTCCTTACAACCAGAGTTGGAAACAGTTGGACCTAAATAAACATGTCTGTGTTGCATTCCAGAGACAAACGTCTCTCTACTTGCAAGTTCAAATAATCTTATTTTCTTCCTGAACAGGAAGCACAAACAGCCAACATTTTAGCTCATCTTGGCCTTTACTGAGGCTGGGTGAGGCCCAGCAAAATATACATTATAAAAACTAGGTGCTAATCATCTCTGAAAATCAGAAAGAAAACATGAGGATGGCACACATGGATGATTGTTGGCATGAGTCTGCTCATAAATGCATCCAAGTAGCTGCATTAAGGTTCATTTTACAACTATTTCTCCAGCTTCTGACAACAGGATGATGTTCCTGTGAAATGCCCAATTGTGATTTTGATCCATGTACTGCCCAACCAAAAGGATATGCTCACAATTTTGTTATTTTTTTTTCTAAAATCCAGCTCTTTTTATCAGAGAAATAAATTCAAATTAAGATCAGTTGATTATAATCTTCTGTCAGGGATATGAAAATGAAACAGCTACACAAAATGAAATTAATAAAGATTACCCCAACCTTTTTATTTACCTTCTTCATATAAACTGAGGATTTTTCCTCAATCAAAAAGGACATTAGTTGAACCTGTGATAGATATCGAAGGTCCTTATGCTTTAGTTACTTATTTATTCCTGAGTGGGGGGAAAAATCCTTCTTCTATAATGATTTAACTGTAGGCTGAAAGAAAGTTCAATCTACTGTTTACATAGCTCACAGAAGATCTATATATACTTGCTGACAAGTTAACTAATGCTATGCAACAAATCTAGTTTTAGTGGAGAGAGATGAAAAACCGAGACGCTCTGAACGTACTGTGCATTTTAAAGGCTAACATAGAAAAGTTGCTAAAATTTAGGGCAAAATTTTCCTTCAGATTAGTACACTATCTCAGCTACATTATTCTGCTTTCCCTTCATGTCTCGTATTTCTGGGCATGTACAGGAAGTAGAATATTGCAGCTGAGATCCATCATGGAGCTTATGTTTTTGCCCTAAAGCTTTTTGCTTCTCTCTATGATTATATTTCTGGAGAACTTTCATTCTGCTCTTTTTAATTTTTTTGGAATGTAGTTGCCATAAAAATGCAGTTAACCTTGTAAAAACTCTGGCTTGATATCTGCTATGTTCAAAACAAAATAGTCCATTGTCTGTTGGCAAAATTATTGCATCTAGTAACTGTCTATGCACACTCCAAAATTGTACTTTGCTAAGATTTTCTTTGCTATTTTAATTTTAAAACTGTGTTAATTCAGTGGCTATATTTAGAGTAATTATAGATTAACACTGAAATATTTATATACTATACATATTTTTGGAAAAAGAAAAGGGACATGTAGCTTTCTATTAAAGGAAGACATAAGATAATGGAGAATCAGTAGATTTGAACTCAAAGGAACATCATATTTAATAAGTTAGCTAAGCAAACTACAATCTTACACAAGAGGTCTGTGAGTGAAGAATACTGGATCAGTTTTTAATCCCTGCCTAGTCCTCTGGATGCAACCAAGCAAGCTGTGGTTACCAGATTCTTGGACCATTTTCACAGAGTCTAAGATTTATAGATTCATGGAGTTTAAGACCAGAAGTGGCCATTAGATGATTAGACCATTACTCTGACCTGCATATCATAGGCAATTACATTTCACTCAGGGACTCCTGTGTTGAGCACAGTAACTAAAGGATATCTTCAAGAAAGGCATCCAGTCTTGATCTGAAGACATCAAAATATAGAGAAGACATCATGTCCCAGGATATAGTTTAGAGCAGCCTCAGGACTCCCTCCTAAACTAAACCCGCTGGGTATGTCCCCTAGGAGCCATTACACTAGTTGAGAATATCCAGAGTGAGCAGTGCTCTAGTCATACCATGGACATGCTCCTTACGTTTGAAGCTGCCACAAAAACAGGGTCAGGGAAGAGGCAACACCATCTCTCGACCAGTTGGGAACTCCCACCTACACACAGGAATCCTCAGCTATGGAGATCATCACCTTTGCATCATAGCATCATAGAAGGGACTGCAAGGGTCATCAAAGCTAACGGACATCAACAGGGTGAAGAAGAGAATCCAGCCCCTTATATAAATAAACCTAGTCTTATATACAGACTGTTATTATTAAACAAGTTTGTTTTGGTTTTTAAATAATTATTGAATATTAAGAAAAATGAAAGTTAGCTTTGAAGGTGCAACTAGACAATCAAGCAGCAGCAAGAGCCAGGTCAGTTTTTTGGCCTGGGTGGATAGCCAAGGGCTTGTGATTGTGATTCTTTATGAAGCAGACCCTGCAACTGGCATCCATGTCTTTAGTACCTCAATTACACTATTGTAATGCGGTCTACATGTGGCTACATCGAAAATCCATCCAGACAACGAAGCTAGTGCAGAATTCAGTGGCCTACTTATTAAGTGATGTTTCCTATCATAAGTACCTAGGCTCTATTTTTGTTATATTTTGCATAGGAGTAATGGAGATTGTTGATTTTTAAAGGCACTGTCAAAGGCACTAGGGCTAGAAAAGGGCACTCTTCTGTTGGAAGTGTACTATGCATTGAAATAACTCAGAGGTTTGGAACATTAGAAGTAAACATGGTGAAGACTAGTCAGTAGGCAGAGTGCATGTGAAGTGGTCAGGCATAAAATGCAAATACAATCTATGATGTAGATATCATCATTGGTACTAAGCAAGCGGGAAAGGACAAATTCACTGCAACTGTGTTTGTGCCTCGTTTGGATTTGTATTAAAATGAATTAACTGGCAGAAATGTTTTCCTAAACAGTAAATTTTAAGCAAATGTTACAGAATGCTACAAAAAAGTAAATTTTGAATTTGCAATTACCAGGATTGCTACAGGGAAACAGATTCTAAGATTTAGTATTTCCAATCTGAGAACAGAAATAAAACAGATTTAAGCATAAAACTAACAAATCAATCTGGATTTTGAATAATAAATTATTTCAACAAATTTCTCAAACAACTTAGACAGTATTATGTGCATAAGTATTTGGTGACTTAGTAAATAATGAATAACAAATCTGAGAATATAAATCTGTTTGCAGACAAATCACCAACAGGAAGAGGCAAAATTTATCTAACAAATTATGTGTTGTGAATTATTTACTCAGCTTTGGTCACCATCTGATATGTGAGACAAATAGACTAGAGATATCTGCATATGGTAGGGAAAATGAGAATGTATAAACTCTTAACTGTCATCAATCCTAAAATCAAAATTTCTGTGTAGGAGCTGAAAATGGAACAAAATCACTCTTATTAATATAAAACTCTGCTCTGTTGAGTTTCATTTACCATTAATCAAAACTAGAACCCTGAGATTCTCATTCAGTTTTGGGGGGTTAATGTCAAATTTTTAATGATTTTGGTTTATAAGTGACAGGTTTCAGAGTAACAGCCGTGTTAGTCTGTATTCGCAAAAAGAAAAGGAGTACTTGTGGCACCTTAGAGACTAACCAATTTATTTGAGCATGAGCTTTCGTGAGCGAGCTGTAGCTCACGAAAGCTCATGCTCAAATAAATTGTTTAGTCTCTAAGGTGCCACAAGTACTCCTTTTCTTTTTGTTTATAAGTGAGTAACTCAATCAACACCAATAAGTTTTGCTTGGTTTAAATGGAAAATTCATAGTTTCCCACTAATCTACTCAATTTTCTTGGCTTGGTTTTGTTGAAAGGTTTGCCAGAACCTGGCCAGAGTTCTGAGTTTGTAGCAAACCTGATACATCAGCAGCCTCTCACCTTAATCCTACTGTCTCTATGTTTGTGGTTGTGTTTAGAAGGACAAAGGAAAGTGTAATCTTCGAGTAAAGTTTCCAGCTATGCTACAGCTTGGTCAGACATGTCACATTATGTGTAGCTTATAGACAGTTTCAGCTTATTTAAAGTTATTACAAAACGTTGAACATTCTAGTTTAAAGGCATGGAACCATTTTCATTAGGATTACTGTCTTCTGCCTTTAATGATGTAAAATAATTTTTTTTCTTTAAATGTAGTGTCAGTAATTTGTCTGTGTGAAAAATTCACCAAAAACTCTTGACACTCCTAAAATCAGGATAGGTTAGCCGAACCCACAGACAATTGAGAAGCCCTTTAGGTAGCCCTCAGTTGATCCATTATGCCTAGGTTTTGCATCCCCCTCATTTCATAATAACTCCCTCTCTCAGTATTTAGCACCAGCCTTATCTCTCATTGTTTTTTCTAGGATGCTGGAGTTCTGGCCCCTCCCGCTGTCCTGGAACCAGGTGTCTCTACTTGTGGATTTCAGGAGATGTCCTGTGATTTGCCCCCAACTTTTTTTTTTGTGAGAAGGGGTGGCCAAATGGGGCCACAGCTTCCCTCCTCCAAACATGCCATTGTCTGAGGGGTCATAAAATAGTCTGATTTCCCCATCCTTCCACCACTATAGAGATGAATGATTGAAGAAACACGTGTCTTGTAGGGGACCTCCAAATGGGAAAAGTATCCCCAATCTCCAGGATCTTTAATGAGTGACAGAAGAATCAGCAGTCTAATGGAATCTGCTACACTGACTGGTCCAAAGTCCCTTGAAATCAATGGAAAGGCTCTCACTGACATCAGTGAGTTTTGGATCAGGTTCACAATGTTATCTGCCTTTGTCTTATTCTGTTTGCTGTGTTGTTGTAATCATGTTGGTCCCAGGATGTCAGAGACACGAGGTAGGTAAGGTAATCTCTTTATTAGACCAACTTCTGTTGGTGGAAGGTACAAGCTTTCAAACTACAAAGAGTTCTTCAGGTCTGGATGAAAGAAATCAGAGTATCTTAGCTAAATATAAATTGGGACAGATGGTTAAGCATAAGGGGTAACACATTGTAGGGAGCCCTTTATTTGGGGAGTGGTTTTTGGATGGTTTCTATGAGTCTTGATATTTCTTCAGTAAGATATGATAGGTCTGCCAGTTCTCTTGTTTGTGTATCTGGGGAACTATGTAGAAGGTTCTTGGTGTGGGTTCGGGGGGATGAATTGTAGAGATTTTCTTGGAGTTGTTTGGGGAAGGATTTGTTGGTATGTTTAAATTCCTGTGTGAATTGTGGTGTGGGAATTGTGGTAATTTTAATTCTTTATACCAGGTGGTGTCAGACAGTTGTCTGATGGCCTTGTTAACATAATAATCAAAATTAAGGACTACCATAGCATCCCCTTTGTCTTCTGGCTTGATCAATTTCTGTTGGTCGGACTTCAGGGACTGTGTAGCTGTATAGCTACAATGCCCATACCCCTTACAACACTTTTCATAATTCATGGGTCCGACACAAGTCTATCACAACATTCAGTGTACTTCATCCAGTGCATTGAATGCTCTAATAACAAGTATGTGGGTGAAAACAGACAATCACTATGCTTTCAAATGAACTATCACAGAAAAATGAGAAAGACAAAAACACCATATCACCTTCAGGCAAACACTTTTCATAAAATGATCACTCCACATATGACTCTCAGTCCTCATCCTCAAAGGAAACCTGAACAACACCTTCATAATACTGCTAGACATTTTGTTAGATCAGCTCCAATCTATGAGTGTAAAAGATATACTCTGGTTGAAAGAAGAATTCATGGAGGGAAGTCCTCTGGCCTGTGTTATACAAGAAGTCAGACTAGATGTTCACAGAGTTCCTTTATGACCTTCCAGTCCATGCATCTATATGAACCATATATGAAAGGGTTTTCAGCCTCAGTGAGGCAAAGAGAACTAGGGGTCATGACAGAAGGACTCATTAGGGAGAACTCTGAGAACAGCCAAGCTAGGGAAGAAAAGTACAGGGTGATGTTTATGTTTCATCAGCATTTGAGTTACCAATAAAACCAAACCTCAAGAAAGTAGATAAATTTGGATGGTATACTTTCTTTGGAGCAGGGTGGGAACTCCTCCTGCTTCTAGCAACCTGGAGGAGTCACAATTTCTTTACAGATCAGTTTTCCTAGCTGTAACATGGGAATTGTAATTCTTACCTGACTCATGGGAGTGTTGAAAGTCTTAATTAAGTGCTTTGATATTCTTAATTGAAAGGTGGTCTAGGAAGGGTCCACTGCTGTTAGATGCTAGAAACAAAATAGAATAAAGTTACTTAGCCATACATCCCACTGAGCTGAATCTTTGTTGGGGTTTGGAAATTCCACCTTAATATACAGTAATTTCCCTCCACCCTTGTCCAAAACATATGACAGTGTAACCTCATTGCCCTGGCTGCGCTAAGAAAGCTTGAATAGTCTTTGGCATGTTTAAGAACTGTGGAGGAGTTTGTGTCATAAGTGAAGTCATTTCAATAGGGAAATACACTTTGCTGCTGTTTGGTGCTCTCCCAGCACACTCCAAAATGCTTGTGTCAGTAAAAGCAATGGGGGGAAAATCCCTACAAGGTTCATGAAGGAAAAAGTGTCTAATGTCTGCAATCACAGAAGAAAATGGAAAGCTCTGAGACAGTTTTTCTGTACCATCCCAGCACATATACTTACCAAGGCACAAGTCAAAACACTGAGGCATCTATAAAAGAGACTACTGTGCCCTGACAACTTTTAGTTGTTGCTTCCCCGACATCTGGAACTGCCTGTCTTTGGCAATTTTGGGTGCTGACACAGTTTCATCACTTAAATCTGTGCTTAAGATTCTCTTGCTTGCCTTGCATTACTCACAATTATTACATGTGGTTAATTTTACATTTTAATAAAAAGCCTGGGAATATATGGCATGACAGGCATTTATAACTTATTTGATGGATGATATGCCATGTATTTATTATGGCTTTTCTGTCTCTGTTTAAACATACGGTTTCACTGCAGTCAACCATTATCCCAGGCTCTACTATAACGAAACAAATTTGGTTTCCAGCAAATCTCCTGGTTAGATCTTGAGTAAGAAGATACATTTTTCATAATCAGGATTTTTGCTACAATGATGTTTTAGAAGGATGGCATTGTGTTGAAAATGCAGGTTTAGCAGTGAGGAAATCTGGACTCTATTCCCAGCGTGGAGCATCTGTGCCTCAGTTTACTTATATGTGACCTGGAAATGATACTACATTGCATGGGGGTATCATAAGACTTAATGTATCCTGTGAGATTACCCTGAGATCCTCAGGTAGAAGCACAAAATATTATCCTCCTCATTCTGCCCCCTGTGAAATGCTGGATTTCAGAAAGGAGCAAAATCTGGTTTCAATACTCTTTTTAAACAAAGTAACAGTGAGCTACAGATAACAGAATAACTGTGCAGGAACTGTGAAAATTTTTCTCTGAAGTGTCTCAAATTTTGAGAGAGTTAACAGAATAGACCAACCTTATGGGTACAACTTATTAAAACAATGCATCAAGCTCTAGCAAAGTTGTGAGAGAGGAAGTTAATGGCCCTAATTTTTCCCCATTACACATTTTCTTTTCACCTTCCTCACATACTTAACTTTGGATTGGGAGATATGCTATTCTTGTAAGGCTACTCTATAACCAAAGAGCAGAGATGAATGAGCTCCAGTTAAAAGCAAAGAAATGGTGAAAATGAATGAACAGCAGCAGAAATAAGAAGAGCAGTGTGGTAACTGACTAGCAACAAAGACTTAGCATATGACCGAATTGGAAGAATATAATAAGACATCACAAATCCTCTTCTCATTGGCCAGAAGCCAAATAGATAAAACATGGCTACTGAGCACTTAATGAGAATTCCTCATCCTTGCTGTAAACCAGTTCTTTGTTGTTCTCCTTCTGATTTATTCACTTTGACTTTGAAGTCCCAAATCCTCTGTCTGAGCAGTTTCCATCATGAATCCCAGACCTGAAGATTGATTTATACCAGAACCTCATGTGGCAGCAGTGCTGTGCTTTCTCTCCAGAATTTTGTCATATCTTGTTTTGTATATCTTGAGTATAAATGTATTTTCCACACAGGGAGGCTAGGGTTTGTTTTGATCATCATATGAACAGCACTCACAAGCCAAATGAGGAAAAGCAGACCAGACTTTCTCCACAGGATCTGATAAATTATTCTAATATGCAGCAATGTATATGTAAGGGTTAATGATTGTTGTGAACTGGAGCATCACATTTGAACCTCTGCGGATTTGGGAAAAATCTAGTTCTGAACTTCCCAGCTCACGCTAAAGACCTAATTTGGAAACTGACTGTTTGTTTATAAAGAGTTAGATGAAGAGTTTCCTCTTAATCCAATGTAAGGCGTGTCATGTAGCTGTACAGCACCAGAATAGCAAATTGTGACTCCTCCCTTGCTCCTGGGGATGGGGAATTAACTTACTGCAGCCCTTTATAATGTGAAGCTGAATTCCACATACCAGTAGTTCATACATGCATGTGGTGTGTTGTGGAGGCTACAGAGCCAAGTCTCTACCCACCTCTCTCTACTCCCATCCCACTTACTTGCCCCCCACTCATATAAATACAAGTTGATGAAATTGGTGAGAAAAAAGGTTTGTCTGAGTTTTTACAACATTACCTCTGTATGCATCAGAAATGCTGAAGATACCAAAATGTAAGCCTGGGGAAGAGCAGGAAGGGGCAACTGGAATTTCCTTCATATGTCCCTGTTAGGGGAAAACAAACAAATGAGTACAAGATTAGACAATATTTACATGCAATAAGGCAAATAAATAACTCTGCATACTTACTCACTGGCATATATTTCCATCCCATCATCAACCTCAGCCTGGACCAGTCCACACAAGAGATCCACTTCCTGGACACTACGGTGCTAATAAGTGATGGTCACATAAACACCACCCTATACTGGAAACCTACTGACCGCTATGCCTACCTACATGCCTCCAGCTTTCATCCAGACCACACCACACGATCCATTGTCTACAACCAAGCTCTACGATACAACCTCATTTGCTCCAACCCCTCAGACAGAGACAAACACCTACAAGATCTCTATCAAGCATTCTTACAATTACAATACCCACCTGCTGAAGTGAAGAAACAGACTGACAGAGCCAGAAGAGTACCCAGAAGTCACCTACTACAGGACAGGCCTAACAAAGAAAATAACAGAACGCCACTAGCCATCACCTTCAGCCCCCAACTAAAACCTCTCCAACGCACCATCAAGGATCTACAACCTATCCTGAAGGACAACCCATCACTCTCACAGATCTTGGGAGACAGGCCAGTCCTTGCCTACAGACAGCCCCCTAACCTGAAGCAAATACTGACCAGCAACCACACACAACACAACAGAACCACTAACCCAAGAACCTATCCTTGCAAGAAAGCCCATTGCCAACTGTGTCCACATATCTATTCAGGGGACACCATCATAGTGCCTAATCACATCAGCCACACTATCAGAGGCTCGTTCACCTGCACATCTACCAATGTGATATATGCCATCATGTGCCAGCAATGCCCCTCTGCCATGTACATTGGTCAAACTGGACAGTCTCTACGTAAAAGAATAAATGGACACAAATCGGATGTCAAGAATTATAACATTCAAAAACCAGGCGGAGAACACTTCAATCTCTTTGGTCACTCGATTACAGACCTAAAAGTGGCAATACTTCAACAAAAAAACTTCAAAAACAGACTCAAAGGAGAGACTGCTGAATTGGAATTAATTTGCAAACTGGATACAATTAACTTAGGCTTGAATAGAGACTGGGAGTGGATGGGTCATTACACAAAGTAAAACTATTTCCCCATGTTTATCCCCTCTCCCCCCCCCCCACTGTTCCTCAGACATTCTTGTCAACTACTGGAAATGGCCCACCTTGATTATCACTACAAAAGGTTCCCCCCCCCACTCTCCTGCTGGTAATAGCTCACCTTAAGTGATCACTCTGGTTACAGTGTGTATGGTAACATCCATTGTTTCATGTTCTCTATGTATATAAATCTCCCCACTGTATTTTCCACTGAATGCATCCGATGAAGTGAGCTGTAGCTCATGAAAGCTTATGCTCAAATAAATTGGTTAGTCTCTAAGGTGCCACAAGCACTCCTTTTCTTTTTGCGAATACAGACTAACACGGCTGCTACTCTGAAACCAATCTTAATTGTGATATTTCTTAACTTTGCAACCTTAATAACGTTCTTTTATTATATTTTTTGTGTTTAATTTGCTAAAAGAAAGAAAGAACGAAAGAAATTCATGTAACATCATACTGACACCCATATGGGTCACAAGCAGGATTGGAACCTTTAGATCCACTTCAGAGACCTCTGCCATTGGAGCTCATGGAATACCTGGTTGTAGGTTGTCATCTCCCACATGGATCAACATTAGAGGGGAGTAGAACACTTTTCCAGTGGGTTTGACAGATATATGCTGATAGCAGAGAAATGGTAAGGCTCAGGAATCTTGAGTGTGCCCTGTCCCCTCCAAACTGTCTTGTCCCAGTCCTATTTGCCTCACCTCACCAGTTCCCCACCTCCCTGCTCTTCATCTGATCAGTCTCCCTCTCTCTCCTCCCTTGCCTCCAGTCACCGACACCCTCTGTCTAGCCACTGCCAACCACTGTTACTTTTCTTCCCACACCCAAGTTCCTTATCAGATCTGTCTACCTTCCACCTTCACATCCTTTCCACTGCCCTACTGGCTTCCAGTCCCAGTTTCCTTGCTCAGTCAGTCCCAGACTCCCCCTGAGCTCCCAGACCCAGCTTCCTCGCATAGCCAGTCCCAGTCTCCACTCCCAGGTCCCAGTCCCTCCACCCCTTCATCAGTCCCGTTTTCCTTCTCTCCTTCTGCCACACTCACCTACAGTCTCAGTCTCCCCGTCACCTGACCCAGGCCCCTTGTCCCAATCTACTCATCCTTTTCTTCTCCTCCCTTCCACAGATCTGATTGTTGTTCCCCTGAATTCGAATTATGCAGCTTCCTCCTCCACACTGCTTGGGCTCATCAGGAGGCTCATTGAGAGCACAGGAAAGACAGTTTTTCTGTTCACAGTTCAGATGCCCGGAGCTGTAATTGCAGGGGAAGCTCTGCTCAGCCCCAGACTGGACCATGCTCAGAGCAAACAGATTCTTCCAGGAATTTTGCTACTAAAATCAAAGATGTCCCTACTGAACATACACAGATAGTGATTTGGTCAAATTTGGGCAGATTTTCATAGAGATGGGAAAAGGCACATCCCTGACACAAAGGGCAAATTTCAAGTCTCTGCTTCAAAGCACGGGGGTGCTAGAGTTGTTCAAAGAACAGGTCACCAGATTATTTTTACACAGGCAAAATAACAATTTCTTTCCCCTGGCCTCATTCTCAGAAACAGCTGGACTATTTTGAGTGAAATGAAAAATAAAATAAAATAATAGAATCACCCTGAGGCAAGACAGCCACCGTGGACAATTTCAGCCCATACAGTTAAAGTATGGTAAAGTTATAAGCAACTGAAAACAGTGTATTACAATGGGAAGGGCCAGGCAACCTTAATTATAGGAAGTGCTACCAGATGATCCACCTATAAAAACTCCTCACCCAGGCCAGATTTCCCAGTCTTCACGTTTACAGTCCTGCCAAAACCTACCCTCATCAACTGGGTGTGTTCAGCTTTGGCTCTCTGTAGTACAGCATACAGCTCTTCATGATAACAGTAAAGTGACAGTGCCTCTCCTTTAGTGTAAGTAGGCTGCCTTGAATCACGTGAGTGGGAGAACATCCTGTGTCTTAATTCACTGATGATCAACTATTGAAAGAAAAAACGTAAGACAAAATGTTAATTCTCTAAAAGATCAGGGAATAGAATGATCCTGAACATGTATAAAGGAGGTGAGAAGGACATGGGCTACTTCTTGGAGTCTCTTATGGGAATGTAAATAAGCATAAGATCAGAATTGGTCAGGAATTTTTTAAAGAAATTTTTTTGGCCGAAAACTTTAAGCAGGAATGGATTGGTTTTGATGAAATTTTTTGACTCAAAAAAATTGTTGACAATTCAGAAACATGGTTTCCTCAGCATGTTTTGTATCAACTGTTTCAAAACAAAAAATTCTGGCTTACCAGTTCAAAATGAGTTCTCATTTCAAAATTTAAGTAATTCATTATAAAAGTGGACAAAATCAAAATGAAATGTTTCAAAATTATCAAAAAGAAGATGGTTCAATTGATTCAAACCAAAATTTTGTCAGATTTTCATTTTGTGAAATATTTCAAGATTTTGACTTTTTGTCCTGATTGAGATGGGAAATCTTTCTGATTTTGGGGGAGAGGGGGGAATCATGGGACCGGAAAATGTTTCCTTCCCAGCTTCATATCAGATACTACATATTTAGGGCTGTGATTCTGCCTGTCACAGGTCCCAAAGTGACTGCTTGTGCATCATAAATTGTTTCTCAGGCTCCTTTTCCTGTTGGATGCCATTGAATAAAACGTGAAGGGTAACATCTGCAGTTGTTAATGTTCCGTACATAAAGGACACATATTTTAAACTAGCTTTAGGTGTTATGTCCAAAATGCAGTTGGTGAAATTCTGCCTTCATCTATGTATATATGAGGCTCTCTTGTCGCATTTTCTTTCATCTGTCAAGATATTGGACAGCCATGAACATTGACATCAATGGGCATTGCACACATGCATTTCAAGGCAGTCATTCTTTAACTACTGCTTTTGAGAAATTATATGAGCACTGGAGATAAAGAATCACACTTTAAATAAGACCCCGGGGTATCTTTGCTTTGTTTGTAACTTTGACTTCACGTAAAAAAAGTGTATGCTAGAGGGGAGGCTCGGGGAAAGGTTAAAAGGGGGCAAAAATGAAGTCTGATACATTAATTGGCTACCCAGGAAACACAAATAAACTGAATGAATTCTTCAATTCCCAATGTCTTCAAGCAAAGCATGGCAGCGCTGTGTTTATTTTTATGACTCACACACCGTACAAGGTTTCAATGAACTAAGAAATGAGTCAACAGACAGTAACCAAGTCAACATTGCAATGCAGTGTCTATAAACCACCAAGCATTGTGGTTAGTTCACCAAATTTTGGAGTTTTGACATGTGTAACATAACAGGCCATCACCCAGCATGACATCTAGATCTCTAGGTGAACAGCTTTAATTAATAGGTTATAATAAGAGAGTAATAGAGTACCTTCATTATCTAAGGGCCTGATCTAAAGTCCCTAGAAGTCAATAGAAAGACGACTCCCATTGACTACAGCTGACTTTGGACTAGTACCTAAGTGCACAAAATAAGACATAATGTGAGGACATTTGTTTTAAAAAAAATATTTGTTTTCTGACCGTTTTAGCTAAAACAATGAGAGAACCAGCATAATCAAAATGAAGTACAAAGATTACTTTCCTGTTTTACTGTGAAATAGTCAACACGCTCCTTAACAGTTCAAAACCATCACCTACAATATTGAACAAAGTTATCTCAAGAGCTTACAAATCTTAGCCCTCATAATGCAGGAGGTCAGATTGGTGATCCTTTTGGCCTTAAAATCAATGAGTCAATGAAAGTTTCCACTAGCTTTTCCTCCTTTACAGTCTGAATGCAATTAGACTTGATAATATGAAAGTCCTGCTTTTGGGTCTGATCCATTATCTATTGAAGTCTATGGAAAGACAACCAATGACACTGGGAATTGAATTAGGCTTTTATCACCCTTCTCAAAACCATTTTGATATCTGCTATAGCTTTGTTAAGGTATGAGGGATAAAACCCATCACAATACTGCAGATGAAGTTCCACTATGATCTAATACTGTATATTTAAATAATTTCTATTCCCAATTAGAGATAAAATCCATTTATTTTGATGTGATAACCTACATGTCCATATTCCATGTTTCTAAAATCTTTCCAGTTAGTGAATTTGGTGTGTGTGTATATTTACATATATTTAATACTATAGACAACTAAATATAGTATTGCCTCTATTTTATCCTAAAATCAAACATTCTAAGATCCTGCATGGAATGTTTATCAGTTTATCTGAAGTGGAAGTGGTTTACCTGAGCTGGAATGTTTAGCAGTTTATCTGAAGTGGAAGTGGTTTACCCGAGCTGGAATGCAATCTGAGAGTAATAGGTAAAACTGTTACAACACCTAGTCCCCTGGCTTTTGGTTGCTTTTAAGACAGGCTAATTAAGTAACACTTTTTACGCAGACATGAAATCTGTGGTACCCTTATTGCAGCTAAAATCAGAACATCTGTCTAGCTCATCAGCTTTTCCATGATGAAAAAGCCCATTTATTAGGCAGTGAGGTGCTGAAAATAGGCTACATGTAAAATAGCTGCAGTACTTAATGAAGAACAGAATGGCCGTTATCAACCACCTGGTAAATTTTGCTAAACAAATACTAGGTTAAGACTTTTGACAACAGTATAAAGATTACTTTGGTTACTGATATTAATATTTCTTCTTTATTCGTCTATCTAAAAGCCTATGTAACCATGTATTCCTGTCACTGATATCCTTATTCTCCCTCACACGTTCCCTATTTTTTTTTTTTTACATCCCCATGTGTTTTGTCTCAAATAAAATTATAAGTTCTTCAAGGTAGGGACAGTTTCTTATTTGGTGTTATTACATCACATAGCAAAATGAGATAGGGTGACCAGACAGCAAGCGTGAAAAATAGGGACAGGGGGTGGGGGCAATAGGCGCCTAGATAAGACAAAGCCCCAAATATCAGGACTGTCCCTACAAAATTGGGACATCTGGTCACCCTATGAGACCTCAGTTCTGGCCATTACTGTAGTACAAATAATAGTAATAATAGATACTGTCTGAAGGAAATCAATCTTGGTTCACAAATATAATTCATGACATCGTCACCAATATATGGAATAACAACAACTATAGATGAAAATATGTTGTGTAGTTTCAAACAGCATTGATCTGATATAACAAGATTACTTTTTTCCAGAGATAAATTATTGCCAACATATTTCTGTTTACTGTGCAACTTTTTCCATGCACATTTATAATACGGCAGTTGTTTCAGTCTGGTTTCCAGGGATACAGACTCCAGGGATACAAACTCCCTTTTGACTGCTTTTTTTATATCTTTTCTCTGATCCGTTTTGCCTACCCATCTCCCTAGATTTCAAAGCCTGAGCTTCAGACCAAGCCACAACTTCAAAGTGCTGTCTTCACTGCTGTTTTTATAGTACTAGTGTGAGCCCCCCACGGGCTCCAAAATGCTGAGTTGACATACCCTCGATGTGCAGATCTTCTCCTCACTGCATGGAAATGGCCTCTGAAGAACTTTCCCACTCAAAATTATTTAAAGACTAAATACTTGTGGCAATGGAGAAATGGGGAGAGATACTGGCCTTTTTTCCTAAACATCAGTGTTCCACATATACAAACTGAGGTAAAAGAGAAAATCTTTTTAAAATTACTATAATGTAATATTAAATAAATTATTGATTTTGGTGTGTGTTATATGTATGAGCCAGTGGTAGTAGATTTCAGAGGAGCATGCGACATGTGAAATAAAAGGATGAAAAAGGCAAGAGAAACTGAGGCAGCCATGTATCATGCTATCTGTACTGGCAGTCATAAAACCAGGGCAGATCCCCCAAGCTGGTGGTTTGTTCTATAATTAGATTTCACCAAGCCAGGAACAAATGTGAACTCCTGGATCACTATACCAGTCTTACCATGGAGTCACAGACAGTCCCCAGCCTATCTCGCCACCCAGACAAGCTGGACTTTGTGATAAAAGGTTATTTGAACCAAAAAAACAAAAAACCACCATATCAGGTTGCTCCCAGTCCCAGGAGACCAGTCACTTACCCCAGATCAATTGGTACTACAGATCTTACACCAAAGACAATGCTGGCAGCCAATTCTATAGTAAACTAACTAAAGGTATTTTAGCTAAGAAAAAAAAGGAGAGTTATTGAGAGATTAAAGCAGGTAAAGCATATGTACAGGGTGAATCACAGTTTGTAACTCCAAATGGTGGCAGTGATGTAATAAACTGCCAGTTTCCCAAAAGTCTTTTCAGGGTACCCAGATTGTCTCTAGGGATCTCCTCTCTGCATCTGGTACACTTCCCTGCAAGAGTCCAAACAGTCCAGAGATGAAGGATCTTTCCTTGAATCCATATTATAGCTACTTCTGACAGAAAGCAAGCTGACAGTGTCTCTACCCACATGGGCTTTTCCTTTGATGACAGTGGGTGAGGAATGCTCTTTGAATCATTGACCTCCAGTCACCACACACAATGGTAATTTGCTTTGAAATTAGCACTTTTTCTGATAAAGACCTTCATTAGCATTCCACAAGGCTTCTTTGGTGGGTTGTTTAGTTACATTTTAGTATACACAATGTAAATGTTTGCTGCTGCATCATAACAGAATACAGCAAACAGAAAACAGTGCAAGTAACGTCCCATTACTTTTATGAAGTCTAAACACCAAATACACTCTTCTACTTCAACAATCACTTTGATCTATACTAGTACACAAGTGACTGGGCCTGAATACACTCTGGCATGACCTGATCTGCCAGGGTCACAATGACCTAGTCGGTCAGGGTCACACCATGTTTGTCATTGGCAGATTAAAGTAACCAATCAAGTCACAGGGATTTGCATAACATGAGTAGTAGCAGTAAAGATATAATGCTTTCAGTCAGACCTCAGAGATTTGGATAACTGAAAAATAAGTTTACTGATGAAGGCTGTAATAGTAACTCATACCTGTACTCCTATGGGTGAAATAATTCCAGTTCAGTACACTCTTCCTTAAAGTTTTCTCTATAGTTAAGGCTACCCAATACTTTCCATCATAAGACCCTTTTTTCAGTTGCATATAACATTGCAAAACTTCAATCATTTAGTCTGAAATTTTCCATGCCAAGTGTTTGCCTCAGGCTAATTTTTTAAGTTACAGCAAAAACTAGTCAGTCATTTCAGAGACTGAGGTTCAGGAAAAACCACATTTGTTAACTTGAGTAAAACAAATTACTACAGATGTTCCATTGAGACGCTCTTTTGCCTGCATGCTTTGGATCAGGGCCTGGAAATTAGGCAGAGAGGCACACTTTACATCCTCTGAAAACCTACTCAAATTTGGCCCAATTATGAGCCTCTGAAAGTCACAGATCAGAGGGCTAGCTGTGTCAGTCTGTATTCACAAAAACAACAAGGAGTCCAGGGGCACCTTAAAGACTAACAGATTTATTTGGGCATAAGCTTTTGCGGGTAAAAAGCCCCACTTCTTCAGATGCATGGAGTGAACATTACAGATGCAGGCATAAATATACTGACACATGAAGAGAAGGGAGTTACCTACAAGTGGAGAACCAGTGATGACAAGGCCAATTCAATCATGGTGGATGTGGTCTGCTCCCAATAATTGATGGGGAGGTGTCGATCCCAAGAGAGGGAAAATTTATTTTGTCATGAGCCAGCCACTCCCAGTCCCTATTCAAGCCCAAATTAATGGTGTTAAGGTTGCAAATGAATTGTAGATCAGCAGTTTCTCTTTGAAGTCCATTTTTGAAGTTCTTTTGTTGAAGGATGGCTACTTTTAAATCTGTTACTGAATGTCCAGGGAGACTGAAGTGTTCTCCTACTGGCTTTTGTATGTTACCATTCCTGATGTCTGCTTTGTGTCACAGTTTGCATAAGATCAGTAGAGGTTTGAATTCTCCAAGTGTTCCATCTTCACTGAGCATGCACCAGTCTCACACAGCTTCCACGTGATGACCGAACTGACCATACTCCACCCCTACAGAACTTACTGAGCATGCTCCAGCTTGGTGCTGAGTTGCTTTTCCTGTAGTTGCTCCTCCTGGCTACTGGGATCCATTGAGGTGCTGGACACTGGAAGAAAAAGCACAGACATTTTTTTGTTCTGTGCTCTCAATGCCTCATTCTCCCCCCCTTGGAACCAGGCAGTGTGGAGGAAAAAGCTTGTTTCGTATACTGCATTCTGGGTAATAACATGACAGGACATCATGCCTGCAAAACTAAATGGCTCTTTCTTAAGGAAACTAGCATTCTAGACATGAGCACATGGCTGCTGGGGAGAGGAGGGAAAATAAAATGGGCAGTTTGCCCTGGGCCCCCCAAACCCATGGAATCTGAACGAATGACATTGTGACCTGGCACATGGGGTCACAGCACAACCCAGTTTTGGCCCAGGCACCCCTCTGTCATGACCAAATTTGAGTGAGTGCCAGCCCCGTGCACCAGGTCACAATGCCATTCAATCAGATTTGGCTTGGCTACCCCTCCTTTGACAGAAGCAGCTGGGCCAAACCTAAACAGCACTGCAACACAATGCATCAGGTCACAACACCTGGAGCAGGGAGCCCAGGCCTGCAAAAACCTCTTCCCTTTTGCAACCTGTTCTCCTCTCTCCAAGTTCCATGCAGTTTGCTACAAAGAGGCAGGAATACAGGGGGTTGAAGTGGGGGCAGGGGCAGAAGGGGACAGGAGACAAGCGGCAATGCAGGGACAGAAGCAGAAAGAGAATGAGCAGGTTTGGTTGGGATTCAAGCAAAGGGGAGATAAACTCAAAGGGACAAGAACAGAAGAGGCAGGTGTGAGCAGATGGGGCAGAAGGGTCTGCAAATTACTAAAGCGCACTCTCTCTAGAACCAAGAATAAAACCCAGAATTCCTAAGTCTGTGTCCCTTTAACACACCACTTCCCTTTCCCTCCACTGCACCCCACTCACAGAGGGCTGTCCTTGGTTAGCGAAGACACTGGTTTCAGAGGTGCATTCACAGGCTTCATTCCGGGGGGAAAGGGGAGTCAAGCAATGCTTCTGCTGCTACCACTGCAACTGGCTTACAGCTGCCATGGCTTCTCTACTGCCACTGACCACTGTCTCTCAGCCACCAATGGTCACTGCTGCTTCTCTGCTGACACTGGCAACCACTGCTTTCTGTTCCCTCAGTGTCACATTCTGAGATGCCATCACTGAATCCAGCTGTCAGTGATTTCAGCAGGCAGTGAGGAACCTCAAAGCCAGTGCAATTTCTGTGTTGTCTTCCACTGTCCCCATACAAGGTCTAAAGCTTAACTGTTAGACCGGCTCAGCAGTGATGTCACCTCAAGGAATCACCAACCAGAAACAAGGACTCAACCAGTCTGATCAGCTCCATCATTAAACATTGAAGAGGGACAGATCAAATGGTGTTTAGGACTCTTTGGACAGAATCCAAATCCACCAGGTAGGAACATATATCCCCACCCACTTATCTTCAGTGGGATTCCACATCCCTACCCCTTGATTAGCAAGTGATACTCATTTTAGTGTGACCCACTCAATCAGGGTGTACTAAACACAGCTCTATTGCCATTTACTTTACAGTACAGACAACATTTCATTACCCCTGCATTCAAATCCTAGAGTGATTTGTAACTCAAAACCAGCCAGAATTGATAATTTTGGCAAAGCAGCTCCATCATGCTGCATACCTAGGCAGAATAGGCATGTCTATGCAAACATGGTCTCCTCCCAAAGTCTTTTCCCCCAGTGCATCACTAGATGTCAGGGGACAGCTCATTCAGACCCTGCTTACATCATAGAATCATAAAAGATTAGGGTTGGAAGGGACCTCAGGAGGTCATCTAGTCCAATCCCCTGCTCAAAGCAGGACCAACACCAACTAAATCATCCCAGCCAAGGCTTTGTCAAGCTAGGCCTTCAAAACCTCTAAGGATGGAGATTCCACCACCTCCCTAGGTAACCCATTCCAGTGCTTCACCACCCTCTTAGTGAAATAGTGTTTCCTAATATCCAACCTAGACCTCCCACACGGCAACTTGAGACCATTGCTCCTTGTTCTGTCATCTGGTTCCACTGAGAACAGCCTAGCTCCATCCTCTTTGGAACCCCCCTTCAGGTAGTTGAAGGCTGCTATTAAATCCCCCCTCACTCTTCTCTTCTGCAGACTAAATAACCCCAGTTCCCTCAGCTGCTCCTCGTAAGTCATGTGCCCCAGCCCCCTAATCATTTTCGTTGTCCTTCGCTGGACTCTCTCCAATTTGTCCACATCTCTTCTGTAGTGGGGGAGAGGGGGAAGCAAAACTGGATGCAATACTCCAGGTGTGGCCTCACCAGTGCCGAATAGAGGGGAATAGTCACTTCCCTCGATCTGCTGGCAATGCTCTTACTAATACAGCCCCATATGCCGTTGGCCTTCTTGGCAACGAGGGCACACTGCTGACTCATATCCAGTTTCTCGTCCACTGTAATCCCCATCATGAATGAGTGAAGGAGTGCAGGAACATAAAGGATGGTCTCATGGTAAAAGCAGTTGAATACCACTCTACTTATGCTAAATGATCTGTTCGACTTTGCATTCTGCTGTGAGACTTTGAGTTCCTTTCCCAGAATTGAAGAAGAGCTCTGTGTGGCTCAAAAGCTTGTCTCTTTTAGCAACAGATGTTGGCCCAATAAAAGACATTCCCTCACCCAGCTTGTCTCTATAATATCCTGGGACTGATAGAGCTACAACTTCATTGGCTTACCCAAGAAATTGACTTTTATACTGCCTCTGCCACAGAGTTCCTGTGTGATGCTGGGTAAGTCACTTCAACCAAACTTTTCACAGATGGCCACTAAGTATTCCTCATTTCTGGATACCCAACTTGTGCCTCTTGTGGCTGGATTTGCAGAACGCTGAGCACTCACAACTGCAACTGAAGTCAATGAGAGGTCTTCTCTGAACAAATAAAGTGCTATAAATATGTTAAATCCTCTGGAAAATCAGTTCCTGTGCATCTCAGCTTGGGCACCCCAATTAATAGATACTTGTGAGAGTTTTGATGTTTATCTCTCTGTGCCTTAGTTCTAGAGTTGTAAAATAGGAGTAACAATACCACTTTACTTTACAGGAGCCACCAGTGTTCCCTTATATATAAAAATTGTATACAATATACAATGGTATGTGGTAATATTACATTTTCATTCCATGATTCATGGATGACTGCATTACTCACCTGGCAAACCATGTGTGAATTATTCATGTCTTCTCAAAAGAGTGAAAACAAAACCTTTCTAATATCCACTTATTTTGCACAGTTTGTATACATCGTTTATTTGGTTCAATTTTTTTGTCTGTACTCTTGTTCTTGTTTTACCCTCTTTTTGCAATATATTAGTTACTATTCTGGAAAGAGAAACATAATTCCTATGGGCTGATTTGGTTGCAGCCACAAATTCTCTCATTATTAAGCATTCATGCCAGGATTCTGCAACCACTTACACATGAGAAAGCCAAGCCAAGCCAATAAGACTATCCAGCTAAGTAAAATTACTCATGTGAATGCATGTTTTCAGGATCAGGCCCTTGTATAGTAGCATTAATCTACACTGCACTTTCCAAAATGTATAAGATGCATTTTGTGCCCTTTTAAGTGATGGATGTAACAGTTATCATAACAAAATAAGTACAGTTCTACATTACATCCTGTTCATTAAGCACATAGTTTTACTTGAAGCATTTATTTGACATAAGGAGGAAATCACTGTGGTAATCTAATGTTGATATTGATCTACTGGTAGTAGATACTAAAATACAGGTTTTAAATTCACATCTGCCAAATTTGTTGTCATGCTACAGCTGGGATTAATTTGGGTGACAACACCACCTGAAGAGCAACAGGTGGTAAGAGTCTCATCCCTGTCACAACTGGAACATTGTAATGACATTCTGATAGGACTTGAAAGAGAGTAACTTTAATCAAGATGGCCAAGCAGCTCTGGTTTCTGCGCAGTGGGAAAGTGGGAAATTTTGAATCCATATGTTCAGCTTGCAGGTTTGTGATCCTAAAAAAAAAAAAGTCAGTCAAGCCAAACAAAACAATTTCCTAAAATGTTTTTCTAAGATTGTTTTTTTAAAGCTGTAACCAGCTCAAGGTTATACACTGGTTAGCGATCTAAATCTTTTAAAATTACTCTCTGAGGCATATAAAAACACCTTACCATATGCTGTAAACAAAGAGAGCAATCCTGCAAGTAAACAGTTTCAAAGAACTTCTTACAGGCTGTATTATTCATTAGTATTATTGTGAAAAATGATATTTCATCACTAACAGGTAGGCACACCAGGGAGCTGCAATACAGCCCTTAAATCGCTGCTATTCCAGTTTACAGACTGGAGTCATGGCTGCTGCCCCTCCACAGGGCTTTGAGAATAAGTGGCACTAATTAAAAGTACATCAAGGAGTTCCTGGCTGGCCTGACCCCCCTCTGACCCTCACTTCCTGCTTGAATCCAGACAAGAGCGATATAAACAGTCAGAAGTCACAGCATAAACATACCAGCGAGACAGACTGTGGGAATTTGTCTTCCATTTGTGTATAAGCTTTGCAGCTTGGGGGGAGGTGGTCTTCTTGGATGCCCAGCTGCTACTGGGTGTCCAAATAACCGCAGATGCCAAGAGTGCTTCCTATCATCTATGTTTGGAAAAAAAATATTTGCTGAAGCAACTGTAGTCCAAAATGCAACTACTAAATACATTTTGGCTGTTGGATCCATGGAGCTGCAGACCTACTGATATGCCTCCAATCACCCTGTCTCCTTTTGAAGAGATTGCCATCACAGAGCTGTGCTCTATGGTGCACATTCTGTCTGTGCAAATCCTTTGTGTCTGTCCCTTTCATTGTACCTAGGATTTACCGTGCCTAGGGCCTTCTCCGACAATTCTGTAGGCCAAATAATTCACTTATTTGTCTTTTCACCCTTAGTCATTTACAAAATGCTGTCATACACCCTTTAGTCGCTAGTTAGCCAAGCTGTACACATTTAACCTCTCTTTATATCATTCCCCCAGCACCTTCCAGTGGAGTCCTCAGATGTCACTTGAAACCTGCATAAAACTCCAAAATGAACACAATTATATTTAACCTGCCAATAGTCCAGAATATTCTGGACTAGGTGCCTGTTTTGGTTGAAATCCAAATACATATATTTTTTCCATCCATGACTGAAAAATATCTACTATCTTCACCTTCTGAGCTGTTCTGTAAATTACACTGGCTTCAGCCCTTTAAAGAATTGAAAGAACTATGAGGGGATTTTATTTATGCTTCAGATACCTCCTCAAACAGCTGTGACAAGTAAAAATGTACCAACTCTTTCAGAATGAGCTGTTTTCTATTTGCCTAGTTGGACCTCCCACTGATTTTATTTGGTCTTTTAGAACAGGAATCACCAGAATAGCATGTTGGTACTGAATAAATGTTTCCTTCTTTAAAAATAAACAGTGTAGCTTCACGACAGAAAGCTCATGTATATGATAGAAAATTAGTTAAAGTAGCTTTAAGGTGGAGGTTTAATCACATAATAACTGGAAAATTTAGAGTTATATTTCTCACAGCATTCTAACCTCTGTCCCATTGTATATATCCATTACTATATGGTCTTTGTGGTCCCAAAACAGCAAGGCACTTAGGCCTGCTTAACTTTAAGCACTTAAGCAGCATTAGCTTTTGCTAAAATGCACCTAAGTAGCATTTCATATTACTTCCTGTATGTTGTGTGAAATGTAATCAGGCCCAGATCTAGCAAAAAACTTAAACGCCTGCTGGAATGCATGGTAGAACAACTATGTGCTTAACTTTAAGCTGGTGCTTATATGCTTAGGCTGGGTCAGGGTCTAATTACATTATCAGAAAACCTATGGGCAGTAATAGAAGATGCTACCCTATGTGCATCTGAAGAAAAATGGAGGTTAAATTTACTTTATTCAATTTATTTATATATTATATTCTTACTGGAGGAACTGTAAGAAAATTTAGCATGTGAGCACAAAGGGTCAAATGCCCTCATGTAAAGTTTGCTCAAATTCTAATGAAGCCAAACGAAACCCCATTGGGTAGAAATATAAAATGCTGAATACTGACGGGACAGTTTCTGCTTTCACTTGCCGTTCAGCAAGGGGGTTGCACCAGTTTAGATGAGAGTAAAATTCTACCACTGGCCTGCTGTATGATCTTGGGTAAGTCATTACACTTCTCACTGCCTGTTTCCACATCTGTAAAATTAGGATAACGATACTTACCTACATTTGTAAATTGCTTTGAGATCTGGGTACAAGAGCTAAGTATTATTCTGAGCCAGATTCTGCCCCCCTCTTACTCAAGAATAGTATTTAGTAAGAGAGAAGTCCTGTTGATTTCAATGGGTTTACTTGTAGAGAAGTTTCTTTGTTACATAAGTAAGAGTGGCAGAATCTACCTCTATATACGCACTACAGAAATAGAAAACAGTACTGTTCCTTCGTACTGTATTATATTATATTATTTGCTAAGTAGTCACATTGCTAGTGGTTTATGATATCACCAGAACCTTTAATAAAATAATCAGTAATAAACCTTACTTGCTATATTTGGGACTGATAAATCAGCTACTACAAGTCAAAAAGTTATTCTGTATTATTTAATGATAATGTTTTTTGAAATGTATTAATGTGCTCCTCCTATTTCCAGGGATTCCTCTCTGCTGTGCAAACAAAGGGATAGTGTTATGCACACCAGTTATTTGTTATGGTTGCTTTCCTAACCCTGGGTGTGAAATCCTCTATGAAAGGTACTTTACCAGCCTAGGCTTTTAATTCAATCAATGGAAATTTTAACATTTATAGGTTTCCTTTTTCTCCCTGTTTATACACACCCATAGAGTTTGATGTTTTGCAAATGTGGAAAGTCCCCTGATGTACTGGAAATAGCTCAAGTTAAAGCAAACACAGACTTCACCCACAATGTGGCAGAATCCAATAAATTAATTAACTCTGTGGAAATAACTTAATGATGGGGAGAATTGTTTTGTGAACCATATAGCACATTTTAAGACCATATGGATAAAGGTATCAGAACTAGGACCATGATCTTGAAGTTAATGTAATCCTTCTGCCAACTTCTGAATGCACAAAATCTTGTAACTACCGTGACCAAATGTAGATCCTTCAGGCTCAATTTTTTCCAAATTTAATAACATTTGTTGCCAGAAGGTTGAAGGCAGAACCAGATCCCAACTGAGTAATTTACATACACTTGGGTCTATTTCCCACTTAATATATCCTCCCTATTAACATTAAGGAAAAGTGGTGTTAAACGCATATATGGAAAAATAGTCCATACCCAGTGAATATAAATATTGGCACCTCTCATGAAAATAACAGCTAGAAATGTCCTGAAAAGTCTGAATATTGGATTATATGCCAACCTGCAGACTAATAAATAAGTATGAGCAAATTCCCTTTGTCTAATTTCAAAGCAAGTCATTCACACCAAATTAAACATTAATCTATAAGGCAGCACCATGTTACACTGCTATATCAGCAATCGGGGTCCATGTTTTAACCTCTAAAAAGCTGGTATAAAGCCGCACTATGCTCTGGAATACACAAATTTAGATAATTCCACCATGGCATAAACTCTGTTCTTGCCAGTTATTTCGTAAAAAACCTGTCTCTCGTCTCAAAGCAATGGCAGTCTCAGTACATTTGAGTGATAAAGGTTTGTTCCAAAGTAATGGAATTCCATCATAACAGACTAGCATTTATATGAAAACATTATTCGTTTTCATTTTGTAACCCCAGGAATTCGGACATTAGAGATAGATAGGAAAGTTATATCTATTGTTTTTCTGGCTGCTTCCCATTTCTTTGTTAGAAATTTTATATCTCCAGAACATTTGCCCCCTTAAATGATTATTTATTCAACATTATCTTAACCTGTGGTATCTCACTATCGTCACTTTTGGAGGTGTTTCTTTCTGACACAAACTTATTCATCATAGCATTGCACATCAGAATAAAAACAGGTGACATAGCCACATTACTTGGCCTTGTCAAGGGCAATCCCTAGTGTTCAGAGGTACCCGCAACATGCATATTTCTATTCATTCTGGCCCTACTGCATTTGAAAGTTTGCTGGATACTTTTACAGACAAAAAGAGGGGTCACTGCACTGAAGATCTGACAATCAAAAGAGAACAGAGAGACAAAGGATGAGTAACAATACAACAGAAAGCTGTAACTGAACTGTGAGTTTAACACAAATGGTTAGTTTCATAATTTTTCCATTAGAATTTTTTTTCTTTAACTTTGCTTTTGTTCGTCTACTAAATATTTCTTATAGTGGCTGGCTAGGGTTTGTGGACCTTTGAAATTTCTTTCATTTTAAAGAAACAGCAAAAACTCTTTAGGATTCCTGAATCACATAATGCTGCAGTATTTATTCCTCCTGGGAGAGGTAGTGTTACTTACTGCTTAAGCATGACAGTTTTATCTGATTATTCCCAGCTGCTAGTTGTTTCGTTCTTTCTTTCTTTTTTTCAGCAGATTTCTTCATATTGGGTATTCCATTTGACAGTACAGTAAGTGTAAGTAATAACATACCTAGCAGACTGTAATTAAATAAGTCTGGTTTCAAGACCATCATTAATAATACTTAACTGATAAATCAAATTTTGATCTACGAAGGGGAAGAAAGAAAAAAGGGACAAAAATGCTGAACTTTTTACCTTACAAAGCAGAGTGGAATAACTCATACATACTTAAAATGCATCTAGCCTAAACAAGAATAGTTTCATTTCATTCTCAAAATATAAAGCAAATCATCTGCTGCCTAAGGTACTGTCCACACTACAGCTTCTAGGTCTGGGAAGTGGTTTTCAAACATGTTCATGACCAAATATGGCTATAACATAGTTTGTCTCTACACCCAACATAGCTGCAAACTGTACTCAGAAACCATGCTAGTGGTGATCATCTAGCATTGATCCTTCCACTATGGTCCTAAAAAGCTGTGTTCAGGCAGGTCTGTATGTGAACTATCTAGTATCATTTTAATACAGTGTTAGTAGCCTATGTGTATGTTTACACAGCATTTTTGGAGCCAGTGGGAGCAAGCCTCCCATCCAGGGTCAACAGATTTGGACTAGGGGGCTCATGCGGCTGCTCTATAAATGACAGCATAGACAGCACTTTGCAGTTCCAGCTCACTGCAGCTCGGGCTTTGACAGCCAATGCCCTTCCGACAGCTTGAGCTTAGCCCAAGCCACAGGTTCAAAGCACTCTCTATACAGCTCTTTCTAGAGGGCTAGCACAACCCCCACTCCACAATGCTGTGTAGATATACCCATACACCCAAACTGTGTTACAGCCATGCTAGCTACTAGTTCATGCTGCCCTTGGCGCTGTGAAGTGCAGAATATGCTTACCTGACACTGAATTGAGTGGAGAGTGTTCTGCTCCCCGCAGGAAGCACCCTGTGTCCCAGAGCATCAGGCGCAGCAGAAAGGTGGCCTACGGGCCCAATCTTTTTCCCACTGAATAGTAACACCTTTCTCCTACTTAGTGCTTTTCTTTACTAGGTCTCAAGGTGGTTCACAAATAGAATTACAGTCATCTGAATTAGGAACCATTTAGTTTGCACCCAGAGCGTCCACACGGGGAGTTACAGTGCAGCACTTTGGTGTGCATTGCTATTCATACCCTGTAATCTAAACTGTAGGGCAGTGTAGTTTCAGACTTCAAAATAGCATGGAATCCTTTAAAAATGACATTGCAATAACACTACAGCCTCCTCCTCGTGACAGACATGCACCTAAAATATTCATCCAGAGATGGAAATAGTGCATTTCCCCCTCTCCTCTTATTAAAACAGACTCACTCCGTCTGTGTATCAAAGAAGAGGAGGGGCTTATTGCAGGACTATGAAAGAAGAGAGTTGTGGTTTGGGTGAACTAGGCCTGGACAGTCATTTCATACATAGGAGACAGCACAGAAAAATGCCCAGAACTGAGAATGGGAAAGGGAAGGAATGAGATCAAGCAGTGTACTTTAATGCTGTACCTTAAAAGATACTGGAAGCAGAGATATAGAATAATTCACTTGTTTTTCCCCTGTCACTGAACCAAAATATAAGTAGGCAATAGTAATAGAGAAAAAAATAAAATATTAGATAATAATGGATCCATTGGGCATCTCAAGAGACTGAAAAGAAGTGGTAGCAGAAAGGTAAGTGGACAGAAAGGTCAGGAGTGGGTTTGGGGGAGGCTTGAAGAAACAGAAAAATATATGGATGTGAATGAGAAACTTTGCAAGCAGGAGTTAAGTTGGGAAAAGAAATCTTGGAACTTCCAAAGCCCTATTAACTTCAGCCCTATTAATTACACATAGCTGGGGGGAGTCAGGGTGAGGAGTGGAGAGGGGGAGAATAAAGCCCATAGAGAGTAAATAGAAAAAGGCTTTTGAAGAGAGGGGAAGATATCTGAAGTAAAAAGCTGCATTGAAAAGGGGGACTGCAGGGAGTCGAATGAGAAGGGAAGAGGAAAGAAAAGAGAAAACATCAAAATCAAGAAGAATTAATGAGGGTTTCTGAAGAGCTCTTGAAGTTATAAGTCCTGAGGGTCATACTTCACCTTCAAAATTATCTGAACTATTTTGATGAAAATATATTTTTATTTTCTTTGTTATCCTTTCCCATGAAAAAACAGTAATCCCCCCCTTCCTTTAAAGTGGTGGTGTTTTTTTTAAAATTCTGACCCATTAAAATATACAACATCTAAGGAGACTTTCATCCCTATCACACAAGACAAACTCTGGCAGACTTTAGATCAGTACAGAATTCTAAAATTGGACATAGATTTATGGCTAGAGCTCATAGCATGATGGTAAAAAAGATGAAACTTGTTTCAAAAATGACCATTGTGTCTTGGCACCATTGACATGTCATTCTCAATGGACTTTTGAACTAACAAGGTTTTTATTCCAAGAAAAGCTGTGTATGAAACAAAAGTAATAATATTTTCGTCAGGCAGTATCCACAAAAGAACAGTGAGATACTAACCCTGACATTAGGCAGTAATGTGGAAATCGTGGCTGGCTTATTATCTTTTACGGCTTAGCAACTGGAGAGAACTGTCAGGTAAGGTTGAAAAACGTTACTGTGTAATTTATTGGAGAGGGAAAATATGAGAGAAATGTATCTGCCATTATGTGAATGAAATAATATATTGGGCTGATTTCTCGCATATTTTTCTCTTAAACTTATTCATTTCCCAACAATAAAATAATAGGATTTTTCAAAGGGTTCTACAGGGGGAAAGTCTTCAACTCCCATTAAAGTCAGTGAAAGTTTTGGTGAGATCCATGAAGATACTTAGATATCTAAACCCCACACCTAGGTGCCTAAATCTCAGTTTTAGGTACCTAAGTTCCAGTTTTGGTTTCCTCAGTGATCTACAAAACTCCTGCTGAGCCCTGTAGGCAACTAAAGTTGCTTGGCACATAAGTTTTTTAGAGTAAAAGTTCCCTAGCCACGTATGTTCCTGCTTCCCACTAGAGGCCCAGACACCTATCTTCCACATAAGCCTCACAGCAATTCATGAAGCCAGGAAGGCAGACATTCAGCAGCCGAAGTCATTTATGGGACCTGATTTGGTAGGTGTACTCAGAGGCCTACCATATCAGGTTCCATTCAAAATCCTGACAGAGGCGGTAATGTTGCCACCTACCTTATAACTTTTAGACCAGTGGTTAGGGCACTTGTCTGGGATGTGGGCAACCTGTCCCCCCTGTCTGCCGGGGGGGGGGAAGGGTTGGAACAGGGGTCTCCCACTTCTCAGGAGAGTGCTCTAACCACTGAGCTATTCCCGATGACCCCCTCAATTTCTCCTGTTGAAGCTGTCACACGGTGTGGATAAATGATAAAGGAGCAATTGGAGCTGGGGGACTGGACCCAGGGTCTCACATCTCCCAGCCATCAGACTACAGAGTCATTCCCATTCCCATTCTCTCCCTCTCTGGGCTGACAGCCATTTGACTTTGTGGATTGCAATGCTGTTCTGGTGATTTTCTAGGTGCCTAAATGTTAGTCACTGTGATGCTCAGCATTGCTACACCTAAATCCCTTCATGGATTCCAGCTTTAGATGCTGAATTCCCTAGAGTTCTTTTGAAAGTCAGTGGCAGTTGCGTGTCTAACTCCCCTAGGTTCCTTTAAAATTCCAGCCAGCATCTGCAATGGATGTAGTGTTGTCCAATAATGGAGCAAGCTTTTCTCTGAAATAAATCATATGTCTCCACTGCCAGGGCTGGAAAAAGCTGTGCATCTAGACCCAAAGCTTTTGCTGCCTCACGTTTGGTGATATAGGTCTTGTTCAGTATTTGACACCACAAATCACTAGTCTTTAGCACTCCAGGGCCATTAAACTTGATAAAAGTTGTAATATTTTGTGATGCATGGCATCTTCATGAAACAGGGTACTGACCTTTCTGAAGACAAATGACAGGCAAGGACAAAGATCTGGCATCCCTTGTCTCTGACATACCACTGTATGCAAGCTCCTCTCAAGAGGAATCAGTACTACTCTCTTTGACCATTATCATTTCAATAGCGAGAATACTGATTTTGAATTTGGGAGACTGTTTAATTCATTGGCCTCTCACAGATTTTCAGTGCTAAATGTTTGGTTTTCAGATTCGGTAAGTAACTCAATCAATGTATGGTTTGAATTATTCTCCTATGAGCACATGAGCTATGAATAATAAAATAAAGGTTGACGCCTTCTTTGACTGCTTCAGTCTGCACTAAAGAGCAACCTGGCATGTTAAAATTGACTCATACAACAAGTATTAATCATACCATGGCAGTGAGTGTTAGTCACATCATCATGTTAGACCTCCTCCTGTCTCTGCTGCTTCAGAGAGCCATGGCAACTGACATTTGGTGGTTACCCAATTTAGCAAGGCAGCACAGCTGGATAAACACAGAGATCAAGTGGTGGGATAATCAAAAGAAGGAAAAGCTTATTTCAGCTACAAACTATTTTTGTTGATATTCAAATCTCCAGAACTGTAATGGTGCAAGACTCAACTTCATTTTTCAGTAGGATCTCATTCTGTGAATGTTTATAGTAATTACAATATTTCTTTTATCTAGCCATTTAAATCAGGCAGACATTAAAAAAAAAGAAAAGAAATTTTGCATACAATTGTGGTGTGGGTGGGGGGGTAGTTGAAGTGTGTGTGTGGGGGGGCGGTGACTGAAGAACTTTACCTGGAAACTGAACACTGATATTTTGATACTGGTTACAGAGTAACAGCTGTGTTAGTCTGTATTCGCAAAAAGAAAAGGAGGACTTGTGGCACCTTAGAGACTAACCAATTTATTTGAGCATAAGCTTTCGTGAGCTACGATGAAGTGAGCTGTAGCTCACGAAAGCTTATGCTCAAATAAATTGGTTAGTCTCTAAGGTGCCACAAGTACTCCTTTTCTTTTTGCTGATACTGGTTAGAAATTCAAGAATTCTGTCTAAGTAAATTTCTTGAAGGTCATAAGCAAATGATGATGCAGAAAATTTCAAATATTATAAACTAGCTCATGGAACTCTGTGAAGGCAGTTCCATTAGGTTTATTTAAATTGCTTGTGTTGGTCCTCGCCAATGTTAATAAGAAGTGAACAATCTGGCACTGTCGAAGTATTTGTATTCCCTCACCAGGGAAACAACATGATTTCCTAAATTTTCAGTTTACCATGTTGGTTAAGAAAACTAGATTTATTAGTGATATTTGGGTGACTGCATGGATATCTGGTAGAGCATTTGCCTTGGAAAACCTAAAGATCTAGGGTAAAATCGTAACCCCATTGAATTCAGTGGAAAAGCTCTCTAGTTTTCAGCTCTGGTTTCTAGTCACACTATTGGTGTCTCCTGATATTAACTGGCTTGTTTTCTTAAAGAATGTAATTTCACCCAGGACAATATATGAATCTGTATGCCTACACATGCACAAAACAAATCATTTTGCCATTTTTTAATTTTTTTATAGCTGAGATTGTAGATAATTGTTTTATGCAGGAGTATTTCTCACAGAAATGTACTTTTCCTGAAGTGAAGTCATAATCCTGTGTTTTCCAGCTCTACAGTCTGTTGCTATGGACATTATTTTCATGTCACACATTCTCCATTATGGCACCACTGTGGAATCAGGAGGGAGAGAGGGATTGCAAGAAAACCCTTTCTTTAGAAAGCTTGCAGAAGCAAACTCAGGAAAGATACTTGCTTATGTGTAAATGAAATATGTTTTAAGGTTTGCCCCTGGGAAGAAGTCCTTTTTGAAGAGGTGTATGGTGGCCTCTAGTGGTTCATATTCAGAGAAAAAGATCATAATGCCATATTTTTAAAAAATATCTTGTCGCATGGCCTGGTATATTTAAAATGTAGCGTGTCATACTACAGTAAGCTAATTGACAGTTAGCTTTATTGATTTATGGATGCACTTAATATGCTGCATATTTTTAATCTTCTGGTAAGAATTAACTATAATTATAAACTATTACTATAAAACACATCAATTAAAGGATGGCCTGAACTAAAACTCTTGATCTGAACATCCTCAAAAATAGGCCACGTTTGGAGCCAGATCCAAAGTTTGAGGCTCCAGCACATCTGCCATGCAAACATCTCTATGGCCAACCTTCGCTTCAGCTTACTGTGACACGGAGAGCAGAAATTAAATGGGAAAACTGTGACAAGCCTGACACAAATCTCAAAGGTCTGCCTATCTGCCTCTTGAGGCAGTTAACTTAAGTGCACTATTTAGGCACATGGACATTTCCATAACTGTTTCTCCTAATCCCAGAGGCACCTAAATCCTTGCCAGCTGATATTTTTAAAGCTGCCTATGCCCTGCCACTACCCACTGCTAATGAGCAGCTTGAGGTCCTAATTCAAGCCGAAGCCCCAGAGGCCCTGCAGAGGGATTCTCAAACTAGGCAAGGTAATGTCCACCTCACCAGTGGGGCCTGATCCTGTAAGTGTGCTCTGAGCATGCCTAAGACCTGATACCTGTAAGATCCCACAGCAGGAGGGTCAGAAGCCAGCTAGAGATAGGTGCGGGACCAGGAGGCAGCCACACAAAAGACAGCTGTGGGTACAGGGAGTCATAGGGTGAACATAAAGGAGATATTGAGTGTTAGGAGAAGAAAGAGAGAGACAGACAGATTCAGCTGCTAGGGCTTGAGCTACCTAACAGGTTGATCTAACTATAGGAGAGAGTTCGTGGCTGGGGATCATGATCTGAGGGTGAGCCTTTCTCTGGCCCATAAGCCAAGCACACCAGGCTTAAGCACCTAAGCCCCTCATTTCTTCCCATCCCGCTCTGTGGTATATCATTCCTGTTTAGCTTAGGTGAATCCACACTCACTTTGCCAGCTTCTGAGGATCCCTTTCTTCTGTGTCTAACTCTCCCCATGCAATGTATGACCAGACTAAGTGGTAGCTCACCGATGAGGATTCCACTACTGAGGTTCTGGACCTAAGTGACGAAGACACATCTTGCTATTTCTAAGGCCGCATCTGCATTAAAACTAAGTTGGGCATCTCACTTATGGTTAGAATTTACAGTGCTGGTAGGACCTAAATGTGTCCCTGTAAGTGAGCTAACACCCTGGACTGTCCACGTCTACGATGTTTATCTTTTTATTATTATTATAATTAGAAGGGGTTCAGACACTTTCTCAACTGCAACTATAGCATCTCACAGCAAAAAGATGTTCAAAGACAATCAGGTATGTTGGATAGAAAACTGGCAAGATCGTCAGGCTCAATGGATAGTGATCAATGGCTCCATGTCTAGTTGGCAGCCAGTATCAAGCGGAGTGCCCCACGGGTCGATCCTGGGGCTGGTTTTATTCAGTATCTTCATGGATCTGGAGGATGGCGTGGACTGCACCCTCAGCAAGTTTGCAGATGACACTAAACTGGGAGGAATGGTAGATATGCTGGAGGGTAGAGATAGGATACAGAGAGACCTAGACAAATTGGAGGATTGGGCCAAAAGAAATCTGATGAGGTTCAACAAGGACAAGTGCAGGGTTCTGCACTCAGGACTGAAAAATCCCATGCACTACTACAGACTAGAGACCGAATGGTTAGGCAGGAGTTCTGCAGAAAAGGACCTGGGGATTAGAGTGGATGAGAAGCTGGATATGAGTCAAAAGTGTGCCCTTGTTGCCAAGAAGGCTAACAGTATTTTGAGCTGTATAAGTAGCGGCATTGCCAGCAGATCAAGGAACATGATCGTTCCCCTCTATTCGACATTGGTGAGGCCTCATCTGGAGTACTGTGTCCAGTTTTGGGCCCCACACTATAAGAAGGACGTGGAAAAATTGGAAAGCGGAGGGCAACAAAAATTATTAGGGCACTGGAACACATGCCTTATGAGGAGAGGCTGAGGGAACTGGGATTGTTTATTCTGCAAAAGAGAAGAATGAGGTGGGATTTGATAGCTGCTTTCAACTACCTGAAAGGGGGCTCCAAAAAGGATGGATCTAGACTGTTCTCAGTGGTAGCAGATGACAGAACAAGGAGTAATGGTCTCAAGTTGCAGTGGGAGAGGTTTAGGTTGGATATTAGGAAAAACTATTTCACTAGGAGGGTGGTGAAGCACTGGAATGCATTACCTAGGGAGGTGGTGGAATCTCCTTCCTTTGAGGTTTTTAAGGTCAGGCTTGACAAAGCCCTGGCTGGGATCATTTAGTTGGGGATTGGTCCTGCTCTGAGCAGGGGGTTGGTCTAGATGACCTCCTGAGGTCCCTTCCAACCCTGATATTCTATGATTCTATGATTGGTTTATTAGTCACCAAACTAATGAACCGTTAGTGTGCTGCAGACTTCATTCTCAAGAGTTCTGCCACCACATACCACACATTTGAAGAGGACATCATGAGCAGCAGATAATTCTGAATCGTTACAGAAACAGAGACCAGTAGAAAAGCAATGTGTAAACATGGAACAAAAAAAATGGAATACAGTACAATCAGGCGTTGTCTATGCCATGACCACAGCTGTTTCTATTAATAGTTTCAGCTAGGACAGATGGGCCACCAAAGGGTACAGCTTTGTTCAAAGTTTTTATCATTGATTGAGATTCCTCATAGTTTCAGCTAATGTGCCCATTTACAATCGTGTCACCACCATGCTGGCTCAAAATGCCTGTCTTTGTAGTTTAGAAAGTCTTTCAATTGTTTCCTTCTAGAAATGGAGACTTATTCAGTACAGTCATTAGTAAATGTTTTAAGGGGTAGAGTGCTATAAAACATGAAATATTTTATTTTTATTTATGAGCATGCAAGTTGACAAGGGAATCTGGACTGACTGGAGAAATTATGGCAGTTTATAAAACCTAGGAAAGGAACCAACTCACAACAAAATTCCAGGTGTATTACATCAATCTGCTTCTTATTGAAAGTTTGTGGCTATCCATTCCAAGGCAAAGAAGTGGAAAAATGCTTAAATTAATAGTGTTTATGGCCACTTAATTATGTTACATTAGTGCAAGTGTTTTATTCATTTGCTGTTTTTCATCAGTTTCCATAATTCACAAGAAAACAAGATTAGAGAACTCCTGAAATGTTACAGCAGCGGACTGTGGAGACAGTTAATTTATGTCCTGCAGACACAACATTAATAAATGAAAAGGTGTTAACTGCATGCAGGTGACACTGTGGTAGTTTGAAAAGTAATTCTTTACATCCTCATTAACACTTGACAATAGAATCTTAACAACTGGACTAATCAGAAACAGATGCTACCATCTCAAATAAGTGAGATAATTTGTTCCCTCATCCTGGGCTATGGATTGTATTTCTTCTAATCTTGAAGATCCTGGCCCACAGTAAGTCTCCTTTACCCAGCTCTGTCAGCACAAGGGGGACTGAAAGCTGCCTTCAGTGGGCAGCTGAGGATTCTCTTGGTTTTAGGGAACCATTGGGTGGCATAGACCCAGATCATCTTGTTGAAGAGCCAGTTATATGCCACCCCTTCCTGGTCCCATATATAAGCATGCCCAGGGCTGGCAATTCCTGGTGAAAGACTCATGGGGGCTCTTAAAAACTGGCAAAACTTAGAAAAGCCTTAAGAATGTTCAAGTTGTGCTGTGAGCTACACCTAACTGCCCCCAAGATTGGGATGTGGGGAGTCTCAGAAAACCACTTTGGTCCCCTGGTATGCCAAGCTGTCCAGTCAGAGGTGTTCAGTGACAGTGGCTCTATATCTTTATGAGATCTCTTTTGGGGATGACTGGAAGCTGTTTTAATTAGTTAATTCATTTAATTAATTGTTTTAATTCTTGAGAGACTCCCAAGATGATGACAAATGAAATAGCTGAATAGTGTGATCGCTATCCTTGTAAGTAAACAGGTGACCAAAGCTTACAAATAGAGCTGGTTGAAACATAGGGAAGTTTTCTGTGAACAGTGCATCCAATGAAGTGAGCTGTAGCTCACGAAAGCTTATGCTCTAATAAATTTGTTAGTCTCCAAGGTGCCATAAGTACTCCTTTTCTTTCTAATGTATTCTTTGTTGTTGTTGGCAATATTTTGATGAAAAAGTTCGTTGAAAAATCAAAATTTGAAAAATTTGCACCACCTCTGCTTACTAAAAGATAAAGTGGCATGCCCTGTATGGATACAATCAGAAATATTTTACAAGTGATCATTAATGCAGTGTATACAATAGTTGTACACAGACGATAGAACTCTCCTAAAGATGTACGTCTCTGTAATTGGTAATAGTTAAAAGGTAACTGTTTTCTCAGTGTGATGTAGGAAAGGTTCTCTCATTGAATATTTAACTGGAAAAATCATCCATAAACATCTACGATTACCACTCTAGTCCCAGAGAATATGAACACAACTCAGAGTAATGGTATGGAAGTGGCTGAAAATTGAATTATATGGTAGAATGATTTTAACGTTATTTAAAAGATTCCAAATAATTGTGAAACAACAAACAGAAATTAGATGGGTCCACTGGGAAATCCTCATTCATACAGGCGTTTGCAATGTTATACTCCTTTCAGCACTTAAGTTAAACAGTAAATCTTTATGTGTATTTTACAGAGCTCTGTCTATTGGGAACTGTGAATCCTTCATTTTTTCTGAAGACTGTGTGTTGTAAAGGGACAATTACCAATGGATTTCAGTTGGGCATAAAGTCTAGTCAATAGGGCTAGCCTTAAATGTCCAGACACTGCAGATCCAAACTCTCTTCCCACCCATTCTGGGTTCAGTACAGCACCACTCCACCTATACCTCAGTATTGGTTCCCATCTAAACCATGCCAATCCCTTCTGCCTCAATGAAACCTTTGTCTCCCTCTTCTTCTCACTGCTCTCCATCTTTTATCAAGCTGCCCTCTATTCCTGCAGCTTCCTCTTCCTTCTAGTGTGCCAAGCAACCTCTCCCACCTCCTCCAAGACTGTCCTCAAGAAAAAAAAACAACCTTTTTTTCTTCTCTGGTCTGTCTACTATTCAACATCCTTTCACATGCTAGCTAGTCTTGTTTTCATGTCTGACTCTTCTACCCCTACACATAATTATATACCTCAAAACAGCAAATTCAAACATATACAAGTCTGGTCTCAAAGAACTGAAGAAATGACTTTTTAATTTGTAAAAAGAGCAGGAGTACTTGTGGCACCTTAGAGACTAACAAATTTATTAGAGCATAAGCTTTCGTGGGCTACAGCCCGCTTCATCGGATGCATAGAATGGAACATATAGTAAGAAGATATATATATACACATACAGATAAGCACCTACATGCTGCCACCCTCCCCAGCTCAGTCACACTGCTCATTGCACCCTCTTCCTCCCATCCTCAAGGCTCCCACTCAGGATAAAGCTCTCCACCCTATACCTGCTATTGGTCATGGAATCTCCAACAGGAATTCCCATTTCTTACTTGAAGACTCCCAGGCTTCAAGCCCTGACTCCCCACCCATGCTTTCCTCTCTGCCAAGAGTTCTGCTACCTGCCAGTTCCCCACCCAGCTCCAGGGACTCCACTCTCCCACCTCACTGAGATCCCCTACTTACTGTGGTCCTGGCCCTCATTGCCTAGTGATGGTCTTAGGAGAAGCCATCTCCAGCTGATTTATTTTTACTTAAAATCAACTGGCAGAGAGGAATGTGAAGAGATGGCCAGTGGCAGGCTGATGTGACCAAGGGCAGCTCTTCCAAGCCTCAGAGGCTGATAAGAGGAGGATAGGGCAGCTCAATTCACACTTTATTTTAAGCCCAAAGGAAAGGAGAGAAGCAGTAGGAAGGAGACATGGATTTGTTTGAACTATAAATAGCCAGAGGAAGGGACTGAACCGGGGCTCTCCAGGTTTAAAGGCATGAACCTCTGCAGCTTGAACAAAAGCAGACCCCTTCCCCTTTCTATAGTTGGGAGCTGAAGCAGACTCTGTGCAGGGGAAGCGTGTAACCTCATGGTCACTGGGAGTTATGTGTCCCCTTCTGTGTCTGATCTTCAGAGAATATGGGTCTGTTGCAACTCCCAAGTGTGGAGCCTGGCTCTTTAGCTCAAGCAATAGAGACTCATGTTTTTAGCTCTGGAGGTGCCTGGTGTTGAAGATCCCACTCACTCACTGCCTCTCTACTGCAGTGCTGTTGCTGGAGGCACCACTAAAGGCTGTTATTAAACTGTTCAAAGTGGGAACACAGCAGGGAAGAGTATTGAGCTCAGCTGCTTGGCAAGGTGACATCTGTCATAAATGTAAAGGGAAGGGTAAACCCCTTTAAAATCCCTCCTGGCCAGAGGAAAAATCCTCTCACCTGTAAAGGGTTAAGAAGCTAAAGGTAACCTCGCTGGCACCTGACCAAAATGACCAATGAGGAGACAAGATACTTTCAAAAGCTGGGAGGAGGGAGAGAAACAAAGGGTCTGTGTCTGTTGGTATGCTGCTTTGCTGGGGATAGAACAGAAATGGAGTCTTAGAACTTTTAGTAAGTAATCTAGCTAGGTATGCGTTAGATTATGATTTCTTTAAATGGCTGAGAAAAGAATTGTGCTGAATAGAATAACTATTTCTGTCTGTGTGCCTTTTTTGTAACTTAAGGTTTTGCTTAGAGGGATTCTCTATGTTTTGAATCTAATTACCCTGTAAGGTACCTACCATCCTGATGTTACAGGGGTGATTCCTTTACTCCTATTTACTTCTATTTCTATTAAAAGTCTTCTTGTAAGAAAACTGAATGCTTTTTCATTGTTCTCAGATCCAAGGGTTTGGGTCTGTGGTCACCTATGCAAATTGGTGAGGATTTTTACCAAACCTTTCCCAGGAAGTGGGGTGCAAGGGTTGGGAGGATTTTGGGGGGAAAGACGTGTCCAAACTACGTTTCCCAGTAAACCCAGTTAGAGTTTGGTGGTGGCAGTGGTTGTTTCAAGGACAAAGGATAAAATTAATTTGTACCTTGGGGAAGTTTTAACTTAAGCTGGTAAAAGTAACTTAGGAGGTTTTCATGCAGGTCCCCACATCTGTACCCTAGAGTTCAGAGTGGGGGAGGAACCTTGACAACATCTTCCCACTGCTTTCCCATAACAGTGGGGCTGGTACACAGTGTATCCTGCAGCTGCCACCCCAGAGCAAAGGGAACCTGGGAGTTATGCTGAATTACACCAGCCAAAGAATTAGGCCAGAGTCAATCTGCCTTCCAGCTTACACAGGCTCTGGGTGAAAGGCACCAGCCCTATGCCTACAGTAGCCTATGTCCCTCAGTTTCCTAGTGTACCTGTGCTGATAAGTGCATGGGGTGCAGAGCCAGACCACTCCCTATTCCTCAACTATCCCACCCACATGTTCAGGGGTAGGGCATAGTGGTCCCAGGGACACTGTTCTCCCTTCTGTGCTACTACCCATAGCCTTATACTTCTTCACTCCCTGCATGGGGTTGCTTTAAGTTCTTGCCTTTAAAATTCTTAAAACGTTTCTGTGGTTTGCTTTACGTGTACAATCAATGTGCTTTGGAAAGCCTCAAAAAATAATCCCCCCAGGTGGAAATGTAGAAGTCTGTCATCTATATTTACTGGAATATCCCTCTCAGGAAATGCAGGCTTGAAAAGATGAACTGCCTTCTCCTTTCTTCATAAGAGCTGTCAGATTTGAGAAACCACACAGACAAATAACTAGAGAAGATCCTTAGCCCAACATGATAGAAAACACAAGCAAAGATCATTTGGCCCACACAATGTGCAGATAAGAAGCCTGGGAAAAGATATAATGAGATGAGTTCTACATGTCTGGTGAACCCTCCAGGCATCTTAGCTTTGAATGTTGGTGACTCTTCCATTGAGTATGTATTTTAAAGTCATATCAGCACACATGAATAAACTCCCAACAGTAATTCCAAGCTACTGCTACTAGAAGAGCTTTGTGTGACTCGAAAGCTTGTCTCTCTCACCAACAGAAGTTGGTCCAATAAAAGATATTACCTCACTCACCTTGTCTCTCTATATCCTGGGACCAACACTGCATTCACTATAATAATGTTCACTGCATATTGAGGGAAGTCAATAACTGATATGTCACCACTTCAAGAAAGTAGTGGTCTCACCAAGGTCTTCACGTTATTGCTACTAGTCATTATTTTCAGAGACATGTTAATCTCCAAGCATATATAAGCAAGATAACGATGTCTGCATCTCAAGGAGCTTATAGTAAATTCAAATTTATTCCAGTTTAATATCACCTTATTCTACATGCTTAATTCCTTCCAAATATAAGCTTGAAAGTTAGTGTGGTTAAAGTTCCATTTCCAGAGAAGTGAATGGAAAAGGTATTTCTATTCCAAACTGAAGCATATAATTGAAAATTGCTCTCCTATGGTATTTTAGGAGACATGAATGTTTTTCTGGCATCCTTGAATAGAAATTCCATCATTTTGTTAAGTGAGCCTGCTCAGAATCGCTTGCTGAGATGTGTTAGCGGGTATGGGTGTTCATGCATAAATGCTGTACTTGCATTTGCCTATCTACATATATCCATTATTACCAAGAATATAGAACTATATATCTTAGTACAGTGACGAGTTCCAAGGAGGGTGCTTATGGTCCACTCTGTGCTTCAAAATGCAGCCTTCAGTATATATATCTTGTTTTCATAAACACATCCAAATGCAGTTTGCAAAATTGTGAGTGGGACCATGTTCTGTGTTCTGCATATGACATTCTCGAGCATTATTGCTAAAGATATGACGGTCATGTTTTAAAATACATAGCAAAAGAATAATTTTATATTTAAACAATACTTTAAGTAATATCCTAAGTGAAGGTGATTTCTTGAGGATTCATGACCAACTGGGCACTGATGGCTAGTTGACCAGTCAAAGACCTTTAATCTTCCCAAGTATTTATTCCTAGAAATGCTGTTTCAGTTTAAGGCTTAATTCATGCTATGAATAGCTACACACATCAGACTTGATGCCCCACTGCCTTGCACCTTGTATAATCATTGACATCTGTGTAAAATGAATACACATGATGTAAAAGCACGGGTCACGGCCCAGGGCTTGTTGGTGATAGATATACAGCCCCTTGGGGAGTCAATGTGTTCTGTTACCCCAGGAGCATTGGGTTCTTGAACCAACTAGCATCCTTTCTGCAACTGAAAGTAAACCAAAAACCTGTCTGTCTCCCTAGGTTTTTATACCAGCTCCCACCACTGTCCTGTAGGAGAGCTCTCAAATAGAGTTAGTCAGGGTATTTTATGAAACATTTTCATGAAAAAATGTCAGCCAACTTTCTTCGCAGGTTCTAGTTAACTCCATTGCTCCAGCTTATTAATGAGCTTTCTGGTAGGACTTTACCACAAAGTAGTCCATTTGAAAGGTGGCAAGCACCTGCAGAAGTGCAGGGCCCCTTAACAACCTGATGAATATTGATTCAGAATAAGTCAGAAGTGTTACTTTCAGAATGATCAGCATCTCCTGTAGCACCTTGGTTTTCCTTGGAGGTTTCTCATCCAAGTAGCGATCAGGCATACCTTACAAGATTTGACAATATCTATTTACTCAGGCTGTTTCTGAATGAGCAATTTAAAATGGGAGGATTTACCTTAGGTGGAGTATGTTAGGTGTGAGGTCCTGTCAGGAGAGTTTTAATGTTGTAAAATAGTATGCCTTTTGATTGTTGTAGAATGATGCTGATAAGCATAGTGTATAAAATGAAATTATAAATCTGTATCACAGGCTGAAGTGGAATAGCTGCAGGCTTCCAAAGATCAGAGACAGTAGAAATAGAGAACAAAATTAAGGAACTTTTTTGAACCACAAAAACGTACAGACTTAATAGAGTTTTAGAGTGGAGATTTGAGTGAATACTTACTTTATCTAACCCAATTAATCTAGACATACCTGTGAACCAACTAAATGTGCGCAGAAGCACTTCATTTTCAGCTGCAGTAGGGAAAGGAAGGCTTTTGATATGTTTATAAATGAAGAGGAGAAAGACCAAAATAAAATCCATGTGTGAATAACTTCTGCTTTTATAATTTACTTCAGTCTAGAAATTTAATCCAAGTTTACCAATTTCAAAAAGACATCAATAAGCCAACAAGTCATTAAAAGAAACACTATATTCAAACTGCTTATTAGAAGGGTTAGTGAACTGCCTCAAAAACATACTAGATGTAGCCCAGACTCCAAGAGTGCCCCCTCCCCCTGCTGTTTACTGGCAGAAATCTGAAGCAGTGCAGGTAATCTTCCCTGAAAAGTATGTTTACTCAACTCTTTCCCAAAGAGGAAAGCTTGGATTCAGTCCCCAAACTGTAGTGAAGCACAGAAAGAGACAGTGTGTTCCAATGATCATATGCCTCTGTTTGCTTTTTGCTTTCTTTTCTGCTATTGTTGGATATGTCAGTGTTTCCAAATGGCTATGTTTGTGACACTGGGGTCTAGTCAGGGTCACAACTGTGAGTGACAATATTAGGTCAGGCTGTCCAAACTGGGCAAACACTCCCAAGCTGGTGGCATATTCAATAGTTAAATTTAACCAAATCAGCAATATGTGTGTGCTCCTGGGTCACTTTTTACAAGCTCACCATAAAGCCACTGACAGTCCCTTTAGCACTCCAGTCTGATTTACCACCCAGACCAACTGGACTTCTGTGATGAAAAGCTATTAAAACCAAAAATCACCACACGTTAGGTTATACCCAAACCCAAAGAATCGATCACTCACCACAGATCACGAGATGCTCAGGATCTCACCAAAGACAATGCTGTCAGCCAATTCAATAACTAACTAGTGTTTATTAACTAAGAAAGAAATGAGAGTTATTCAGATGTTTAAAGCAGGCAAGTTACATTACAGGTGAATTAAAGCTTGTAAATCCAAAATTTTAACAGGGATTCTTTATCTGCTAGTTTATTGGTCTCTCTAGACCACTATGGCTAACATGAGGGGGAAAGGAGTCCAGAAGATCTGGCTATATTTTAAAGAATCCTTATTGAGGACACAGGAACAAACCATCCCGAAGTGCAGAAAGAATAGCAAATATGGCAGGTGACCAGCTTGGCTTAACAGTGAAATCTTCAGTGAGCTTAAACTCAAAAAGGAAGCTTACAGGAAGTAGAAATTTGGACAGATGACTAGGGAGGAGTATAAAAATATTGCTAGAGCATGCAAGGGTGTAATCAGGAAGGTGAAGGCACAATTGGAGTTGCAACTAGCAAGGAATGTGAAGGGTAGCAAGAAAGGTTTCTACAGGTATGTTAGCAACAAGAAGAAGGTCAGGGAAAGTGTGGGACCCTTGCTGAATGGGGAGGCAACATAGTGACGGATGATGTGTAAAAAGCTGAAGTACTCAATGCTTTTTTTGCCTCGGTCTTCACACACAAGGGCAGCTCCCAGACTGCTGCACAGGGCAACACAGCATGGGGAGTAGATAAGCAGCCCTCAGTAGTGAAAGAACAGGTTAAGGACTATTTAGAAAAGCTTGACATGCACAAGTCCATGGGTCCAGATCTAATGCATCCAAGGGGAGTTGGCTGATGTGATTGCAGAGCCATTGGCCATTATCTTTGAAAATTCGTGGCGATTGGGGGAGGCCCTGAACGATTGGAAAAAGGAAAATATAGTGCCCATATTTTAAAAAGAGAAAAAAGAGAATCCGAGGAACTACAGACCAGTCAGCCTCACTTCAGTCCCCAGCAAAATTATGTAGCAGCTCCTCAAGGAATCCATTTTGAAGCACTTGGAGGAGAGGAAGGTGATCAGGAACAGTCAACATGGATTCACCAAGGGCAAGTCATGCCTGACCAACCTGATTGACTTCTATGATGAGATAACTGGCTCTGTGGACATGGGGAAAGGAGTGGATGTGATATATCTTGACTTTAGCAAAACTGTTGATATGGTCTCCCACAGTATTCTTGCCAGCAAGTTAAAAAAGTATGGGCTGGATGAATGGACTATAAAGTGGATAGAAAACTGGCTGGATTGTTGGGCTCAACGGTAGTGATCAATGGGTTGATGTCTAGTTGGCAGCCAGAATCAAGCGGAGTGCCCCAGGGATCAGTCCTGGGGCCGGTTTTGTTCAACATCTTTATTAATTATCTGGATGATGGGATGAATTGCACCCTCAGCAAGTTCGCAGATGACACTAAGCTGGGGGGAAAGGTAGATATGCTGGAGGGTAGAGATAGGGTCCAGAGTGACCTAGACAAATTGGAGGATTGGGCCAAAAGAAATCTGATGAGGATCAACAAGGAGAAGTTCAGAATTCTGCACTTAGAAAGGAAGAATCCCAGGCACTGCTACAGGCTGGGGACCGACTGCCTAAGCAGCAGTTCTGCAGAAAAGGACCTGGGAATTACAGTGGACGAGAAGCTAGATATGAGTCAGCAGTGTGCCCTCATTGCCAAGAAGACCAATGGCATATTGGGCTATATTAGTAGAGGCATTGCCAGCAGATCGAGGGAAGTGACTATTCCCCTCTATTCGGCACTGGTGAGGCCAAACCTGGAGTATTGCATCCAGTTTTGCTCCCTCCTCCCCCCACTACAGAAGAGATGTGGACAAATTGGAGAGAGTCCAGCGAAGGACAACAAAAATGATTTAGTTGGGGTTGGTCCTGCTTTGAGCAGGGGATTGGACTAGATGACCTCCTGAGCTCTCTTCCAACCCTAATATTCTATGATTTGCCTAAATAGTATTGGGGACTTCAGTCCATTCTTCAAAATTTTCCTTCTCAAAGTTCATCAGTCCAGAAATGAGATAGGAAAGAGGACAGAGGTAATCAGGGGCCTTTGTTCTTGCCTTTCATACCTTGACTCCTTTTCTGGAAAAATCCTGGCTGTGCCATGGAGTCAGGCCTTCATTGCCTATGTGCTGGGTTACACCACTCCAAAGTCTATGTGCTGTTCCACCAGTCCTTCATCTGAATTGAAAATCTTTGCCTGTCTCTTCTGTGTGGAACCTGATGTACGAGGTGTCTCTGGGGTTGAAAAGCAGGAGTGTTTCTAGTTTGTTACTCCTGAACAGCTAACCTCTGCTAACCTGGGCATTTCCCAGACTCACAAGAGGTTTGAGTTACAACCACATAGCAAAATGTCATATCTCCATACACAATGTCGATACACGCATTATAAGAAGATGATAATAATACACAGCTGGTTATAATTTTTCCCGTGGTATCTTACAAGGCATACTTTGTACAAGATTTATCACACTTTTGTACAAGTGGCAACCATATTAATGTAGATGGCCACCTTTCCCAGTATATAGCATCACAGCATGTACCAGCTGTGTCCGAGAAGTCTCTGATCAGAATTTTAGTCCACAAATTGTGTAAGCTTAAGGGAAAATGAGCTAGATTCAGTCCTTGCTGCAACACAATTTCCCCCCCTCTAAAGACATACTAAGTCAAACAAGGCTATCTTTACTAGCCTTTCTAATAAAAATAAACATTTAGTGTTTCTCAATCTTTTCAAAGGGAAACTCAAAACTTCATTACCTGCCAAAATCTGAAATCAGGGTTCTGTGTTTTTTCCAGCTCAAGGACATGGCATCGCTATCTATTAGATATGGGATTGAGCTGTAAATCTGGACATAGATCCAAGCTTTTTTGAAAGATTAAGTGTGTCTGGAACTAGAATTTTCATTTGACCATTATAGACACAGGGGCCTGATTGATACACAAACTTTAACACAAAGCTCGGTAGGCAATTCAACCCTTTGCTCTGTGTTGGTTTCATTATTCACTTCTGCAGGAGAACCAGAGCTCAGATCTTGGAAGATAAGTAAAAGAGGATATCACTAAAACTATTTTGTTTTAAACTGTACTTGTAGGTAATTTTTGAAATCTGTGTATAGATGCTGTAATATTAATGAATTAGAATTGCTTAACTTTTCTTTCTTTTATGTTTAAACAAAATTACAGTTTAACTTTAACATGGGTTCTGTAAAAGAAATTGAAAGTAAGATTTGGTGCAGAAAAAACTATGATCTGTTAAGCTATCTGTTAAGATACCCACTACTTCTGCTTGGGTCATGTAAAGTTTTGGTTTTGAGGGGCGGGGGAGAAAGAAGGAGTTGCAGGAGCACTAGAAAATGTACTGAAGGATATAGTATTCACTGGCCTAGGTTTGGATGATCTAAGAGGTACTTACATTACATTATGGTCAACAGTAATTACAAAATGGCTACCCAACTAGTACACCAGCTCTTTCTCACAACCCAAATAAATGCTAAATCTTCCTCAGCAGACCATCACTGTCTTGCACAGTAAATAGCTAACACAGGTCACCATCACTATGATAAATCATCTGTCTGAGCTTTCCCTGATTATAGCTTTTGTAACATAATTCATTGTGTCCCTTTACTTTTACGGCACTATCTATCTGGCAAAACTTGCAGAATCACTGGTATAGTGGATGTTACCATTCTTCCAAATTTAAGAAAACTTTCAATCTATATGTTGAAGTGTTCAGAACTGTAAAAACATAGATGGCCTATATTTTATAAGGATCACTAATGATATCTTTTTCCGGATAGTAGACTTGCCAGAAAACTTAATTGCTTCCAGAAAAATTCATATTGTTCAGATTTAATATCAAATTATCCATCTTCAGTTTTTCCAGCCGCTACTATACATGCTCCAAATGCTCTTTAACACCTTTTCAATAGATAAGACACCATCCTACCTACCATCCCTGTCAGGAGTCCCAACAAGTGCCATGAAACTCTGCAGCATTTATTAACAGAATCTACAATGTATCAATCTGAATTTAAACAAGCCTTTTGATGTTGCAAATGCTCTTTTCTTTTGCTTGCTGGATTCATCTCAATCTTTCAGCTTCAAACTTTACTAGCCAAGCAACACAATTCAAGTGTGTGACACGCCCTTCTACTTAATCCATTTCACATAAATTGCTTTAGGCCTTGATCCCAATATCTCAGATTCCCTTGTGAGACAGAATGTCAGCTGACTATTTCATTACTGATTGTTTTTCCACTTTTCCTTCATAGAGGCCAGTATGCGTTTCTTCTTAGAAATTGAATTTTTCACTCATACATAGTCCAAATAATTTATGGCAACCACTTTAAAATTTGCATAAAAATTCTTTATTTACTATTGTGGCTGTTGACACTCTTATACATACAGATATTTGAAATTAATTGTATTCCTTGTACATCAACTACACGGCGTACTGGGGGAATTCCTCTGGAATTTGCTAAGTAAATCTATTATGAAATTGGAGTCTTTGAGAGCTAGTCTTAATCTTGGGACTTTAACGTCTGTCATGAGCAAGATCTTGATCAGTTTGTATTCCAACTGCATGGGCTTATGGATTCCCTCAGTCCATTTCTAGGAGACAGTGATATAATTGGCTCCATCAGACAAAAACCCAGAACCTGAAATTCAGGTTTTGCCAGGTAAAAAGTTTTTGAGTCTCTCTTTGAAAAGACTGAGGAAATAAAGCCATGATTGATGGTTCAGCCTACTAATGTATACATGAGGGGATGACATTGTGCTTCTGATTTTTATAATACACATGGCTGTCTCAGAGCTATTTACAATGACCAAACATCCAATAACTGCTTTGCAGTTCAACGCTGAGGTTACACTTTCAACTCCTGATAATATAAAAGTTATTTTTGTCCAAAGTGCCTATTGGGTTCAGTGAGATATGGGAAGACATTAAGAGCATCTGAGCTTTGCACCATTATTCACCATGGATATAACTGAACAGATAAAGTGTACAATAATACTGGAAAATGATGTAGATTCATAGATTTAAAGCCAGAAGGGACATATGATCATCTAGTTTGTCGTCCTACATAACACATGCCAGTAAACCTAACCCAGTAGTTTGTGCATCATGTTTGTAATGGTTGTTTGAACCATAGCTTATATTTCAGAAAGATAAGAGTCTTATGTAGTACCTATAGCCATTCACAACTTGGCATCAGGCTATTCTTGCTTCATCTTTACTGCTTAGAAAGCATCATGGTTAAGATTTCTTTTGCCCCACAGCTCTATAAAGGGACAGGAAAAAAGGAGAAAACAGGAAGACATTACAGTATAATTGTAAGAATATATAATTCATTTATGCACATGCAAGTTGAAAAGAATAAGGAGACAAAAGGTAGGCCCATATATGAGTCAGGAGAAGACTGAACCTATGACATATTAAAGGAAAGCACCGAAAGCTATCTCGTTTCTTTATTGTTAATGATGGCTTGTTTTGTTCAAATTCTAAAAAAACCCAAGTTGCCTTGAAAGCACTAGGATTCGTATTTGTGTTTCTTTGGGGAATGTGTCCCAAAGCCTGAAGTCAAATAACTGTGTCTGGAGTGCTCTTATTATTGAAATACCTGTTGACCATATCGATGCTAGAATTTTGATCATGTTAGTTAACGTGTTAAAACATGGTGTACACAAGCCCTCAAACAGCTCCACCCAAAGAGAGATGGAAACAGAACATTTTAATTGGTTAAAAATGCCTAAAATGTTTATTTTATAGCTCTAAATTCTCAGTAAAGGAAAATGACTGGAATGAAATTATATGCAACTGTTTACCTGGGATGAATGCCGAGCAATGGCTCTGGCCTAAGTCTGAGACTCTCTTATCTCCTCCTTTGACTTATTGAGCTTTGAATCTGGACTGTGCAATATTAGCACAAGACCGAGAGTTCTCAGCCTCTTCTTTTTAATCTAGTCTTCCATTCATGCTCCCTCAGAAGCCCCTGTGCTGCCTCTGAATCTTACCTGGTTTCTCACATCATAATGGTCTAATGCTGGTGGTAACAGGGGTACATGCAGTATTCAGGACTCAGACTTTTGTTATCCCTTCACTTCAAAGTGCACATTGGAAAGATTCTACTTCTTCACATAGAGAGAGACTATATGATCTACGTAGGAGATGTCTATACGTACAGCACTGCAGCTCTCCCATCGGCATAAAAACCCCACACCTCCGCAAGGAGCATAAGCAATGCTCACAAACACTCATGTCAGTGTAACTTATGTCACTCCGGGGGGTGGAATATTCACACCCCGAGTGACATACATTTTGCTGACATAGGCTGTAGTGTAGACATAGATTTAGACAAGAGCAATCCCAAGGAAAGTAAATGGTCATATCCTTACATTACATTAGGGTGCATGGAAAGTGATATCCCCAGCTATAATACCATGCCAAACCATCTAAAATATGTTGATAAATGTAACCCCTACAATCCCACAGCAGTACACCATAAGCACCTGAAGTAGACCCGTCATCAGACACAATATGGCAGAAAGTGTATTCAGATCAGGGGTTCTCCAATTACTTCATAGCATGGATCACATATTAAAGCAAATTGTCTTGTGGAACTCCTTTCCCACATATAGTTATGTGTGGACTTCCCCTCCTATTCACAATTGCAAATTTATGTGGAAATTCTCTTTTAGTGTGATTTAGCAGCTGGAGAGTGAGGAAAACCAGCACCAAGGGGGACTAGTGAGTTCTCTGTGTGCCACAAAACCTATAATTTGGGAACCACTGATCTAAATTCAGCAGTGTGACGAAAAAAAGAGACAACATGATGGAAAACAATGAGAAAAACCAACCAACCAAAGCCATTGTTTCCCAGGAAATTAAGGATGTGATTTTCAAAAGCATTTAGAATGGCCTAACTCTGCTCTCATCGAAGTTAATGCTAAAAGTCCCATTGACTGCAATGAGAGCAGAGGTAGCCCCACACTGAGTATTTTTGAAAAATTTCCTGTAAAACTGTGGATTTGGGAGTACACCTCTTACTCTTGCTAGTCCTGTGAGATGGGATCATTGAAGAATGAGAAAACCATGTTTAAAACTTTGAAATATGTGCTACTGTTTCCAGGAATCTGTCAAATCACTTCCTCAGCAACACCCTTACTTGGAATTTTCACAGAATCATAAATATTGGAGATGGAAGCAAACCAGATCATCTAATCTATCCTTCTTTATCCAGCCAGACTATAAATGATTCCAGCAATGCAGCTTCCACCATTCCCTTCTAAGAGTATTCCACAGTCTAATAGACCTTATATTCTGCCTGCATTATCCTTTATTCAATTCCACCTGCTTTCTGAAGCCCATTTTGTACTTTCCTTCATTAAATGATCATCTGTAAAAGACAGTTCTGTAAAATTATATTTCAAGTTTTCATTTTATTTTGACCAATTTTCCATCCTCCTCAAGTGATGAATCAGAGAAGAACTTCCAAAACCACAAAAAAATTCCTTAAAGAGGGAAACCCTTTCTGAGATGAGAGAAACTTTAATGAGGTTAATTTTGTTTTAAATGAGCTTCCTATTCAATTTTTTAGAATCAATAAAGCACTTAGTCCACTGTATTAAATAATTTAAAACCACACATTTCCTCACGGGGTAAAAAAGCATTTGATGTTGTTCAGAATAATTTCTAATTTAGGAATGAAATATGGGATTACTTGTGGACAAATCCCCCAAAACATACAATCTGTGATCCAAAGCTTGGTTTCAGTTCAGCATCTGCCCCAAAGTTATGACTGCCACAATGAATATTTAACTTAAAAACCAATTAAAAACAAATGGCAAAGTCTGCGCTCAATCTATTTTTCCATACCTAACCACGCTCTTTTTAACACAGAGGAGAGAATGACACCCCTGTCTTTCCCTGAAAATTAATAAATCTATCAATAAAATTATTTTTAAGAAGAATTTTTAAGTATTTTAAGAAGAAATAAGTGCAGTTGGTTAAGAACAGCTACCACAATATGAATAATATTTCCAACTCTGAAGACTAGGGCTGTATCTAAAAGTATCAAAATAAATATATTTTGTAACTTAAAGTATTGGCTTCTACTATAGCAATATGCTGTATTTTTAATAGAAATTATGCTAATTGTTGGACACCACATGTACCCCCTGGCTTAGCAAACTGATGGCCTGTGACATACTATAGTTCTTTGACAAGGATAGCTTCTGGAAAGTCACAGTCAATCAGTGTTTTTGCTTTTATTTCATTCCTAAATGTATAGCTTTCAGGAAATAGAAATGATGAGCTAAATTCTCTGCTGATTTGATTGGGCACAGTACCAATGTTTTAAACTGGAGGAAAGAAAGCCCATTTACACTAACAAAGAACTTGATCCCTCATATGCAGGTCAAAAAACATGGCTCAAGTGGCAAAACACCTGCGCTAACATTTTTCCAGAGCACTGTAGTCCCTCTGTAATTCACAGCTGCCACTTGATTTCTCAGTTTTATCTATCATTCCTTCCTGAATATCTGGGAAATGGCACTAACTGTCTGCTCTCTAAAGATTAGAGATGTGAGGGGATTAGAAGATCATTGTACTGTCTCCTACAAGATGGCGAAAAGTAAAGAAGGAAACTATAGTGGGGAGAAAGATTTGCAGATAGGGCAGGAATCCTGCTTGTAATGGGTTAAAATAAAACCGGGAACCTGGTAAAACACCCTGAGATCCATCGAAAAAGTGTGTTAAACCTTCAGTGAGCCTTTCAAAGGTTACTGAAGTTCAAGCTCCTCTTTTTTAAAGAAATTAGATTTTTAGCTTGACAAGCTCAGTGTTCTCTCCCCGTTCTTCTTTCCAAGCAAAAACTGAGAAGAAATCAGAATGTGTGGTAGTATGCTGCACTACACTAGAATATTGTGTGTGATGCTCCCTGGGGTACACAGGGGTACACAGCATATTACCACAACCTGCTCTGTGGTAAATCATCTCCCTGAAACCAACAGCCTCTGGCAGCACAAGCACTCTCTACCTTTCAGGTCCCAACAGGCCTCATTTTCTCTGTTCAGACAGTGACAGGCACACATCAACTCCTGAGTCCTCCAAGTGTTCCTACAGTGTCCAGCCCCTTATCCACTGAACACTCACAGAATTACCAGACCTCCTATTATCAAAGGAATAGTACACACACCAGCTTGTAAATTTCAACTCAGGATCATCCCTTTGCTTAATATCACAGCACTTAAATTTATTTATAGTGAAAATAAGAATAAGTTTATTATCGAAGATTAGAGATTCATGTGGCAGTGAGTAAAAATACTGGAAACAAATGGTTCCATATAAAATAAAATCGTAACATGCTTTTTAGAAACTACACTAAGACAGCTGTAGCGGCACAGGAGCCAGCAAACAGAGCTGTAAACCACGGAGTCTGAGTGGGAGTCTGAGTGGGAGCTCTGTTGGAGGAGAAGGTATTTGTGTTTGGTTTTGTATTTGTATGTGTAGAGGCTTGTAGGGGCTTTGTGCTGGGAGAGAAGCTGAGCCCTGATTAGGGGGCGGGGCTGCTCTGACTAGGGGTCCTATAAAGGTAGCCAGCCAGTCAGGCAGTGGCACAGGAGCCAGCAGACAGAGCTGTAAACAGGGGAGTTTGTCTTGTGGTGCTTGTTTGGGGTTTGTTTTTGCTGTGGGTGGTGGTGTTTTGGTGTGGTTTGTGTTTCCCAGATTAACAGGGTTTAGGTGGGGAGGCTATGACAGCTACAGAGGCAGCAGTGGGAGTGACCCATGTCGTGGAAGACACAATGAAGATGACTGGATGTGGAAGCTGCGGTATGTACATGATCCTGGAGGGGGTACCCAGTAAGAGTTTTCTCTGCATGAAATGCTGTCTGATAGAGCTGATGGAGGAAAAGATCCGAGGTTTGGAGATGCAGGTGGAAAGTCTGGTTGAGTTTAGAAAGGGGTTTGAGCAGATTATGGAGCAAACACATGAGGTATCTGAAGGGAAAATTCAGACTTGCAGATAGAAGCAGGGCTGAGGAATTCTGAGGGGAGACTAGGTGAGGAAAGTGGTCAGTGGAAGCATGTGACTAAAAGAACCAGGCAGAGGAAAAGATGGGCTAGTGAAGGAGAAATAGAGCTCAAGAACAGGTTTGCAGAGTTGGAAAATGAAGAAGGGGCTCAGCAGGCAGTCACTGAAGGTGGAAGGGCAAGGAAGAAGAGAAGAGTGACTAGTCCTATAGGAAAAGGGGAAGAGTCAATGGAGACTACACCAAATGTGAGCCCCAGGAGTTTACAGGATGGGTTGAAGAGGATTACAAGGGAGAATAGGAATGGAAAGAACTTGCAGCCAGAGGGAACGGGGATAGACTGGAGAATAGCACCATCACCAGGAAAAGGCAGGTCTATGTGATTGGGGACTCTTTACTGAGAAGAATAGACAGGCCTGTAACCAAAGCTGATCCAGAGAATAGAAGGGTATGCTGTCTTCCAGGTGCTAAGATATGGGATGTAGACCTGAGGTTGAAAAGGATCCTAAAGGGAGCAGGAAAGAATCCCCTTATTATCCTTCATGTGGGAACAAATGATATGGCTAGATTCTCGCTGGAAAGTATTAAGGGAGACGATGCTAGGCTGGGGAAGATGCTTAAGGAAGTCAAGGCTCAGGTGATCTTTAGTGGGATTCTGCCTCTTCCTAGAGAAGGGCAACAAAGGTGTGACAAGATTATGACTATCAACAGATGGCTTAGGCAGCGGTGCTATAAGGAGGGCTTTGGGATGTATGGCCACTAGAAGGCATTCATGGACAGAGGACAGTTCTCGCATGATGGACTTCATCTGAGTAGGGAAGGAAATAGACTTCTAGAATGGAGGTTGGCACAACTGATTAAGAGAGCTTTAAACTAGGAATTTGGGGGAGATGGTTGGGAGATGTCCAGGTAATCTCCACGCTGGATTTTAGCATTGAGAGGGAAGAAAACGAAGTAAGAAAGGATACAGCCGTGGGTAGGAGAATGTATATAAGGAGGGAGGGCAGTGTGGATACCAGTCTAATAGGTTACACCGGCTGTAGAATGACCGTGCCTAATAGGGTACAGAATGTGAGCGAGGCCAAACAGAAAAAATTAAGATCTTTGTACACCAATGCGAGGAGCCAAGGTAACAAAATGGAGGAACTAGAGCTATTGGTGCAGGAAGGGAAACCAGATATTATAGGGATAACAGAAACATGGTGGAATAGTCATCATGACTGGACTACAGGTATTGAAAGGTATGTGCTGTTTAGGAAAGACAGAAATAAAGATAAAGGTGGTGGAGTAGCATTGTATATCAATGATGAGGTAAAATGTAAAGAAATAAGAAATGATGGAATGGATAAGACAGAGTCCATCTGGGCAAAAATTACATTGGGGAGAGCCTCCCCTGGGATAGTGCTTGGGGTGTGCTATAGATCGCCGGGATCTAATTTGGATATGGATAGAGCCCTCTTTAATGTTTTTAATGAAGTAAATACTAATGGAAACTGTGATCATGGGAGACTTTAACTTCCCAGATATAGACTGGAGGACGAGTGCTAGTAATAATAATAGGGCTCAGATTTTCCTAGATGCGATAGCTGATGGATTCCTTCATCAAGTAGTTGCTGAACCGATAAGAGGGGATGTCAGTTTAGATTTGGTTTTGGTGAGTAATGAGGACCTCATAGAAGAAATGGTTGTAGGGGATAATCTTGGTTCAAGTGATCATGAGCTAATTCAGTTCAAAGTGAATGGAAGGATTAACAAAAATAAATCTGCAACTAGAGTTTTTGATTTCAAAAGGGCTGACTTTCAAAACTTAAGGAAATTAGTTAGGGAAGTGGATTGGACTGAAGAACTTATGGATCTAAAGGCAGAGGAGGCCGGGGATTACTTCAAGTCAAAGCTGCAGAAGCTATCGGAAGCCTGCATCCCAAGAAAGGGGAAAAAACTCATAGGCATGAGTTGTAGACCAAGCTGGATGAGCAAGCATCTCAGAGAGATGATTAAGAAAAAACAGAAAGCATACAGGGCGTGGAAGATGGGAGGGATCAGCAAGGAAAGCTACCTTATTGAGGTCAGAACATGTAGGGATAAAGTGAGACAGGCTAAAAGTCAAGTAGAGTTGGACCTTGCAAAGGGAATGAAAACCAATAGTCAAAGGTTCTATAGCCATATAAATAAGAAGAAAACAAAGAAAGAAGTGGGATCGCTAAACACTGAGTCTCTACGTAAAAGAATAAATGGACACAAATCAGATGTCAAGAATTATAACATTCATAAACCAGTCGGAGAACACTTCAATCTCTCTGGTCACGCGATTACAGACATGAAAGTTGCGATATTACAACAGAAAAACTTCAAATCCAGACTCCAGCGAGAGACTGCTGAATTGGAAATTCATTTGCAAATTGGATACAATTAACTTAGGCTTGAATAGAGACTGGGAGTAGCTAAGTCATTATGCAAGGCAACCTATTTCCCCTTGTTTTTACCTACACCCCCCCCCCCCCAGACGTTCTTGTTAAACCCTGGATTTGTGCTGGAAATGGCCCACCTTGATTATCATACACATTGTAAGGAGAGTGATCACTTTAGATAAGCTATTACCAGCAGGAGAGTGAGGTGAGGGGAGGTATTTTTTCATGCTTTGTGTGTATCAAAAGATCTTCTAAACTTTCCACAGTATGCATCCGATGAAGTGAGCTGTAGCTCACGAAAGCTTATGCTCAAATAAATTGGTTAGTCTCTAAGGTGCCACAAGTACTCCTTTTCTTTTTGCGAATACAGACTAACACGGCTGTTACTCTGAAAACTGAGGATGGAGTGGAGGTTAAGGATAATCTAGGCATGGCCCAATATCTAAACAAATACTTTGCCTCAGTCTTTAATAAGGCTAAAGAGGATCTTAGGGATGATGGTAGCATGACAAATGGGAATGAGGATATGGAGGTAGATATTACCGTATCTGAGGTAGAAGCGAAACTCGAACAGCTTAATGGGACTAAATTGGGGGGCCCAGATAATCTTCATCCAAGAATATTAAAGGAATTAGCACATGAAATTGCAGGCCTATGAGCAAGAATTTTTAATGAATCTGTAAACTCAGGGGTTGTACAGTATGATTGGAGAATTGCTAACATAGTTCCTATTTTTAAGAAAGGAAAAAAAGGTGATCTGGGTAACTACAGGCCTGTTAGTTTGACATCTGTAGTATGCAAGGTCTTGGAAAAAATCTTGAAGGAGAAAGTAGTTAACGACATTGAAGTCAATGGTAAATGGGACAAAATACAACATGGTTTTACAAAAGGTAGATCATGCCAAACCAACCTGATCTCCTTCTTTGAGAAAGTAACAGATTTTTAGGCAAAGGAAACGCAGTGAATATAATTTACCTAGATTTCAGTAAGGCATTTGATACCGTGCCACATGGGGAATTATTAGTTAAATTGGAAAAGATGGGGATCAATATGAAAATTGAAAGGTGGATAAGGAATTGGTTAACAGGGAGACTACAGCGGGTCCTACTGAAAGGTGAACTGTCAGGCTGGAGGGAGGTTACCAGTGGAGTTCCTCAGGGATCAGTTTTGGGACCAATCTTATTTAATCTTTTTATTACTGACCTCGGCACAAAAAGTGGGAGTGTGCTAATAAAATTTGCGGATGATACAAAGCTGGGAGGTATTGCCAATTTAGAGAAGGACCGGGAAATCATACAGGAAGATTTGGATGACCTTGTAAACTGGAGTAATAGTAATAGGATGGAATTTAATAGTGAGAAGTGTTAGGTTATGCATTTAGGGATTAATAACAAGAATTTTTGTTATAAGCTGGGGACACATCACTTGGAAGTAGCCCAGGAGGAGAAGGACCTTGGAGTATTGATTGATCACGGGACAACTATGAGCCGGCAATGTGATATGGCTGTGAAAAAAGCTAATGCGGTCTTGGGATGCATCAGGCGAGGTATTTCCAGTAGAGATAAGCAGGTTTTAGTACCGTTATACAAGGCACTGGTGAGACCTCACATGGAATACTGTGTGCAGTTCTGGTCTCCCATGTTTAAGAAGGATGAATTCAAACTGGAAGAGGTACAGAGAAGGGCTACTAGGATGATCCGAGGAATGGAAAACCTGTCTTATGAAAGGAGACTCAAGGAGCTTGGCTTGTTTAGCCTAACCAAAAGAAGGGGAGATATGATTGCTCTCTATAAATATATCAGAGGGATAAATACCGGAGAGGGAGAGGAATTATTTAAGCTCAGTACCAATGTGGACACAAGAACAAATGGATATAAACTGGTCATTGGGAAGTTTAGACTTGAAATTAGACGAAGGTTTCTAACCATCAGAGGAGTGAACTTTTGGAATAGCCTTCCAAGGGAAGCAGTGGGGGCAAAAGACCTCTTTGGCTTTAAGATTAAACTCCATAAATTTATGGAGGAGATGGTATGATGGGATAACTGATCTTTAAATATTCATGGTAAATAGGCCTGTGATGGGGTGGGATCTGAGTTACTACAGAAAATTCTTTCCTGGGTATCTGGCTGGTGAATCTTGCCCAAATGCTCAGGGTTTAGCTGATCGCCATATTTAGGGTCGGAAAGGAATTTTCCTCCAAGGCAGATTGGAAGAGGCCCTGGAGGTTTTTTGCCTTCCTCTGTAGCATGGGGCATGGGTCACTTGCTGGAGGATTCTCTGCTCCTTGAAGTCTTTAAACCACGATTTGAGGACTTCCATAGCTCAGACATAGGTGAGAGATTTTTTGCAGGAGTGGGTGGGTGAGATTCTGTGGCCTGCGTTGTGCAGGAGGTTAGACTAGATGATCATAGTGGTCCCTTCTGACCTTGGTATCTATGAATCTTGTCTAAAGAAGCTTATCTCACGCAAAGTTCTCTCCAGTGTTTTCAGCCAAGCCTGGTTGAGAACCCATTTTCATGAAGCAAAGTCCATTTACTTCCTAGGTAAGGGATTCCAGGCTGTCTTCTTTGCCTCCCAAAATATAGTGGAGCAAACCTTTGAAGTGTACCTCAAGATAAGGTTCTCTCCCCTTCCCTGCTGATTTTCTCTTTCTGTTCATTTCTTTTTAAAGTTCTTATAATTCTTCATTTGCATTTATTTCAGTCTAGTGATAGGAGACCCTTTGTGAATGAGACAATGCTCAATTTACATATAAACAGATAGCTGGATAAATATCTCATCAGACAGAATGGTTGCTTTGCTGGTGAACAGTACCTAGGCATGGATTTTAAAAAAAATAACTTCCTACACCACACCTGTACATGTACTCCACAATGATGATAACGTCCAGTGAGATACTGGATTTCATTTGAGAGCTTTGGTGAACTAGAATGTTTTTACCAGAATTGGAAGATTCCTGTAACCATGGGCGCTCAGTGCACCCACGGAGAAAAAATAGGGAGTGCTCAATACCCATGGGACTGGCTGGGGCTGCTGCTCTGGCAGCCCTGGAGCTGGCTGCCAATCAACTGTTTAGCAGGTTGCCCCGCGCCGCCCCTCAGCTGTTGAGAAGGGCTGCTCCACCACTTGCTTCTCTCTGCCCCCTCCCCACCTCACTGCGCTTAAGGCAGGAGGGGGCAGAAAACAGCAAGTAATGGTGGGTGGGAGGTGCTCCGGCACGGGGGTCTCGGGGGAGGGAGTGGGAAGAGATGGAGTGGGTACGGGACCTCAAGGAGGGGCGGAGCCATTGTAGGGCATCCACCAGCAAAACTAAAAGTCAGCAGCTATGCCTGTAACCCCTTGGTATCCCCTCTGCAGAGGTGAAAGTAAGCCGGTACGCCCCGGTATGGCGTACTGGCAAGAGCCGGTGCTCCACACCGGGGTGGCTCGGCTTCCCCAGGCGCAATTTAAAGGGCCTGCAGCTCCCAGCAGCAGCTGGAGTCCCCAGCCCTTTAAATTGCTGCCAGAGCCCCGCTGCCAGAGCTCTGGGGTAGCGACGGCGGGGCTGGAGCGGCGATTTAAAGGGCCCACAGAGGTAGCGGTGGCTGAGCCCTGGGCCCTTTAAATCATCCCCGGAGCCCCACCGCCACTTGCCCAGGGCTCCGGCAGGCTCCGGGGATGAATTAAAGGGCCCGGGGCGGTAGTGGCTGCTGGAGACCTGGGAAAGTGGTGGCAGGGCTCCAGGGACGATTTCAAAGGCCCAGGGCTCCGGCTGCCACTACCACCCAGGGCCCTTTAAACCGCTGCCAGAGCCCCTGACTGCCGCTGTTACCCCGGGGAGGGGGAAGGAGGCACTTGCCAGTACAGGGTGGGCCGGGGCTGGCTCTGACCTCCCCCAGCCCCGCCTCTTCTGCACGAGGCCCCGCCCCTTCCAGGGGCCAGAGCCGGCCCCAGCCCAGCCCTGTACGAGTAAGTCCCTAGACTTACTTTCACCCCTGCCCCTCTGTGCCCCTTGACATTAGGCAGTGAGGTTGCTAGACACACTGTAGCATCAGGGGGCTCCAAATAAATGAGGTGAGGCCACATTCTAAGAGATCCAACAACTTTAATGCAGCTAGAGCCCCACACAGCGGTACCACTGCCTTCCTCTCTTATAGCTGGCAACAAGCAGCCCCACTGCCAAAGAACACTTACACTTCTCATTTCCACAGCTTCTATCTCAAATCTAGTGGGGAGGCAAAGCCTATAACATGCTCTTTATATTGGACACACAATATATTGGGCAAGATTCACTGGTACACTTGTCAGCTTTGTGCTGTTCCAACAATCACAAAGGTGTCATCAAACTGTCTTAACCCAGCCAATTATGCTGGGTTTATTTTGAGCTGTCGGAGCAATGCAAAACAGTCAGGCCATACCAATGAATATGGCTACAGTCTATCTACAAATTCTGACTGTTCGTTTAAAATTTCTGATATATTTTTGGATCATAGTTCTGCCCTTCCAAACCTGCATTTTAAGGTAAGAGTCAATTTGGACCATTCCAAAGAATTAAACACACACACACACAAAACAAAACAAAAGATACGCACAATAATACTTCCTATTAGCTACATGTTCAAAGGAGAAAAGTTGCAGTGATTTGGTCCAGGAAATCTCATAGAAATACTGCATATAAAGGCAGGGTAAGGTCACATGAGAGAAATCTTGATGCCACCTGGTTATTTGAGATAGTAATTAATCCAAAACCAGGCATGTGTGAAGTGTATTTAAGGAAAAACCTACCCTTTAAACACTTCAGGATGAATTTCTTTATGGAAATGTTGTTTGAGATACAGTATGGAACAAAAGTCAGCAGCACATGCAAGAAGCTTAAATTGCTTCAAGAGGAAACTCAGCAAAACATTTGGGGAAGAATGGAATGAAAGGTAGCAGTTACTAGCACTTTGAGGGCGTGGGGGGATTCTGAGATACAGGTGGATTTGTATTCTCTAAGGCAGAGTTGCCCAACCTTATGACACAGGAGGGCCATATAAACCTAAGCACATCGTTGTGTGGGCCAAACAGATTCTACATTCTTGTGTAAGTTAAAGTGATGTAAACATCATGCCAACATACTAATGAATTGGCTATTAGTATGTTGTATTGAAGCAGGTCGCTCTGATGGGCCCCAGGCTGTAGATTGGGCACCCCTGCTCAAAGGGTATATATTTACATTGCACTCAGAGGTGTCACTGCAGCACATGTAGACATTTCTCAGCTAGTTTTGATCTAGCTAGCTCAAACAACAGCAGCAGTGAAGTAGCCGCAACATAGACTAGCTGCTCGAGTCTATACCCTGGGTCCCTTCACTGCTATTGTTTTCAACCTCACTAGATCAACAATAGCTTGGTTATGTCTACACATGCTTTAGTCAGACCTACAATTGCAGTGTAGACATACTTTACGGATTATAAAGCCCAAATAGCCTATATAATCTTTGCCTGAAAAAAAAGGAAGAATATCTACAGAACTGTATTACTTTGTTGCATTATTGTTAGATTCCCACCTCTATGGGGAAACTGGGCGTGTAGTATGATAGTACACGAAGAGAGACAGACAGTGCATGCCCTAGCACATCATAAATAACACATTTTTTGCTTTGTAGTAGATCCCTAAAACCAATCAAGACCAGAATCCAGTTGTGGTGGACATTGTGCCAACACCTAGAAAGGCACAGTCTTTGCCTTTATGAACTTACAGTCTAACACATTCATATTGAACATTTCATTCAAAGATCCCAATGCCTCTTACAAAGCTGGGCAAGTATCCCACTTTTGCAGCTGGGGACACACACAGAAAGGATGAACTTCTGGAACCATCGTAGTCAATGGCAAATGTCCCTTTGACTTCAATGGGTCCAGAATTTCACCCAGACAGCTTGAGGGAATCACTCAAGGACACACAAATAGCTAGTGGAGATGCGGGGTAAGAGCCCCTCTTTCCTAATTTTGCGTCCCTTGGTCTAACCAACAGAACCATCATGCATTACAGCTTCCACTCATCAAAGACCAGAGATATAGCAGAAATCAAAAATGACCTGAACTAAAATTAGCAAAATATTAAGTTTGACCGAAGGTATGTAATCCATTGATTGACTCAATCAATGGTAAAGTGAAGGAAAACATGGAATGGTATCTGATACATACTCAGAATCTTCCTACTATGCAAATTGTTTTTGTTTTTCTGTTAGCTTGTCCTTGTCTACCCAGTCCCATCCACTTCTCATAAACCTAGGTTGTGAGCTATTTAGGACAAGTACTATCTTCTTATAGTTTGTTTATATATAGTACATAGCACAATAGGGCCCTAAATCCTTGATTGGGGCTTCTTAGCAGAATTGTAATAGACAACCAATAAGAATGAGAGGTTTTAAACTATTTTATCTACATAAAATTTGTTGATCAAACTCTCCGACTCTGAGTATTCATCAAATGCAATAGTAGACATATTTGTATTTACCAAATGTACTTGCAATATACTTTCATAGATTTCAAGACCAGAAGGGGGCTGGACTAGATGACCTCCTGAGGTCCCTTCCAACCCTGATATTCTATTATTCTATGATCTATGATTCTATGGGACCATTGTGATCATCTAGTCTGACCTCCTGTATAACACAGAACTTCCCCCAAAATAATTCCTAGAGCGTGTCTTTTAGGAAATCATCCAATCTTGAACTAAAAATCCACAACAACCCTTTGTAAAGTGTTCTAATGGTTATTTATCCTTACTGTCAAAAATGTACAGCTTATTTCCAGGTTTAGGAACAATTTGTTTTTTAATTGGTATATTGGTATATTTCACCACACACACAAACTGATGAAAAAATAGCTTGATTGATAATTATCAAAATTACAGATAGGCAAAGTAAGAAAAGAGAAGTTATTAGAGTTTGATTTAAGGATATCTACCTTTGTATATTTTGCCATTTGATGTAACAGTTTGTGGCTTTATGGCAATAAAGCTTAACTTTTTGAATCTCAGGGTCTACTATCACTAAATAATTATTGTCTAACTCCTCTTTTGTCTGACTCCTCCATAATTTCCTGCAACTGTGAATATTTAAATCAATAAAAACTGGAAAAAATGCTTAAAAATAAACTTCAATATTTGTCTAAATGATAAAAAAACAAAAACTGAATTCTGCCAAGCCTAAATATACTCATGGCTGGTATTATTTTTATTTATATGCAGTATAAATATTTATATGCCTTAAAATTCCAGCAGTGCAGCAGGAAGGGTGTGTGTTTGTACAACAACCCCCTGTTCTTTAATTTGATTCACCCAGCAGAACACTAGAAATATTAGGAATATTGAGTTTTCAGGAGTGCGGCATCTTAGGTGTGCATGGTGCTTTACAGGCAAATAAAAGTCAGTCACTGACCCTATGAGTTTGCAAGATGGGTAAGGGTTGCAGAATCTTGTCCTGAGTTACATTAGACATTGCATGGGAGACAGATAAACCAACAGGCATGGAGGTGGGAATGAGAAGAAGAAGAAACTCAGAACAGCAGCAGCAGAATCATATTCTTTTACCATTCCAAGAAATAACACCTCCAAAAGGCAGTACTTACTGGGTGGAATGTTCTAAGAGAGCAGCATCACCCTCTGAAGAACCATTTTTTAGGTATGTAACTGCACTTCCAAAAGTAATGGGATGAGGAGAGAAGGGAAACCCATGGTAGCTCCCAAAGATATTTAAGTCACAGAGTATCAAAATACCCATCTAATGCATAGAGATTTCAGAATATCCTTTCTATTCAGAAGTAAGTAACCTTTTTGGAACTAGATTAATTTGCCTCTATTGTATGGTTTTATCCTCTCAACTGTACGTGGATTACATTGTTCATCGGTGTCAGAGGACTAGTACAGGACACTAGGAATGATATTGCAATTTACATTGCATAAATTTAACAATAGAACATTAATTTGGATGAGATGGTGGCGAAGAGCAGGAAATAAGCTCTTTGGGGCAAAGATAGTCTTTTTGTTCTGTGTTTGCACAGCATCTAGAGCTTTGGGGTTCTTGTCCATGACTGGGGTTCTGACACACTATGCTTATGAACACAAATAATAATAATTCTGCCTGTCAACCCTCCTTTCTCATGATATTTCTGTACTGTATTTGAATGCTCTTTGTCTGGGTCAGTGATATTGTTTCCATATCCTTGAATAATTGTTTCCACCTACACATTTTTGACTTTTCATTAAGAGATGATGTTAAATTGTTGAGCAGATCCAACATTATTTTGGTCAGCAAATTCAATGAAGGGCTTAATATTTCTTTTTAATACTTTGTTTTACAGAAGCTTCTAATCATCCAAGTGAAAATACTGTACAAAATTTTCCATTCAGTCTAAGGCATGGCTTTCCTTTGAGTCATTTTCTTAATCATTAAGAAGCCATCCAAATGCAGTTGCCATTAAATTTATAACCAGAGCCTGCGTTTAATTAAAACCTTACTACAACAAGAGAGAAACAGTGGGCTTTTCCATGCAGCTAAATGGAATCTGCACATACTTGTTTATAATTCAATTTTAACAGTGCCCTTTTTAGAGAAGAATCTTCTCTTTCACACACCCCTGTCCAGTCTTCCCCTGTCTGTCTTAGATTATTATTGGACTGGTGCCATTACAGTGGTCTGCACTGCACAAGATCAAATATGAACTTACATAACACAAAGAGCATCCTCAGTTTCTCAGTCACTCCAACTTGCATCTGACAGCACTCCTGAAGCACAGAATTTACACAAACTGCTAGTAAAACTCAACATTCCAAATTTTGTTCTCTTAAAAGTCACCATTGTTCTCATTCAGTCTTTAGTTTAAAGAGGAAAAAAAGAACCCTGGGTACTATGAACAACTTCCAGACATTCCTTCCAACCCCATTTTTTTTAACAGTGTTGTAAGGCTCTGGTATACAGAACCCTTGGAATGGGCATGGTTATCATTAAGCCAAGATTCATTTATCTCTAAGATATGACACAAGCTAGAAAAACAAATGGGATTTCCAGTTAACCATATGCTCTAGCATGATATTCCTTTGATCATTCAGAATAAAGTTTCCACATTTGAATAGTTCATGGATTTTGGAGAGCAGTGTATTAAAATAAAAAGCAAGACATGACTATATCAATGATTTAATAAGTGATTTAACCTTGGAGAAATTCCACCTTCTTCAGTAATGCGTCATTTTCTTTTGCAATCCCTGATCTGTTTTTCGAAGCATATAATGTGCCTTGAAATGAGACTGCTGATAATTATATATTTAATTTTTTGTTACATAAAACAGTTAGATCCAAGGTCATGTCATTTATGCATGTATTTAGAATAAGGGTATTACTAGATTTTCACATATCTCTTGACTATACATCTTAATTTACCCCTTCTTTATTACTTACCATTGGTTTCCAGTAGCATCCACAATGTCCTAAGCAAAGAAAAAAAAAAAGAAATTGTGGACCCTGCTCCAAAGTGCTTATGATAGACAAATGAAGGGTAGAAAAACATATGAAGACTGACAAAATACCCTAGAGAAATGTTGTGTTAGAACTAATAACTGTCATTCATTAAAATTCATAAAAATCCTAAAGTTGTGTTCTACTTCGAGCCAGTCAATTTTTCGGTGGATTATTTTTCTGTTGGAACATGTTGATTTGTTGAGACAAAAAATGTTCATGGAAATGTATCCATTTTGATGAAACTTTCACCATGAAAGTTTTTCAGGTCCACAAAATGTAATTTCTGGTCTAAATCAGAGAAAGCGAGAAACTCTGGGATATGTTAGACTCATGTTCAAGTCCCTGGTCCGAATCAGGCAAAGCAGGCATTTGAATGTGGATCTGCCACATCCCAGATGACAACACTAACAACCAGGCTGTAAAGTCAGTCTCCCTCTCCGGCTAGAGCTGTTCCACTGTGTATAAATAATTAAATATTTATTGAGTCAGAGAGAATCAGGCAGAACCATGTGGGTACACAGACCTATAATAGTGTAGATGTGAAGTATAAAACTTTAATTTGTTTTATTTTTACTATGTCTATATTAATGGGATCTTGAAAGCAGCTTTGAACAGTTCTATCTTTGGGCTTTATTAGAGCAAAATGACCTTTCAATAAGCCATAGGGTGACTGGTCTATAATTTGTTACTGTGGTCATGAGGCCCTAGCAAACCTTGAGGAAGTATGAGTATAAGACATGTGAATGAATAAGCAACAATGACAATTTTGTAAGGCAAAATTCCATGAATCATGTCCATGGAAGTGGCTAGACCTTAACAGTCCAAGAAGCCATTAACCCAGATAAAGGATTGAAATAGTTTTAGTGGAGTCATCATCTATTATTTCCCTGCTTTTGGCTGCTTGGAAGAAATGCGTGGAATTGCAGTTAATGGTGGATATAGTGAAGAAGCAGTCCATTGAAAAGAGGATCCCAAAAGCAGGTCTACAGCTGAGACTGACTATGTTCACCCGGGATTGGACAATGCAGCTGTGGCACAAAACCTATGATCCCCTCATTTGCTCAGAAGATCCCTGGGGAGATACTGCAGAACATTACCAACTCAGCTTGCAACCTGAAAAGTCCAGATAAATAAGGAAGAAGTGTGTTCTTTACTGGGTCACCTCAATGACAACCAGACAGTTGATCTTCCTACTTTCCCTGGAACAGTCCTGAAGACACCACAAACCAACTAGTTGACTGCAGGATGCTGCACACTAGCCTGATAGCACCTGAGTCAGATGACAGCACTTGGCTCCCCCAAACTGTAATTCATGACTGACTCTGACGCTCCACAAACCAGGCAAGTCAAAGAGCAGATCCTTTTTCTAAGTAACATTTTTCCTTTTGATTCTTTAACTTGAACAGTCTATTGGCTCAGTGCCTGACTAATTACCTGATTTTTCCTAAACTTTTAGGTGTGGATGTTTGTGTATGTTAAATAATAGCACACACATGTAAGCCAAAAGTAAAAAAGTTACAATTAGGCATAAACTAACCTAGGTTCAAGGAAAACTTAGCCCAGATCACATCGGAATGCATCCAATGAAGTGAGCTGTAGCTCACGAAAGCTTATGCTCAAATAAATTGGTTAGTCTGTAAGGTGCCACAAGTATTCCTTTTCTTTTTGAGATCACAAGAGGTCACTCTGGGAGCATAAAGCTTCCAGTATTAACCCATTCTGCTCACAAGGAAAATTGGAAGCTGTTTCCTTTTCAGTTACTTGATTTCCTTTTGGCCTACTCTCAACTCCTTGAGTGACAACGTGAGTGAGGTAATATCTTTTATACTAACTTCTGTTTGTAAGAGAAACAAGCATTCGAGCTTACACTGCATACAAGAGCTTGGGTAGTTAATCTGATTTCCATTGTAACTTCAATTTGATTATTGCATTGTTTAAGTGTTTCAGGGAATAGAGAAAATTAGTTAACTTTACATTTATTTCATCAACAGAATACATAAAAAGCACCTCAAATTGATTTTTCCTCATCAAATGGTGATGAGGGCCAAGCACCCTTAAGTAAAGAGATTTTAATAAAAACATTAACACACATTGTTTCATGTTCTCTATGTATATAAATCTCCCCACTGTATTTTCCACTTAATGCATCCGATGAAGTGAGCTGTAGCTCATGAAAGCTTATGCTCAAATAAATTTTAGTCTCTAAGGTGCCGCAAGTCCTCCTTTTCTTATTAATAAGTCATTTATCTCAGGCCCTGAAATAAACTTCTATTATTACTGTAGCCAAGACTTGAACTTGGGTCTCCCACATACCAGATATGTGCCCTCACTACTGGGCTATTGGCTACTATGGGGGTCTTTTGTTCTCATTTTTTTTTCATGGAAATTTTGAAAGGTCTCAGTACTCCTTTGGGTGCTTGTGCACATATAGAGTCACAGAGTTTCAGGCCAGAGGAGAACACAAGATACCTAGTCTGACCCCCTGTATATCCAAGGCCACCAACACCCACACACTAAACCCAACAAATATACATTCCACTGCAAGTGTATGTACGCAGAATACACTTGAGTCAAAGACTTGCCAGCAGTACCACTAGGCAGTGCATGTACCCCACTCTCCTCAACCTAGGCATTCTCGACATCACTAGACAGCTTCATCTCAATCAGGCCCTTTTCATAAGGCATCAACAGTCTCTAAACAGACATTTTGATTGCCTCCTTGAGGACAACATACCAGTCTCACTACCTATCTACCTTTTGGAAGATGCCTATTGCTCTTTTATAGTGTTCAGAACAAAATAACACTGGACAAGTGGTTGCTGAGCACTGTAAAGAAGGGATATGTTATCCAGTTCACATCCCTCTCTTTCGCCAACCCACCTTTCCCGTCCCTTTTCAGGGACCCATTTTACAAGACCATGTCACTTCCAATAGTATGGTCTCTTCTGGAACTGAGAGTGATAGAAGAGGTTCTTTGTCATTGCAAAGGGAAAGTATTCTATTCCCATTACTTCCTAATTCCCAAAAAGTCTGGTGGCCTAAGCCCGATGTTTGACCTAAGGAAGTTGAACTATTTATCAAGAAAATCAAGTTCAAGGTGGTTATCTTCACTTCCATTATCCCTTCCCTGGAGTGCGGAGATTGGTATGCTAGTCTCAATTTGCAAGATGTGTACTTCCATGTGGTCACACATCCTGGTTACACAAATGCCTTCTCTTTAAAGCAGGAGACACCCACTACCAGTAGACGGTGCTCCCTTTTGGCCTGTCATTGTCCTCAAGGGTCTTCACAAAATGCATGTCAGTAGTAGCAGCCACTCTGCACCACCTAGGTTTCCAAATTTTCCCTTACCTGAATTACTGGCTAGTGTATTGACCCTCAAGCATCCAAGTCCACATCATCATCCTCATTATCAGACAGATGTTCTCTTGTCTGGGCCTGAAACTGAATTTAGATAAATCTAGCTGACATTGTGTGCAATAGTCATAGGAACAGACCTGGACTCCATAACCAAGATGGTCTCTCTTCTGAGGGACAGATTTCAGTACATAGTTGCTTTGTCTGAAGGCTTAATATTCAAGCCAACGACAACAGTGCTTTCCTGTCTACAGCTGCTGAGCCACATGGCCTCATGCATATACGTAAGTCCGCATACCTGACTTCACCTTCGCTATCTACAGACCTGGCTCCACTCACTCTATTGGCCAGCGAGGCATCCTGTGGACATACTACTTTGTGTATCTGCATGAGTGTTTCAGTCCCAGCACTGTGGTTGGACTATTGCAATGTGGGTGAAGAGGTTCCTTTTCTGTCTCCAGAGCCAAATATGACTCTGTTTACAGATTCATCTACCAAAGGCTGGTGGACCCTTCCTTGGCCAACTTTGTGAGCAAACTCTGGTCAGCTCAAGAAGTCTCTGCACCAACATGCTGGAGCTCCATGTGATTTGTCAGGCCAGTGACATATTTATGTCTGCCATCAGGAACCAGATGGTGTAAACCCTAACAGACAACACCACTACCAGGTTTTATCTCAACAGGCAGAGAGGTGGCAAATCGACTCAGCTATGTGCGGAGTCTATCTACCTGTGGAACCTACACATAAGAAACAAAGTTTCCCTGACAGATTTCCATCTTCCAGGAATGAGAACACCATTGAAGACTCCCTCAGCAGGAATTTTGTACACCACCACAAATGGTCAATCAGAAAGGACATCCTCCTCCAGACCATCTGTCAGTAGGGATACCCAGAAATAGACTTGTTCGCTACCCATCAAACAATAATTGCAAGACCTTTTGCTCCAGGGTGAGCACAGTCCCAGTTCCTTAAAGATGCATTTCTCCTCCCATGGACCAATCATCTGCTGTATTTCCTCAAGTTCATCTCATCCCAAGAGTACTCAAGAAGCCAAAAACAGAGAAAGCAACATTAATCTTAGTGGTGCCAACCTGGTCAAGGCATTACTTGTTCATAGACCTACACACCAGATATTAATCTGTTCATCTATAACTTTTCCCCCTAGTCAGTGATTTCCTCTCTCAGAACCAGGTCAGGTCTCTGAATTCCAATCTCCAATCCCTCTACCTCACTACATGGATGATCTACGGTTAAATACTCAGCAAAAATGTGCTCTAGAGATGTCCAAGCTGTCTTAGCGAGCAGCAGGAAGGATTCCACTAGACCCATATACTCAGCTAAGTGAAGAGATTTTCCATCTTGGCACAATCTCAGCATTTATCACCACATAGCTCATCCATTAGCCATATACTGGATTATGTACTGCATTTGTAGTCATCTGGCCTTTCAATTAGCTCTGTGAGAGTTCACCTGGCTTCCATATTTGCACCAATAAAGCGTTTTTTCTGTATTCTATGGCCCTCTGGTGTCCAGAGTTCTGAAAGGTCTAGTCAATTGCTGCCGTCTGGTATCTGATCTAGTGCTGTTATGGGACCTTAACCTACATCTGTCAAGATAAATGGGACCTCCTTTGAACGCATAGCAATAATGTCACGGTCTATGTTGTCTATGACAGTTGGGTTTCTTGTGGCTATTGCTCCAGCAAGAACAACTTTGGAACAAGTTCTGCTAGCTGGCCCTTCTTATATGTTTTTTTTTTAAGAAGGATAAGGCTTCCCTCAGATCATACCCTTGCCAAATGTGATGTCATCTTTCTACCTGAATCAATCTATTCAGCTCTCCCCCCCAAAAAACATCATTCTTCCAAAGCTGAAGAAAGACTTCAGAGCTTGGATGTCTGCTGAACTCTGCCATTCAACTTCACGAAACTAAATCATTCAGAGCCTCCCCCGGGTTCTTTGTAGTCTATGCTGAGAGAGTTAAATGCCAACCAGTGACAGCTCAATGTATCTCTCACTGGATCTCTGACTGTATCAAACTTTGTTACAATCTTGCAAAAGTCTCTCCTCCACCCACAATAAGGTCTCACTCCACCAGGGCTCGGTCCAGTTCAGGCCTTTTTGAGCAACATTCCCATAACCAATATCTGCAAAGCACAAATGCTGTTGTCTGCACATAACTTTTCCAGACATTATGACATCATTCAGGACTCTTGGGACACTGCCAGCTTTAGCAAGTCAGTATTTCAGTCTCCATTCAGATAATCTGAAGTTTCTCCAATTGTAAGGGAACTGCTACATAGCCACCAGCAGCGGACTGTATATATGCACATAATCACTAGAAGGAGAAATAGCTGTTAGTTACCTTCAGTAATGGTTATTCTTCTAAATGCATTGTGCACATATACATTCAATGACCCTCCTACCTTCCCCACTACTTCAGACAATAATTTCACAAGTGACAAGGAGGAGGCAGCAGGGGACTTTAGACACCTCTTTTATGGATTTGGCTCAACGTTTGAGGGGAATGGAGGACATGCACCACCTTGTGGCACTGCTGGCAAAAGTGTCCATCTCAGGTGCATTGGGCACACATACACCTGCAATGCAATGTTCGTGTTCTGACAGGGTAGAGCCAGATGGCTACAGGAGAGTAATTTTTTTTTTGAAGCAGAAAAGAATTTTATTTACAAAGAATCACCAAAAAGAATAAAGCAAAACTATGCAACAAAACAAAAGCAGACGCAAGGTATAACACAGCAACCGTCAGGAGGGAGAAGTGTTCAGGCTAGCCTGGGCCCAGAGTGGGGGGGCTTCCTCGACACTTGTGGTCTTCCACCCTCCTGAGTTACCTGGTGGCCGAGAGCGGAGGGGCTTCCTCGACACTCGTGGTCTTCCACCCCCTAAAGTTACCTAGTGCCACGCCCAGTGTCACCGATTATTCCTCTCCTGAGAGTGCCTGACAAGATGGGCACAGCTGCGGGGTGGGCAGTTTGGGAGTGGGGGGACGTACACCCACGTGGTGACAGGGATGATGGTATCCACAGTGGCAACGGCTGGGGCTGGGGCCTCTCGCTCTTCCCCTCAATCAAAAGGTCAGACGGAGGGAACCGGATGGGGTCACCGAGCAGAGAACCTCGGACAGCGCCCACCAGTCCTCGAAGGCGTCAAGGGAGTCGGTGGACGCCACACAGAGGAACTCCACCCGGATACGTGAATGTACTGAGGATCGGAAAACAGCCCTACAGTCACAGGACACTTCATTGGCCAACCTCTCCTCTCTTATAAATGGTTGTTTTAGCTAGGGCTAGGAGGAGGTTAACCAGGAGATCCCGTGACTTTGTGGGGCCACAGATGGGGAGTGTATAGGTAAAAAGGTGAGGGGAAAAGTGTAGCCAAAAGCATAATAAAATATTCGTGAGGAGCCGGAAAAGGGGCTGCAGCCTGGCACACTCTAAATATACGTGTGCCAGGGTTTCCCTCACGTTGCAAAAAGGGCAAGTATCTGGGATGGGGATGAACTGTGTCAAAAACACACCCGTGCTTACAGCTCCATGAAGGAGCCGCCAACTAATGTCCCCGACAGACCTCAGGACCAAGGTGGAATACAGGCTGGCCCACCAGGGCTGCTCACCCTCCAAAGGTGGCAGGAGAAGCACTATAAGGTGGGTAGAAAGCTGGCTAGATTGTCGGGCTCAACGGGTAGTGATCAATGGCTCCATGTCTAGTTGGCAGCCGGTGTCAAGTGGAGTGCCCCAGGGGTCGGTCCTGGGGCCGGTTTTGTTCAATATCTTCATAAATGATCTGGAGGATGGTGTGGATTGCACTCTCAGCAAATTTGCGGACGATACTAAACTGGGAGGAGTGGTAGATACACTGGAGGGGAGGGATAGGATACAGAAGGACCTAGACAAATTGGAGGATTGGGCCAAAAGAAATCTGATGAGGTTCAATAAGGATAAGTGCAGGGTCCTGCACTTAGGACGGAAGAATCCAATGCACCGCTACAGACTAGGGACCGAATGGCTAGGCAGCAGTTCTGCAGAAAAGGACCTAGGGGTGACAGTGGACGAGAAGCTGGATATGAGTCAGCAGTGTGCCCTTGTTGCCAAGAAGGCCAATGGCATTTTGGGATGTATAAGTAGGGGCATAGCGAGCAGATCGAGGGACGTGATCGTCCCCCTCTATTCGACATTGGTGAGGCCTCATCTGGAGTACTGTGTCCAGTTTTGGGCCCCACACTACAAGAAGGATGTGGATAAATTGGAAAGAGTCCAGCGAAGGGCAACAAAAATTATTAGGGGTCTAGAACACATGACTTATGAGGAGAGGCTGAGGGAGCTGGGATTGTTTAGCCTGCAGAAGAGAAGAATGAGGGGGAATTTGATAGCTGCTTTCAACTACCTGAAAGGGGGTTCCAAAGAGGATGGCTCTAGATTGTTCTCAATGGTAGCAGATGACAGAACGAGGAGTAATGGTCTCAAGTTGCAGTGGGGGAGGTTTAGATTGGATATTAGGAAAAACTTTTTCACTAAGAGGGTGGTGAAACAATGGAATGCGTTGCCTAGGGAGGTGGTGGAATCTCCTTTCTTGGAAGTTTTTAAGGTCAGGCTTGACAAAGCCCTGGCTGGGATGATTTAACTGGGAATTGGTCCTGCTTCAAGCAGGGGGTTGGACTAGATGACCTTCAGGGGTCCCTTCCAACCCTGATATTTTATGATTCTATGAGATCCCGCCACTTTGTGTTGGGGCGGGACACCAGGATGTGGGCGTGAAGGGTGTGAAGCGTGAGTGTGTATAGATGTTTCCGTGGCGCAATTTGGAAGCTGACCGGCTGCAGTTCATGCAGCCGGCTTGCCGTGAAAGCGTGAAGGGTTTGTTGGAATCTATGAGGTAGGGGCCCAATAAAAAGTTCCAGCGGGCCTGGGGTACAGGGTCGGGGGGGGTGCACCCTCGCGCAGGGCTCGGTTGAGATAAGCCCGAGCAGCGGGCGTCAAGACAGCCTTCACCTCCTGAAGTACGCGCCGGGGGGTACAAGGTCTGGAGAGCCCCATGCACCGAGTGAGTGTCAGAGGATCCAGCCAGTCTCCCCGGTCGTAGTCAAGGAGGTCTCCGCCTCTCGTGACTTCCGCCAGGACCAAACTCTGGCGCATCGAGCGGGACTCCGCCACCTGCAGACGAAGCTGGGGGTTGTGTAGCTGGGGCTCCGCGAGGAGATCTGCTTCCACGGTGACAGCCACTGACCTGGTTGTTGAAAACAGTTTCCAGGTCCAGAGGAGGTCCTGGTAGAAGACCAGCAGCCTGGAGAGGTCTCGCGGAAAACCTATCAGACAGAGATAAAAGAGCTGCCGGTCATATCGGAGCCCTTGGAAGTGGCGCAGGAAGGCATGCGCCAATATGCTCCATGTCAAACTACCTGCACTATAAAGGAGCCTCTTCAGGGCCTGGAGGCAGAAGACACAGACCTGAGTGTGCAGACATTTCAGGCCCTGCCCTCCTTCCTTCAGGGGTAGATGAAGAACCCTAACAGGGGCCCAGTGCATTCCTGACCAAAAGAACTCTAGAATTGATGTCCGGAGGTTGGTCAGGAAACCCGGGGCCGGAACCAGGGTGTTGAGCCGGTACCAGACCGTGGACAGGACTAGTTGGTTAAGCACTAGTGCTCTCCCTCAGAGGGAGAGACATCGGAGTAGTCTCATCCATTTCCGGAGCTGCTCTATCACCCCGCCTTCTAAATTTTGCCAGTTCTCCGGCGGAGAAGGGTGCGTGGCAGAAAGGTAAACGCCTAGGTAGAGCAGTGGACCCATGCTCCACCAGATGGTCTGAAGCACGGGTGGGAGGGAGCTCACCTGCCACCAGTCCCCCACCGCCAAGCCAGAGCTCTTGACCCAGTTGACTTGGGTGGAGGTGCCGAATAGATGGCCTGGCAAGCCTCCACCCGCGCAAAGTTCCACGGGTCCTGGACCACGAGGAGCATGTCATCGGCGTACGCCAACAGGACCAGCTGCAGCTCTAGCTCCAGCAGCACCAACCCTGTCAACCTCCTTCGGAGGAGACAGAGGAAGGGCTCGATCGCCAGAGCGTACAGCTGGCCCGAGAGGGGGCACCTCTGCCGTACTCCTCGCCCGAAGCTGACCGGTTCGGTCAGGGTCCAGTTGAGCCTAACCAGACACTCCGCAGAAGTGTACAGCACCTGGAGAAAACTCACAAACTGAGGTCCGAATTCAAACGCCTGCAGAGTGCCCAGGAGAAGTGGTCCACTCTATCAAATGCCTACTCCTGATCAAGAGACAGGAGGGCGAACGACAGACCATCTCTACGCCCGAGTTCCGAAAGATCTCGGACTAGAAATAGGCTGTCAAAAATGCTGCGACCTGGGACAGTATAGGTCTTGTCTGGGTGGTTCACGTCCGCCATCACAGACCCTAGCCGCAGCGAGATTGCTTTTGCTATGATTTTGTAGTCCGTGCTAAGGAGCAAGACGGGACGCCAGTTTCGTAAATAGTGGAGGTCCCCCTTCTTCGGCTACAAGGCGAGCACCGCTCGCCTGCATGAAAGAGGGAGGACCCCACCCTGCAAAGACTCAGCCCAGACAGTGGCTAGGTCTGGGCCAAGGATGTCCCAGAACGCGCGGTACAACTCCACGGTCAGCCTGTCCATGCCCGGAGATTTATTGGAGGGCATGCGACGGAGGGCTTCCGAGAACTCGGCCAGGGTGAGAGGCAGCTCTAGTCAGTCTTGGTCGCCCACGCTAACCATGGGGAGTTCCTCCAAGAGTACCCTGCAAGCACCAGGATCGGTCGGATCCGGGGAGAAAAGGCTTGTGTAGAAGTCACGGGCCCTCCCACACATCTCCACCGGATCCATGAGGGGGGCACCGTCTTCTGCTAGAAGGCAGGTGACGTGTTTCTTGGCCCCCCCTCATTTTCTCCAGGGCGTAGAAGAAACGGGAGCCGCGATCCATCTCCCGAAGGAGGCGGATGTGGGATCGAACAAAGGCACATTTGGCCCGATGATCCTTGAAGGCCCAGAGCTCTTCCCGCTTCTCCCGGCATGCTCTGCAGAGGAACGGGTCCTTGGGGCTGGCAGCCAGGCACCTCTCCATCTCTAAGACCTCCTGTTCCAACTGCTCTATCACTGCATTTCTCCATCGGCTGGTGCCCCGAGTGTAGTCACGGCAGAAGAGCTTAGCGCGCACCTTCCCTAGATCCCACCATCGCCGCGCTGAGAGACAGGCACGCCGCTGCTCTCTCCAGGCCAGCCAAAACTCCCGGAAGGACATCACGAAGCCCTCATCCTCCAACATGCTGTTGTTAAAATGCCAATAGGCCGGCCCCGACCTCTCTGCGCAGAGGGAGGCTGTTATGGTGGCTAGATGATGGTCGGAAAATGGGGCCGGCCAAAAGTTGGAGGAGTGGGCTTGTGAAAGATGGAAATGGGATAAATAAATACGGTCCAACCGAGAGTGGTGAGACCGATGGGCCTCCACCTGGACAAGGGTGAACGTGGAAGTGTCATCTGGGTGGTGGTCACACCAGACGACCACTAGGGAGTGATGTTCGACTATTCCTCGGAGAATGTTCACAGTGGCCGGGCTCAGCTCGGCCGCTGAGCTATCCTGTTCCTCGAGGGTGGTGTTAAAGTCCCCTCCCTGGACTAGGCACTCGTGAGAATCTAGGGTGCCGAGGAAGTCGGACACCCGCTGATAGAATTGCGGCCGCTTCGGGCTTGTTGTCGGGGCATAGATGTTAACGAGGTTGACAACAAGCCCCTCCATACAGACTCGGAGATGCAGCAGGTGGCCCGGCATGGCCTCAGTGACCCCTAGCACCTCGGGCCGTAGGTTGGGGGAGAACAGGATCGCCACTCCAGCTTGTCGAACTGTGAAGTGGCTGAAGTATACCCCGTCCCCCAACTCCAGCCGCCAGCTGTCCTCGGCGGTCGGATCCGTATGGGTCTCCTGCAGGAAAACTACAGAGTACCCCCCTTCCCGAAGGTAAGAGAGCACCTGGGACCTGCGGAGAGCCATCCTACAGCCCCTGGTGTTCAAAGTTGTGATAATAAGAGGCATCATGCGGAGGGCTGGGGGGGTGGGGGTTCCTTGTTGGCGGGGGTGTTTGCGGCCCCCAGCGGGTTGCGCAACAATCCGTGACCCATCCCATAAGTGAGTAAATTGTCACGGAAGCTGCGGGCCCGCCCGTAGGCCGCAGCACCATGCCTTCCATTCTCTCTACCCTCCTTTATAAGGGCCCTTGTGGCCTGGAGGATTTGATCAAAGTCCCCCCATAGCTGGAGAGCCAGCTGTACTCTGTTGCGGGAGCCATGGATATCTTCTAAAAACTCCCGCAATGCTTTTCGCAGCTCATGGCGGGGTGGGGTTGCGATTTCCGGGTTATTCCCTGGTGGGGCTCTTGGTGCAGCCTCGTGGTCCGCTGAGGCGGGCAGGCAGGGTGCAGACCACCGGCGGGGCATCTGACAGGCTAAAGTTATTAGGTCCATCTCAAGCCTTGGGGTAGAAGGGGATGGCGGAGGGAAAATTGCAGCTCCTAATGGGTCGCGGCAGGAAAATGCAAAGACTGCTCCTTGGGGGGAATCCGCAAAAAACGGGAAAGAAATAACCCGAGGGGCAGCAATAGCATTGCAGGAAGAGGTGGATTGGGCAGGGACAGGGTGGGGGCGGGGTCAGAGGCGAGGCTCTGGGCTTTGGGAGGCAAGCAGCTGCGAGGTGGTGCCTCCCAAACAGATTTGAGGGTTAAGGGGGTGGGGAGGGGGCTCCCAGTGATGCTAGGCGCAGGCTCTGTGGTGGATTTGGCAGCCATGGCATCAGGTGGTGGACCACCTTCTGTAGGGTGCCCGCCCGGGAAGGCGGTTGGGGGAGGGTGCATGGGGAAAGGGGGACTGGGGTAAGGTTGCCCAGATTGAGGCCAGCCAGTAGTAGGTCATTCTCTCCCTGGGTGACTGGGGTCAAACCTAGGGCCTCGATCTCCTCATACATGGCAGAAGGGTCTTCCTCAGGGTCTCAGAGGGGAGGGTCTCCCGTGGAGGGGAGATTCTACCTTCCAGTGCTATTTTGTCTTCCCCTCCTGACACCGGTGGATGGATCTCACTCGTGGGCATAGTGGAAGGCTCAGTGTCAGTGCCTCCCTTCCTGGTCTTCCGGGGGGCCTCTGCATTGGATGGGTGCAGCGGAGCTCGAGCCTTCCGCTTGCCTCGCTTCCCCTGGACTAGGGTCCAGCCTTCCATAGCATCGTCTGGGGGCTGGTTAGCAGGGGTCGTGTCGGAGTGCAGAGGTGATGGTTCAGGGGCTCGGGGGGGTAACGGTGAGGTAGCATGGGGGGGGCGGTTCTCCTTGGGACGGGCCTTCTCCTATGCCCGGTAATATCTTTGCTGCATCCTCCTCCATAGGCTCTGCTGGATTGTTAACAGCAAGGGCGGGGCTCCCTCGCTCATCTGGGCATTGTAGGGGAGGTGTCTCTTGGGCTCGGGCAGGAGCAGCGGTGGATCGAGCAGGAGGAGAGGTGGTTTCAGGTACTGGGCGGCCAGGGGCGTCGGCAACGATGGAGCCGACATCCTGCCGGGTCTTGGGGGTCTCGGTTGCCCCTCCCCGCCAGGCTAAGGGGCAGTCTCTTCGGACATGCCCCGCTGAGTGGCAGAGGTAGCACCGGGCCTCTCCCGTGGAGTAAAAGACCCAATAGCGGGCTCCCTGGTAGGGGACTAGTAAGGACCCCTCAAGCGCCTCTCCATCACACGCCGCGGTAGAAGCTGCACTTGCCGGCGGAACGAAAGGACATGACGGAGGGTGGGGTCCTTGCAGCCCAACGGGAGAGGGCTGATGACAGAAACGGGTTTCCCCAGGGTGGAGAGAGCAGGTAACAGGGTGACATTGGGTAGAAAAGGAGGGACGGAGGTCAGGACTAGGCGGATGCCCAGGACCTCTAGCGGTTCCAGGGGAACGAACACCCCCCCCACCGCCAGACCCTTCTCCACCGCCTTCTGGGCGGCAGCCTCCGATGCTAAGAGAAAGATAACCTTCCCGTACATTTTGGAGGCCACCACAATAGCCGTGGGTCCTACCACCCTCGCCAACGCCTGCACATATGTCTCCACATGGGGCGAGGCGGGAACCAGGAGGCAACGGAGGCCGTGCTTCCTGGTCATGGTGGGAAAGGGGCCCTGGCCGCTATTGATGGTAGCGGAGGCGGTGGGTGGGCGAGATGGCAGGCATGCAGGGGGTTGCCATCGCCCGGGCATACGTCCTTGGGGCCGGGGGAGGGACACTCACAGAGCTGGTGGAGGAAACAGCGGGGAGGGACGCCATTGTCGATGACGAGGCCACAGCGGTGGGGGCAGCCCCTGCCATGGAGGGTCTGGTGGTTGTAGCAGGGCCCTTTTCCTTCTTCACACCCTGGCCTTTCCGGCTAACTGGGGGGGCTCTCCTAGAATCTGGGGGGGCGGTGGGCGTAGCAGCAGCAGTAGTCGCCCCGGTGCCTCCTGCTGCCGATGCCCCAGCGGTGGCGGTGGCAGGTGTTTTGGCAGCAGTGCGCGGGGGGGAGGCTTGGGGGTTGGGCAGGGGGGTAGGTGGGGGAGGGGTAGCTGAGGTTGTTAGAGGGGCCTCACCCCTCTCATTCCCCGCCATTGTGAGCAGGGAGAGATGGGGAGACACCAGAAGGAGGAGGGGGGAGGGGGAAGCAGATTAACCGTTTCTCCCTGTTGGGCTGCAGGCTGGGGGTTGGGGGGGGGTAAATGGGTCGGACTGGACCGGGGAGGAAACAGGAGTTGGGGTCAGGTAGTAGGGGCAAACTGTGGGGTGAACAGTCTGGGGGAGGGAGGGGAACGTGGACCCACGCACGTTTGTCCAAAGTGTCTCATTTGGTCGGCTGTTTGGTCTGGTCCGGAAGGCAGAATTCAGAGCAAGCAGCTAAATCCAGAGGCAGATGGCAAGTTGCCAGCAGGGACAGACGGCGGGGGGGCCGTGACAGTTGCAGTAGTGTGGGGGGGGCCACCGATGGATCGGGGGGCAGCTCCGTGCCACACCCCCTGTGCCCCTACAAACACAGTTAAGACACAGTCAAACTCCCCACACACGAGACCACAGTTCAAAAGTTACTCAGTCTTACGGCCCCCTCCACAATGATCTGTAGCTTCCCTGGGTGATGTCTCTGTCGGCTGTCTTCTCTCCCGGGGTTTGTGGAGCATTCCAAAAATGCCAAGTAGATAAGAAGAAAAAAATAACTTGTCGGTTAATTACAGGTCCACAAACAAACAGCAAAATGGTTGGGTCTGGGGGCGTCCACTCTCCTCCTCCAGTGAGCGGGTTGGCAGTCCTCCCCCCTCCTCCGGGGGTTGCGGCTGAAGTAGTAACAGCGTCCGAGGGAAGGCGTGGGGGGCTGGCAGGCAAGCTGGCAGCCAACCAGCACTTGAACAGCAGCAAAGAAAAACAGCAAAAAAAAAACAAAAAGAAGAAAAAGCGTCTGGCCCGGTCGGAGGGGTGGGGGGGAACTGAAGCAGGGTCAAAAAGTAAGAAAAGCCCAGGCCAGGGGGCTTTAGGAGAGAATTTTTTTTTTTTTTTTTTTTTTAGGAAAGCATTTTTTTTTATTTGTGTAACACTTACAAAGAATTACCAAAGAGAATAAAGCAAAACTATGCAACAAAACAAAGCAGACAGAAGGTATATCACAGCAGCCTTCAGGAGGGAGAAGTGTTCAGGCTAGCCTGGGCCCAGAGCGGGGGGGCTTCCTCGACACTCGTGGTCTTCCACCCTCCTGAGTTACCTGGTGTCCAAGAGCGGGGGGGCTTCCTCGACACTCGTGGTCTTCCACCCCCTCGAGTTACCTAGTGCCACGCCCAGTGTCACTAATTATTCCTCTCCTGAGAGTGCCCGACAAGATTGGCACGGCTGCGGGGTGGGCGGTTTGGGGGTGGGGGGGTGTACACCCACGTGTTCTAGGACCCCTCCTAGGTGACAGTGATGATGGTATCCACAGTGGTAATGGCTGGGGCTGGGGTCTCTCACTCTTCCCCTCAATCAAAGGGTCAGGTGGAGGGAACCGGATGGGGTCACCGATCAGAGAACCTCGGACAGCGCCCACCGCTCCTCGAAGGCGTCAAGGGAGTCGGTGGATGCCACTCAGAGGAACTCCACACGGATATGTGAATGTACTGAGGATCGGAAAACGGCCCTACAATCACAGGATGCTTCATGAGCCAACCTCCCCTCTCTGGTTTTATAAATGGCTGTTTTAGCTAGGGCTAGGAGGAGGTTAAGCAGGAGATCTCGAGATTTTGTGGGGCCACGGATGGGGAGTGTGTAGATAAAAAGGTGAGGGGAAAAGCGTAGCCAAAATCATAATAAAATATTCGCGAGGAGCCGGAAAAGGGGCTGCAATCTGGCACACTCTAAATATACGTGTACAAGGGTTTCCCTCACATTGCAAAAAGGGCAAGTTTCCGGGATAGGGGTAAACCGTGTCAAAAACACACCCATGCTCACAGCTCCGTGAAGGAGCTGCCAACTAATGTCCCTGATGGGCCTCGGGACCAAGGTGGAATACAGGCTGGCCCACCGAGATTGCTCACCCTCCAAAGGTGGCAGGAGGTCCCGCCACTTTGTATCGGGGCGGGACACCAGGGTGTGGGCGTGAAGGGTGTGAAGCGTGAGTGTGTATAAATATTTCCGTGGCGCGATTTGAAAACTGACCGGCTGCAGTTCATGCAGCCGGCTTGCAGTGGAAGGGTGACGGGTTTGTTGCGATCTACGGGGTAGGGGCCCAATGGAAAGGTCCGGCGGGCCTGGGGTAGAGGGTGGGTGGGGTGCGCCCTTGCGCAGGGCTCGGTTGACATAAGCCTGAGCAGTGGGGGTGAAGGCGGCCTTCACCTCCTGAAGTACGCGCCGGGGGGTACAAGGTCCGGAGAGCCCCATGCACTGAGCGAGCGTCAGGGGATCCAGCCAGTCTCCCCGGTCATAGTCAAGGAGGTCTCCGACTCTCGTGACTTCCGCCAGGACCAACCTCTGGTGCACCGAGCGGGACTCCGCCACCTGCACACGGAGCTGGGGTTTGTGTAGCAGGGGCTCCGTGAGGAGATCTGCTTCCACGGTGGCCGCCACTGACCTGGTCATTGAAAACAGTTTCCAGGTCCGGAGGAGGTCCTGGTAGAAGACCGGCAGCCCGGAGAGGTCTCGCGGAAAACCTCTCAGACAGAGATAAAAGAGCTGCCGGTTGTATCGGAGCCCTTGGAAGTGGCGCAGGAAGGCGTGCGCCAATATGCTCCATGTCGAACTACCTGCGCTATAAAGGAGCCTCTGCAGGGCCTGGAGGCGGAAAACGCGGACCTGAGTGTACAGACACTTCAGGCCCTGCCCTCCTTCCTTCAGGGGTAGATGAAGAACCCTAACAGGGGCCCAGTGCATTCCTGACCAGAAGAACTCTAGAATCAATGTCCGGAGGTGGGTCAGGAAACCCGGGGCCGGAACCAGGATGTTGAGCCGGTACCAGAGCATAAACAGGACTAGTTGGTTTGGCACCAGTGCTCTCCCTCGGAGGGAGAGACATCGGAGTAGCCTCGGCCATTTCCGGAGCCGCTCTATCACCCTGCCCTCTAAATATTGCCAGTTCTATGGCAGGGAAGGGTGTGTGGCAGAAAGGTAAACGCCTAGGTAGAGCAGTGGACCCGCACTCCACCGTATGGTCTGAAGCGCGGGTGGGAGGGAGCTTACCCACCGCCAGTCCCCCATCGCCAAGCCAGAGCTCTTGACCCAGTTGACTCGGGCGGAGGAGGCTGCCGAATAGATGGCCTGGGAACCCTCCACCCGCGTCAAGTCGCCCAAGTCCTGGACCACCAGGAGTACGTCATCGGCGTACACCAACAGGACCAGCTGCAGCTCCGGCTCCCGCAGCACCAACCCTGTCATCCTCCTGCGGAGGAGACAGAGGAAAGGCTCGATCGCCAGAGCGTACAGCTGGCCCGAGAGGGGGCCCCCTGCCGCACTCTTCGCCCAAAGCTGACCGGCTCGGTCAGGGTCCAGTTGAGCCTAACCAAACACTCCGTGGAGGCATACAGCACCCGGAGAAAACTCACAAACTGAGGTCCAAATCCAAACGCCTGCAGAGTGCTCAGGAGGTACTCATTGTCTACTCTATCGAACGCCTTCTCCTGATCGAGAGACAGGAGGGCGAACGACAGACCATCTCTCCGCCCGAGTTGCAAAAGGTCTCGGACTAGAAATAGGTTGTCAAAAATGCTGCGACCCGGGACAGTATAGATCTGGTCTGGGTGGATCACGTCCGCCATCACGAACCCTAGCCGCAGAGAGATTGCTTTTGCTACGATTTTGTAGTCCGTGCTAAGGAGTGAGACGGGACGCCAGTTTCGTAAATCGCGGAGGTCACCCTTCTTCGGTAACAAGGCGAGCACTGCTTGCCTGCACAAAAAAGGGAGGACCCCGCCCTGCAAAGACTCAGCCCAGACAGTGGCTAGGTCTGGGCCAAGGATGTCCCAGAACGCGCGGTACAACTCCACGGTCAGCCTGTCCATGCCCGGAGATTTATTGGAGGGCATGCGACGGAGGGCTTCCGAGAACTCAGCCAGGGTGAGAGGAAGCTCTAGCCAATCTCGGTCGCCCACGCTGACCGTGGGGAGTTCCTCCCAGAGCACCCCGCAAGCACCAGGATCGGTCGGATCCGGGGAGAAAAGGCTTGTGTAGAAATCATGGGCCCTCCCACACATCTCCTCTGGATCCGTGAGGGGGGTGCCGTCTTCCGCAAGAAGGCAGGTGATGTGTTTCTTGGCACCCCTCGTTTTATCTAGGGCATAGAAGAAGCGGGAGCCGCGGTCAATCTCCCAAAGGAAGCGGATGCGGGACCGAACAAAGGCACCTCGGGCCCGATGGTCCTCGAGGGCCCGGAGCTCCTCCCACTTCTCCCGGCACGCTCCGCAGAGGGACGGGTCCTCAGGGTTGGCGGCCAGGTGCCTCTCCATCTCTAAGACCCCCCTTTCCAACTGCTCTATCGCCGCATTTCGCCGTCGGCTGGTGCCCCGAGTGTAGTCACGCCAAAGAGCTTGGCGCGCACCTTCCCGAGATCCCACCATTGCCGCACCGAGGGAAAGGGACGCCACTGCTCTCACCAGGCCAGCCAAAATTCCTGGAAGGACATCACGAAGCTCTCGTCCTCCAACAGGCTGTTGTTAAAGTGCCAATAGGCCGGCCCCGGTCTCTCTGCATGGAGGGAGACCGTTACAGTGACTAGGTGATGGTCGGAGAATGGGGCCGGCCGAATGGCGGAGGAGTGGGCCTGTGAAAGATGGAAACAGGATAAGTAAATACGGTCCAACCGAGAGTGGTGTGACCGATGGGCCTCCACCTGGACAAAAGTAAACGTGGAAGTGTCATCTGGGTGATGGTCACGCCAGACATCCACTAGGGAGTGATGTTCAACTATCCCTCAGAGAATATTCACGGCGGCCGGGCTCGGCTCGGCCCCTGAGCAGTCCCGTTCCTCGAGGGTGGTGTTAAAGTCCCCTCCCAGGATCAGGCACTCGTGCGAATCTAGGGTGCCGAGAAAGTCGGACACCCGCTGATAGAATTGTGGCCGCCTTGAGCTGATTTGCGGGGCATAGATGTTAACAAGATTGACCACGAGCCCCTCCATACGGATTCGAAGGTGCAGCAGGTGGCCCGGCACGGCTTCAGTGACCCCTAGCACCTCGGGCCGTAGGTTGGGGGAGAACAGGGTCGCCACTCCAGCTTGCCAGGTCGCGAAGTGGCTAAAGTATACCCCATGCCCCCACTCCAGCCGCCAGCTGTCCTCGGCGGCCGGGTCCGTATGGGTCTCCTGCAGGAAAACTACAGAGTACCTCCCTTCCCGAAGGTAAGAGAGCACCTGGGACCTGCGGAGAGCCATCCTACAGCCCCTGGTATTCAGGGTTGCAATAATAAGAGGCGTCATGCGGAGGGCTGGGGGGGTGGGGGCTTCGTGTTGGCGGGGGTGTTCAGGGCCCCTGGCGGGTTGCGCAGCAACCCGTGACCCATCCCGTGGGTGAGTAGATTGCGTCAGAAGCTGCGGGCTCGCTCATAGGCCGCAGCACCGCGCCTTCCTTGCCCCCTACCCTCCTTTATAAGGGCCCTTGTGGCCTGGAGGATTTGATCAAAGTCCCCCCATAGCTGAAGAGCCAGCTGTGCCCTATCGCGGGCGCCACAGGTGTGTTCTAGGAACTTCTGTAGTGCATGCCGCAGCTCATGGGGGGGTGGGGTTACAATTCCCGAGGTGTTCCCTGATGGGCCTCTTAATACAGCCTCGTGGTCCGCTAAGGCGGGTAGACAGGGTGCGGACCACCGACGGGGCGTCTGACAGGCTGGGGTTATTAAATTCATTTCACGCCTTGGGGTGGAGGGGGATGGCAGGGGAAAAATTGCCACTCCTAATGGGTCGCGGCTAGAAAGTGCAAAGACTGCTCCCTGGGGGGAATCTGCAAAAGGCGGAAAGGAAATAACCCCAGGGGCGGCATTAACATTGCAGGAGGAGGGGACTTGGGCAGGGGCAGGGGTAAGGCTCTGGGGTTCAGGAGGCAAGCAGCTAAAGGAAAGTGCCTCTTGAGCAGAGTCAAGGGTTAAGGGGTAAGGGAGGGGGCTCCCAATAATGCTAGGCGCTGGCTCCGTGGTGGTCTTAGCGGCCATGGCATCAGGTGGTGGACTACCTTCTGCAGGGTGCTCACCCGGGAAGGCAATTAGGGGGAGGGAGCATGGGGAAAGGGAGGCTGGGGTAAGGTTGCCCAGCTCGAGGCCAGCCGGCAGCCGATCATCCCCTCCCTGGGTGACCGGGGTCAAATCTAGGGCCTCAATCTCCGCGTACACGGGGGAGAAGCCAGCTCCTGCCACCCTGGGGGCCTCTCCTCTAGGGCCCGCCTCAACGGACGCCTCGGGGTCCGCGGGGGGTTCGGGTGGTATCCAGGCAGAAGGGGCGTCCTCAGAAGTCTCGGAGGGGAGGGTCTCCCGTGGAGGGGGGATTCTGCCCTCCAATGCCAGTCCGTCTTCCCCTCCCGACACCAGCTGATGGATCTCGCTCGTGGCCGTGGCGGGAGGCTCGATAGCAGTGCCCCCTTTCCTGGTCTTCCGGGGGGCTTCCGCGTCGGATGGATGCAGCGGAGCTCGAGCCTTCCGCTTGCCTCGCTTCCCCTGGACTGGGGTCCAGCCCTCCATAGTGTCATCTGGGGGTTGGTTAGCAGGGGTCGTGTCAGGGGGCGGAGGCGATGGTTTAGGGGTTTAGGGGAGGTAGCGGTGAGGCAACATGAGGGGCGGGGGTTTGTCCTTGGGGAGGGCCCTCTCCTATACCCGGTAATATCCTTGCCACACCCTCCTCCATGGGCTCTGTTGGATTGGTACTAGCAAGGGTGGAACTCCCTTGCTCGCCCAGGCGTTGTAGGGAAGGTATTTCTTGGGCCCGGACGGGAGCAGCGATGGGTCGAGTAGGAGGAGGGTTGGTTTCAGGTGCCGGGCAGCCAGGGGCATCGGCAGCGACGGGGCCGATGTCCTGCCGGGTCTCGGGGGTTTCGGGTGCCCCTCCCCCCCGGGCCAAAGGGCAGTCTCTGCGGACATGCCCCGCTGAACGGCAGAGGTAGCACCGGGTCTCTCCGGTAGAGTAAAAGACCCGATAGCGGGCTCCCTGGTAGGGGACTAGAAAAGACCCCTCGAGTGCCTCTTCGTCACGCGCCCCTACCGGCGGTAAAAGCTGCACTTGCTGGCGGAACGAAAGGACATGACGGAGGGTGGGGTCCTTGCAGCCCAACGGGAGAGGGCTGATGACAGAAACAAGTTTCCCCAGAGTGGAGAGAGCGGGTAACAGGGCAGCGTTGGGTAAGAAGGGAGGAATGGAGGTAAGGACGAGGTGAACGCCCAGGTCTTCTAACAGTTCTAGGGGGACAAACACCCTCCCCACCGTCAGGCCCCTCTGCACCGCCTCCTGGGCGGCATCCTCCGAAGCTAAGAAAAAAACGACCTTTCCATACATCTTGGAGGCCGCCACAATAGCCGTGGGTCCTACCACCTTCGCCAACGCCTGCACGTATGTCTCCACATGGGGCGAGGCGGGCACCAGGAGGCAACGGACGCCATGCCTCCTGGTCAAGGCGGGGAAAGGGCCCTGGCCGCTGGTGATGGTGGCGGAGGCGGGGGGGGACGAGATGACGAGGCGGCAGGCAGGGGGGAGCCTGTTGCCGCCCGGGCATACATCCTGGGGCCGGGGGAGGGACAATCACAGAGCTGGTGGAGGGAAACGCAGGGAGGGGCGCCACAGTTGATGACGAGGCCACAGCGATGGGGGCAGCCCCTGCCATGGAGGGCTTAGTGGTTTTAGTGGGGCCCTTTCCTTTCCACCCGCCCTGGCCCTTCCAGCCAACCGGGGGGGGGGGGGGGGGTTCCTAGAATCTGGGGGGTCGGTGTGTGCAGCAGCAGCAGCGATCGCCCCGGTGCCTCCTGCTGCGGGGGGGGTGGCAAGTGTCTTGACAATAGTGGTGGGGGGGGACCTTGGGGGTCGGGCAGGGGTGGTGGCGGGGAAGGGACAACTAGTTTTGTTGAAGCGGCCTCACCCCTCTCATTCCCCGCCATTGTGAGCAGGGAGAGACGGGGAGACACCGGAAGGAGGAGGGGGGAGGGGAGAAGTGAAGTAGCCCCTCCTTCCGCTAGGCTGCAGGCGGGGGGGTAGGGGAATGCCGAGGGGGTTGAACTGGGAGGGGGGGGGGGGGAAACAAAATCGGGGTCCAGTAATAGGGGCAAGCTGTGGGATAAGCAATCTGGGGGGGAGGGGTGCAGACCCATACACGTTTGTCCAAAGAGTCTCGGGTGGTCGGCTGTTATGTCCGGTCCAGAAGGCAAAGTTCAAAGCAAACAGCTGGATCCGAAGAGAGATGGCAGGTTGCCAGCAGGGACGGACGGTGCGGGGGCCATGACAGTTGTAGTAAGGGTGGGGAGTTAGCGGCACTGATGGATCGGGGAGGGGGGGGTCTCCACACCACACCCCCTGTGCCGCCACAAACGCAAGTAACCACAGTCAAAATCCCCCCCACAAGAGTATAATTCAGAAAATTACTCAGTCTTACGGCCCCCTTCACGATGATTTATAGCTCTCCTGGATTATTTCTCCTGTCTTCTGAAATCTTCTTCTCCAGCTGTGTTGGCTGTGTTCCAAGGCTTCCGGCATGCTGAGAATGTTGTAAAGTCCGAGCTACTAGCAAAACGGCTGGGTCTGGGGGTTTCCACTCCCCCCTCCGGACAGCAAAATCGGCAATCTTCCCCCCCGTCCTCCGGGGGCTCAGCTAAGGCAAATAGCTGCGCCCGAAAGCAGGCGTGGGGGGGGGCGGGTGCTGGCGAAGGACGTAGACGGGGAAAAAAAAACAAAAAATCAAGAAAAAACAAAAAAAGCGTCTGGCCCGGGCGGGGGGGGACTAAGGCAGGTGCAAAAAGTAAGAAAAATCCGGGCCAGGGGGCTTTAGGAAAGAACAGAAAGCAGATAGCTGAGGAGCAAGCAAAAGACGTTCCGTTTCCCAACAGGGAAGGCTCCAGAACAATCAGGAACCTTCTGGAGACAATTAAGACAGGCTGATTAGAACACCTGCAGCCAATCAAGAAGCTGTTCGACTCAATTAAGGCAGGCTAATCAGGGCACCTGGATTTAAAAAGGAGCTCACTTCAGTTTGTGGTGTGCGTGTGAGGAGCTGGGAACAAGAGGCACTAGGAGCTGAGAGTGAGAATGTGGACTGCTGGAGAACTGAGGAGTACAAGCATTAACAGACACCAGGAGGAAGGTCCTAATAAAGAAGATGTTGTGAGGAAGCCATGGAGAAGTAGCCCAGGGAGTTGAAGCTGTCGCACAGCTGTTCCAGGAGGCACTCTAGACAGGACCCTGGGCTGGACCCCGGAGTAGAAGGCAGGCCCGGGTTCCCCCCAATTCCTCTCAACTCCTGGTCAGACACAGGAGTCATCGACCTGGATTGTGGGTTCAGAAAAACGGCCAAGCTGAGGGCTGCCGTGAAGCTCCAAGGCGAGCAAATCCGCAAATAAGTGCAAGACCCACCAAGGTAGAGGAGGAACTTTGTCACAGTGTGCACAAAGCATCTAGAAAAACAATTACTGTAGGTAAGTAAATGCTTTTTCCATTCTGGTGTAGCATGAAAATAAATTCTGAAAGCTCACAATTTTTCACAATTTCCGACCAGGCCTAACTCGAACTCAGATGTTTATGACATATAAATATATATATATTATGGAAGGAAGAACTTTGAAACTTGATATAAGGTCTGATTTTGCTCTCCTTTGATGTAAATCAGGAATTAACGCTACTGAAATCAGTCAAGTTCCATCTGTATAGGACTAGTTTAAGTGAGAAGAATCAGGCCCATGAATCAATATTTCAAAAGGTTCCAAGTTATTTAGGAGGCTAAGTCCCATTTTCCAAAGTCCTAAATGTCTAGGTCACTTTTTAAAATGGGACTTCTAAGTCACTTAGGCACTTTTGAAATTTTTTCCCAAAACGTTCTTCCTGGGCTCTAGAGATAAGTGATGCGGAGGCTTTCTGGTCCTCTTGAAATGTTGCAGTGCGAAAGGCAACTTAGCACTACCTAAGTATTTTATTTTTAGTTTCCATGTGGTCCTCAGTGAAATCTCTACTCTGTGGTTTGCCATTGTCACCAGGACTTTTGTTCCAATGATTTCAGTTACATTATTTTCTTTCCTGTCCCTCCATCCTCTTCTATCTCTGTCAGGGTTCATTCCCCACTCTGAACTCTAGGGTACAGATGTGGAGACCTGCATGAAAGACCCCCTAAGCTTATTTCTACCCGCTTAGGTTAAAACTTCCCCAAGGCACAAAGTCTCTGCCCTTGGATTAGGTATACGCTGCCACCACCAAGTGATTTAACAACCAATCAGGGAAAGGACCACTTGGAGATCCTATTTCCCCAAAATATCCCCCCAAGCCCTTACACTCCCTTTCCTGGGAAGGCTTGAGAATAAACAAGATGAGCACAAACCAGCCTTGAATTTTTAAGACCCAAAAAACCCAATCAGATTCTTAAAAAACAGAACTTTATTAGAAGAACAAAAAAAAGATAAGAGAACAACTCTGTAAGATCCAAATGGAAGATAATCTTACAGGCAGTCAGATTCAAAAAAACAGAGAATCCCTCTAGGCAAAACCTTAAGTTACAAAAAGACACAAAAAAAGGAATACACATTTCCTCCAGCACAGCGAATTTCACAAGCCAAAACAAAGAAAACCTAACGCATTTTCTAGCTAGATTACTTACTAACTTTACAGGCGTTGGAGGGCTTGCATCCTTGATCGGTTCCCAGCAAAGGTATCACACAGACAGACAAAAGCTTTTCCTCCCCCTCCAGATTTGAAAGTATCTTGGCCCCTCATTGGTCATTTTGGGTCAGGTGCCAGCCAGGTTACCTGAGCTTCTTAACCCTTTACAGGTAAAAGGACTTTGCCTCTGGCCAGGAGGGATTTTATAGCACTGTATACAGAAAGGTGGTTACCCTTCCCTTTATATTTATGACAATCTCACTTCTTCTTTCTCTAGTTTTATTTTCTGACTCTTCTCTTTTGTCCTCCAAAATCTCACTCAGTACCATAGATCTCTGTTTTTACTTCTCCAGTCTCTCCTTCTCCATCCCCTTACATACTATTGGGTGTGGACATTATACTTTCTAACCAAAGACCAATAAAGATAGGCGATGGGGAAGGAATTCTCTCCAGAGACAGTGCCAAGATGAGAATCCAAGTACTTGTCCCAGCTATTTGGAAAGGAGAGGCTGCTGAGATTCCTACTAAGGTTCTTTTCCCAAACCCTGTTCAGAGCTATAATGCTGAATAGTAGTTGTGTGATAAATTTGAACCTCACTTTTCAACACTATTCTAGCTTCTGTGGAAAATAAGGTACATTCTATCTCTCTCTCTCTGTGTTCTTCCCTCCTATCCAAGAGAATGAACTATGGTCTCTTGTCTGTCTCTATTTGTGCCTCATTCAGTGGTCCTTGGTAATGTTTCCAGTTCATTAGCAGAAATGGAGGATTGGCACCTTTCATAAAAATCTGGGGGCCAGTGACAACTCAGTCACTGTACTTCACACAAAATGAGTCCAAAAACTTAGATGGGTACTAATGTGTTCAACATCTGCAGCTTGACTAAGCTATGACTACAGGGGAATATAACCATCTACAAATATTTGAAGACAGTAAATACTAATGCTGGAGAGAAGTGGTTAAACATGGCATGAGGGGGGTTAATTAGGAATAATGAGGTGGAATTATGAAAGGGAATACTTACATTGAATTTAAATACTTTCTAACAAGGAGATCAAATTAGACTATGAAAGGATATACTGCAAGAAGTGGTGGAAACCCAATTTAAAGCTACTTTTAAAACTAGAAAATGTTTTATAAGAAACAGCAGTGGCAGAGAGATAGACTGAGTGAGCTAATAAAATCTTCTCTTTTCTAACTACTAAGATTCTGTGATCTAAAAATGGGACCAATCCAAATAGGCTCAGACTTCAGGAAACTTCAGGTCCAAATTTTGGGACTACAGCCTGTCTACTAAGAAAGGAAGAAAAATAATTACGTATTACCAGGGAAATTGGTGCTATTAAGGTTTTCTGAAGTATAGGTTAGATTCCTGTGTTCTTCAAAACCAAACTGACACCCAAAATAGGAAGTGTTTATTTTTCTCTGTTCCTTTTTAAAAGACAGATGAAACTGGGGGACTGATCCAAAGGCTTCCAAGTGAAATCAATTTTGGAAGTATCTGTCCTGTTCTAGGGGTTGAAACATTTAACTCTGTGATTCAGTAGAACTCCTCAGAATAACCCAAAGTAGGAGAGGGATAAGGGAACAGGAGAGGAGGAAGGGGGGGGGGAGGAAGAAGAAGGCGGTAGGCTGAGTCACTGAGTATTCTAACTCTTGAAAGGGGGAGAAGGAAATTAGAAAGGTCAAGTCATCTTTGCAATCCGTTATACATAAAGCTAACAGGACCCACCAGGTAATATTATGATATTCATTCATTCATTTTCCAGACATCTACCAGCTGTGACTTAGCCTTCCGGGTTTATCACAAAGCATCCAGGCTGCAGCTATCAAGTCAGTCGTGAAACTCTGGAATCCTTACATTTCAAAAGCCACGTGATTCTGGAACGTAAACTGGACAGTGAATGTTTGACTCTCACATGACACTATGGTGGATAGATGGCTCTGAAAAGGCTTGAATTAACTGTCAGACATTGCCTCAGGTCACAAAGATGCATAGTTTTTTCCATTCATTTTTTCACAGTTCTCCGCTTAATCCCACGCAGTAGTTCCCAATGCAAGACGATAGGTCACTGGTGGGCTACTGCGTACAATTCATGTTTTCTTCCTGTGCAGACAGTCTCAAATGTACCAGCTAATTCAGGTTCAAATGTCTGGCATGCAAAAACTGGAAATGAGGGAAAATGTCATCAAATGAGAAATGAGTGTTGAGCCAAGAGATTAATCACGGTATTCACTTTAATGGATTAGTAGCTCTCTGTAGGAGGTGGAAACTAAAGTGGCACGAGTGCTGCAACTTCATTGCTTTATTTATTTATTGTGATTGAGAGATACTGCTTTAAATGGATTTTTAAATAATTTCCAGTCTTTATCTCTAGTTTATGGAATATGTCTGTTTTATATACCTCAGAAAATGAACCCCAGAAGGTGTCTTGGACCTCTTTATAACTTGTATAAATCCCAGTCCAGACACACATCCATATGAGAAAAACTGAAGCATTTTTATTCCCAGCCACCTGCTCTATTTTAGGGGCTATACAGAGCAATTGTACATCTGAATACAATTGTTATGGACTTTGATGCTTTTTCATTATAAAATCTTGGCTAAGGAATTCTGGAAATTCTGAGTTTGTTTATCATCATTACTTTTATGGGCTTTGGCAGCATTACACAAGGCAACAGGGGCGTGTCAGCTTCATTAGTTCCCACAAATGATATACATTTTCATCAGGTGGTGTATAGAAAAAACAGAGGTTGAAGCCTATGTGCGGGGAAATGAAGTCATTATTAATTTCTGTCCAGAAAACAAAGGCAGGCGCCTGCTAGAAAGTGTTCCGAAAAAGGGCTTGGGAGAATTCAGTCACTGAAAGACAAAAAAACTTTTCGGAAAAACAAAATCTGACAATTCTTCGTAACATTTCCAGCCAATTACTTAGGAGCACTACATGAATTTAAAACAAATGTTTTGGGGTTGCTTGATTTTCCTTAAACTAGGGAGAGGACAACTGAAGTTAGAGGATGTTTGACCCAGGAACTTCTTGGTGCCAACTGGCAAAAGGGGGTGCACACAGAGTTTTATAGGGGTCCCTTGGGTCAGAGGTATGCATATTAATTTTACCAAAAAGTGTAGGTATGAAGTCTCTACTAAGAGCCAGTAGCCCATTAGTCATCACAGACATTGTGAAATGTATGGATGAATAATATTTAGGAAGCTATGTATATACTGGAATTTATGTTCTCGAAGCCTTGGAATTAAGGAGGATGATCAAGACGGGCATGTATTAAGCAGGTTCCTTTCAAGCAGAGGTAGCAAACACTTATCTCCCCGTCTGGTCCTTGTGTATTGTGTGTCTCACATTGTGAGACACACATCTGCATGCAGAGCTAGATGTGTATTAAAATACTATAAGGTCGACAATCAGCAGAGGGTGTCCTGTTTATGAAAAAGAACAAAGGACTGTCCTGATCTATGTAAAGCTAACCAGAGACATCCTTCACCAAGGATATTAACTATCAGCGTGCATTATTTTATGAAAGGAGGGTCACAGCTAACCTGGCTGGAAAATGCTGCAAAGGCTTTGGGTGAGCTAAACTTCATTAGACAAGACAGTATCTTACTCATTAAGTCTAGACTGTAGAAGGCATCTTATGATTTTATTTTACATGTAACCATTTATTTACAATACTTTTACTTGCTACTTCTCAAATCTTTATACTTCATTAAATAAACTTGTTTTCGCTATAATATATCTATGTGTGAAGCAGAGCTGTGATCTAAGGTGTAACTGGTAAGCTGGGGGGTACTGTTCCTTTGAGAGCAGTGGATCTGTGAATTCTGCCAATGTCCAGTGGAATATGTACTGGACAGTCTAAGGGGATGCTCGGCGGGATTGAAGCATGCCTATTATTAACCTGCAGAGGGACAGCAGAGTCTGCATAGGCTAAGAGGGCAGTGCTTCTTTTATCTGTGGCTGGGGGACTCAGGGAACTGACACTTGGCAGACACACACAAGGCTTCCTCATGCTAAGGGCAGGTAGTAGCAAGGTTCCTGACCCCTGAGAAGTGCTACAGTGTTTTAAATCAGTCTGTAAATCAAATTTGTCCTCTCACCCATGTAACCTGAATCCCATCTCCTCGTCTAGCTGTCAGAATTGGCATTTGAGCCAGATGAAAGAATATTACAATTGGTGGTTCCTAAGTGGAATGAACTCCTAGTGATTAGACTGCCAACAAATATCTCCACTCTGAAACAGACTTTGGTGATACAGATACTGTATCGTGGTACATAATTTCACTGAGCTCCTGCCTTAATCCACCATTTCAAAGGGATCAATTAAAGAATAGAGAAAGCACAGTGAAGTGACCTGTCAGAGTGAACCAAGACACTGACTCTTAGAACTGGAGATTTCCCCTCATCCTCTAGGCCAGGAGTTAAACTACAAGATCTGGATGGTAGGCCCATTTTAAGAATTTATTCACAGTATGGCTCTTAGCAAGTCATTTTACCTCTTTGCATATCAGCATCCCCATGTGCAAAACAGAGCTATATCTTCCTTAGAGACAGGTTTCAGAGGGGTAGCTGTGTTAGGAATGGCTAGCAACAGCCACTTCCGTCCTGATTGAATTTGCCTCATTAGCACTGACCCTCCCACTTGGTAAGGCAACTCCCATCTTTCCATATGCTGTATTTTTATACCTGCCTACTGTATTTTCCACTCCATGCATCTGATGAAGTGGGTTATAGCCCATGAAAGCTTGTTAGTCTCTAAAGTGCCACAAGGATTCCTTGTTGTTCTTCCTTAGAGAGGTGTTCTCAGGTTTTAGCTAATATTTGTGAAGCACATGGAGATTTCTGGATGAGAAGCATTATATAAAGGTTCATTGTTATTATTCCATAATAATAATGGCTCTTTGCCATAATCCCCCACTGTAGAGTCCTGAAATCACCAGAGTTTCAAGAATAGATGAACCAGCTAATAAAAAATAAGATGGCTAGCAACAGCAAGTTCCATGGCCAAACTTAGCATCCTCTTTGTCAGTACAGATTTTTGTGTGTTATCCTTCTCTGTTCTGGATGAGAAATTGACGTCTGGAATGTTGGCGGCAATGTAGTCATTTTCAGCTAAATTACAACAACAGGTACTGCTTGAAGTGTGTAAGGTGAGGACACATGGAAGAGCTATTGCCAGTGTAATGTCATCCTTAAACTAAAAAACATCTGAGCTTTGTTTTACTACATAAGGGTTTTTTGTTTACTAAGCCAAATGTCCTCCTCAGATATCCTAATCCTTCCCACAGAAAGATTTTAGATGTCTAAATTTATCAGTGTTCTTTTTTTTTTTTTTTTGCCAGCAATGCATATATTTCTTTCCTTGTGCAGCATGGCAAAATGTTAATATCTGTTCCTTAGTCATCAGTTCAATGATTTAATGCTTAATATTTTATACATGGAGTTCTTAAAAAAAACAACTGAACTGTCAGAATTCTAAATAAAATTATCTCCAGTGGTTTTCAAAATGTTTTACAGCACCTCTTACTGCCACAAAATTATAGCAAATTGTAAGAAACCTTTCAAGTTCAATCAAGTCCTGTGAGTGATAACTGTGTGCTGTATTTCAGGGTTGTTGGGGTTTTTTTTACGTCTTGATGGTAACTGTAAGAAAACAAAGTTACCACAGTGGTTTAGAAAAATACCTTTAGCTTTATGCAAAGGTTAATCATGCAAATATGCAGCTCTACAACTCTGTCAATTTCTTAGATACCTGAGTTCTCACTCTGTGAACTTAACACATCTATTTATACATTCAGGAAAAAAATCCATCCAACTGTTATTACAGGTTGAGCAGAAATTAGAATGTCTTGCTACCATTCAGTATTGCTATTCCAGATTGCAGTGTTAAAACTTTTTTTTAATCTAGGTATGTAATGCTTTCTTTATGGCTTAGTTATCATTCACCATGTTTTCCAAAGACCTGTTCAGCACATATAGCCATAAGTCAAAGACTTTTGGTGAGAGATACAAAAGCAAGCATAAGTGTCTATCCATGAGTCCCATAAAAATGCATGCCATACCAAGATTTCATTCCAGAGACTCTTGCCTCTGAGAGGCAGGAATGCAAAAATTCGGGCTGTCAAATAATCGCAGTTAACTCATGTGATTAACTCAAAAAAATGAATCATGATTCAAAAAATTAATCATGATTAATTGCAGTTTTAATCACACTGTTAAACAATAGAATACCAATTGAAATGTATGAAATATTTTGGTTGTTTTTCTACATTTTCAAATATATCCATTTCAATTACAACATAGAGTACAAAGTGTGCAGCGCTCACTTTATATTACTTTTGATTACAAATATTTGAACTGTAAAAATGGCAAACAAAAGAAATAGTATTTTTCAATTCACTTCATACAAGTACTGTAGTGCAATCTCTTTACTGTGAAAATGCAACTTACAAATGTAGATTTTTTTTGGTTACATAACTGTCAATCGCTAAGATAAACATGTTTGTTTACATTTACAGGAGATAATGCTGCCTGCTTCTTATTTACAATGTCACCTGAAAGTGAGAACAGGCGTTCGCATGTCACTTTTGTAGCCGGTGTTGTAGCCAGGTGTTGTACCAAGGTAGTTACATGCCAGATATGCTAAACATTCATATGCCTCTTCATGCTTCAACAGCATTCCAGAGGACATGCTTCCATGCTGATGATGCTTGTTAAAAAAAAAAAAAGTGTTGATTAAATTTATGACTGAACTCCTTGGAGAAGAATTGTATGTCTCCTGCTCCATGGTTTTATCTGCATTCTGCCATATATTTTGTGTTATGGTAATCTTGGGTGATGACCCAGCATATGGTGTTTGATTTAAGAACTTTCACTGCAGATTTGACAAAACACAAAGAAGGTTCCAATATTAGATTTCTAAAGATAGCTACAGCACTTGGCCCAAGGTTTAAGAATCTGAAGTGCCTTCCAAAATCTGAGAGGGACGAGGTGTGGAGCATGCTTTCAGAAGTCTTAAAAGAGAAATACTCCAATGCGGAAACTACAGAACCAGAACCACCAAAAGAGAAAATCAACCTTCTGTTGGTGGTATCTGACTCAGATGATGAAAATGAACATGCATTGGTCCGCACTGCTTTGGATCATTATCGAGCAGAATCCGTCATCAGCATACACGCATGTCCTCTGAAATGGTGGTTGAAGCATGAAGGAACATGAGAATCTTTAGCACATCTGGTATGTAAATATGTTGCAATGCCGGATACAACAGTGCCATGCAAACACCTGTTCTCACTTTCAGGTGACACTGTCTGAATGATTGGCTGAACCAGAAGTAGGACTGAGTGGACTTGTAGGCCTTAAAGTTTTACATTGTTTTATTTTTGAATGCAGTTTTTTTGGTACATAATCCAATATATTTGAAAATGTAGAAAACATCCAAAACTATTTAAATAAATGGCATTCTATTATTGTTTAACAACGTGATTAATTGCAATTAATTTTTTTTACTTGCTTGACAGCCCTAGAAAATGTCAAGTATTGCTAGTCACAAGAGATCAAAAATCATGAGTCAAACCCCAAAATATAGTGAGATTTTTTAAAAAGTCTACCTTGTGATTTTCTGGTCTACCTTTTGATTTCTAAACTCCCCCTGCCCATCCCCAGTGTGCATGTGTGATACTTAATTGTTGGGTAAAGTGATTTTGGCTCCTGCTGAAGGAGCTCCACCCCCACATCTGCCCATCCCTGCCCAGCAATTAATCCTGTCTCCTACCCACCCTGATCAGTTCAGGCTTCCTCAGCCCCTACTTCCCCAGTTCTGGTCCCAGACTCATTTCTGCTCCTCCTGTGGTTCTTCACCCCTCTCCCAGGCCTGGGGCCTGCAGAGGTGTCCCCTTTCCATCCCAGGCTTCATCCCGTTCTGCCCTTGCCCAGGCTAGGTGCTGCCGGGGTGGGGAGCAGGTAGGAGCAGAGGCACTGTCCTATCCATCTTTCTTATAGGAGCGGAGGGGAAATAAGGGAGCAGAGCCTCTCTGAGCTGCTGGATTCTTTAGCTCCCTCCTTCCATCCTGGAAGAATGGCTTTAGGTTGCAATGGGGAGGGGGATTAGCTGAAGCATTTCACATCTTTGTGAGACTGGCTCCAACCCAGCCAAAATCATGTCACTCATGAAAAAAATCAGAAGAGTTTGCAATACTGATGACCTATATCACAGACCTAGTTACAGTGAATTGCCATTTACCTATCTTTTCCACAAGTATCTCGGGAGGGGAACCCTTCCAACTGAGGAGGTAAGACAATGAACTAAAAGAACCCAATTACCTCCTTTCCTGACATTGGAGTGGCCTGCCATTCTCTTGTGCTGCAGTAGAGCCTGATTTCAAAAATGATTAGGGGTCTGGAACACATGACTTATGAGGAGAGGCTGAGGGAACTGGGATTGTTTAGTCTGCAGAAGAGAAGAATGAGGGGGGATTTGATAGCTGCTTTCAACTACCTGAGAGGTGGTTCCAGACTATTCTCAGTGGTAGAAGAGGACAGGACAAGGAGTAATGGTCTCAAGTTGCAGGGGGGGAGGTTTAGGTTGGATATTAGGAAAAACTTTTTCACTAGGAGGGTGGTGAAACACTGGAATGCGTTACCTAGGGAGGTGGTAGAATCTCCTTCCTTAGAAGTTTTTAAGGTCAGGCTTGACAAAGGGATGATTTAATTGGGGATTGGTCCTGCTTTTGAGCAGGGGGTTGGACTAGATGACCTCCTGAGGTCCCTTCCAACCCTGATATTCTATGATTCTATGATTTCCAAACTTGGACATCTGTAGTTTGGATACTCTTTTCTGCATTTGGGAGCTCAAATATCCATTTTGTGCATCTGCGTGCCCGTACTTTTGTGCACTAATTTGTATTGAAAACTAAGCTCCTGGAATTATTTCATCTGTTTTTCCTCCCTTATTTTTGATGGAATTTCATTGTAATGGCAGTCAGACACCTCCCAATGCAGTAAACAAAAGGGTTGATTAAAGATAACCATCAAAAGATATTATTTTGTGATTCGCCAGCTCCTCTGGATCATTTCAGCTGGTGATCTGTTTCAAAAGGCTCTCATCCCCTTCCTAATGGAATGTAGAACTGAACATACACAACCAATGCACCAGTGAAGTGAAGCTGAGGTCCTGTAATTCCAAAGGGATTTCTCTCTGCTGCTGAGCTAAAGCAGCTGCTCTGCTGGTTCACCACAGCAAAACTCTGTCAGGCATAAATCTGATTTCCTTAGACTTTCCTGTTGATCAAAGTGTCTCCTAGTGATAATGCAGAGCAGAAATGGGGGCTTCTTGGCTGCTGCATTCAGGCATCATGGCACTCAGCGTGAACAGATGTTTTTGCTTTATCAGAAAATGATCTTAGCTTTTTACACACTGCTTCCACCTACCTAAATCCCTTTTTCTATATTTTTTTTTAAATCAATGGCTCAGGCATAGCTGAGGAGCGTGGACTGCAGGGAGAGAAAGATGGCCCTAAGCCACGTTCCCACTCCTCTATTCCTGGGTCAGCCAGCGGCCTGGACATAATTTGGAATAGCCCAGCCCCCTCTTGCCTGGGCACGCCCCCTTCTCCCCATCCCTAGACAGAGTGTGCATGTATGCAGGAAACGGGAGTGAGTGGCATAGAGCTCACTCTCCTCCGCCTCCACCAGCTTTCTTCCACAGTGTTTTTAGGGCACCTTTAAAGGCTGCTTTGTGATGCCTCAGCAAGGCAGAGAACCTGGATCTGGGACTAAGACTCTGGCCCATTATCCAGAAATACAATTTTGATTTGGACTTGGTGATGGGTTAGGGTGAAAGGGTTTAACTTCCCTGGAGAAGCAAGTAGTGTACCCAAAGGATTTGTGGTACGCACCAAAGGTAAGCTCCAGAGCGAGAAGGCTTAGAGGGATGGAATTCTCTACTCCTTCCATAGAGGAACGGTGAGGTCCTGTCAGCCTCATTTGCATTAATTATAATATTGTATACCCATAATTCCACATATTGTGTTTTGTTGCTTTAGTTAGAAATTGTCTCAGTTATGATTATATAAACGGTAGTGGATTGTCACTGTGACCAAACTCTTGATAGGGCTTAGGAATTTTTCAGGATGTGCACTGGACTATAGGGGTCACCCTGAATGCACAGGTAGTGAATTCTGGTTTGGCAAGAGCAGGTAGGAGTCTCTTTCAACCCTATGCGTTGAGTGGATGATAGAGGGATGGATCATTTGATGATTGCCCTGTTATTTTCATTCCCTTAGAAGCATCTGGCAATTGGCCACTCTGGGAAGACAGGATATGGGCTAGATGGACAGTTGGGCTGACTGTTCTTATGTTCTGCCCTAGAGACCAGGACTCTATCCAGTGATCCTGTTTTTGTTCTAGGTTCCCCACCTGGAAATTCTGTGGGAGTGGACCAGGGACAATGCAGTGCTGACTTTACAGAACTGGGAGAGATAGCTGCACATTGGACCAGGACTGTGTGGTGCAGACCTCTCTGGATTGCAACAGGCAGGAAGAAGAGAGCTGGCCCCTGACTACCAATGAATCTAATTGGACTCATGATTGGGGTTTTAGGTGGCTGGGGATTGTGTGATTAAGATTTGAAGATCACTACATGCTAGAAAATTAAAACCAGGAACTGTGCTGTTTGGTCATCCTCCTGATAGACTGACAAGATTTTGTTCATTTTATTGTATGTAGATATTTATATGGTTATGGAGGGAGGGGCTGGTTCCTTTTACCCCCTCATAGAAAGTAACAGAATGGTTACTCAAGTATTTGGTGCTGTCAGCTTGGTGAATAATTTGTTAGTAAATTTAAGCCCTGTGGCCCACATTTACATTGGTGCAACCCTCTGTGTTTTGCAATTTTGTACATTTTGGAGTTTAGTGAGGAAAGAATTTAACTCACAAGGGCTTAAATTTAGCAATAAGCTATTGGACCAACTTGATAGCACCAAATACTTGCATTATGACACAAATAAGAACACAAGAACGACCACACTGGGTCAGACCAAAGGGCCATCTAGTCCAGTATCCTGTCTTCCGACAGTGGCCACTGCCAGGTGCCCCAGAGGGAATGAACAGAACAGGTAATCATCAAGTAATCCATCCCCTATTGCCCATTCCCAGCTTCCGGCAAACAGAGGCTAGGACAGCATCCTGGCTAATAGCCATTGATGGACCTATGGTCCAGGAATATATCCAGTTATTTTTTTTAACCCCTTGGCCAGATGCTTTGGCCAGACAATTTTCTTGCGCAAGGAATTGATACCAGGCCTCATCACCCACATCCATCAGCAATTCCACAGGAAAATCATCCTCCTGATTTTCCAAACGCTCCATGGAATTTTTTTCAACACTATCACTTTGGGTATATCTACACCGGAGCTGAAGGTGCAATTTCCAACCTGGGTAGACATACCTGCTCTAGCTTTCATTGAGCTAGCATGCTAAAAAAGAAGTGTAGCCACAGCAGCACAAATGGCAGGATGAAATAGCCACCCTGACTATGTACCTAGAGTTTCAGAAGGGACTGTACTTGGGAAAGCTAGCTGGAAATTACACCTCTAGCTCCAGCGTAGGCATACCTTTAGATCTCCTGTTCTCCTACTCCAACCTCGTCAAGCTATTTCTCTATACAGTCACATCCTCTGTCCTCTCCCTTATTTCCTGCACTTTTGATCAATCTAGAATACTTTCCATGCCTGTCATTTCACATTTTTCTAATTCACTTAGCCTATTCTTGATAGTAATCTCCACCTCACCTCCTTTTCTTCTTTCCAGTCCTTTAACAGTGGTCCAAATCCTCACCCAAGCAAAAAACTCCCCCTGTAATCTACAGGCAGTCTCCAGCACCGTCAATTTGGCACTCTTTCCAAAGATTCCAGATGCATCTTTAAAGCCTGCTTTAAGTATAACAACACAATATTTCCTTCCCCCCACCCTCACCTCCCCAGTTGTATTCTTCAGATAAACTACCCTGAAATTCTTTAGTGTGGCTAGGGAGAAAACGAATACACTATGGGCACAGCAGCTCTCCTACAGCCAGGAAGAGAATGACATATAGAAACAGAGCAGAGCAAGCGGCAAAGAAGCAGTGATATTAAGAGACTTCCAGACAGGGGTGAAAGTAGGCCAGTATGGGCCAGTATGGCATACCGGTAAAAAACGGCCGCCAGTACCAGCCCGTATGCGGCCGAAGTTAAAGCGCTGCCATGGCATCCCAAGTCACCAGGGTCTGATGAAATGCATCCTAGAATTCTCAAGGAGCTGACTGAGGAAATATCTGAGCCATTGGCAATTATCTTTGAAAAGTCATGGAAGACAGGAGAGATTACAGAAGACTGGCACTATATTTGCCCTTTTCCAATCTATAAAAAGAGAAATAAGGACAACCCAGGGAATTACAGACCAGTCAGCTTAACTTCTGTACCGGGTAAGACAACGGAGCAAATAATTAAGCAATCAATTTGCAAACATCTAGAAGATAATAAGGTGATAAGTAACAGTCAGAATGGATTTGTCAAGAACTAGCGTGTCAAACCAACCTGATAGGTGTCTTTGACAGGGTAAAAAGCCTTGTGGATAGGGGGAAAGCGGTAGACATGGTATATCTTGACTTTTGTAAAGCTTTTGATACCGTCTCACATGACCTTCTTATGAACAGTCTAGGAAAATACAACCTAGATGGAGCTACTATAAGGTGTGTGAAAAACTGCTTGGAAAACCATTCCCAGAGAGTAGTTATCAGTGGTTTACAGTCATGCTGGAAGGGCATAATGAGTGGAATCCTGCAGGGATCAGTTCTGGATCCGGTTCTGTTCAATATCTTCATCAATGATTTAGATAATGGCATACAGAGTCCACTTATAAAGTTTGCTGACGATACCAAGTTGGGAGGTGTTGCAAGTGCTCTGGAGGATAGGATTAAAATTCAAAATGATCTGGACAAACTGGAGAAATGGTCTGAAGCAAATAGGATGAAATTCAATAAGGACAAATGCAAAGTACTCCCTTTAGGAAGGAACAATCAGTTGCACATACAAAAATATGAAATTACTACCTAGGAAGGAGTACTGCAGAAAAGGATCTGGGGGTCATAGTGGACCACAAGCTAAATATGAGTCCACGTAACGCTACTGCATAAAAAGCAAACATTGTTCTGGGATGTTTTAGAGGGAGTGTTGTAAGCAAGACATGAGAAGTAATTCTTCCGGTCTACTCCATGCTGATTAGGCGTCATCTGGAGTATTGTGTCCTGTTCTGGGTGCCACATTTCAGGAAGGATTGGAGAGGGTCCAGAGAAGAGCAACAAAAATGATTAAAGGTCTAGAAAACACGACCTGTGAGAAAACATTGAAAAAATTGGGTTTGTTTAGTCTGGAAAAGAGAAGATTGAGAGGGGACATAACAGTTTTCAAGTAGGTAAAAGATTGTTACAAGGAGGAGGAAGAAATATTGTTTTTCTTAACCTCTGAGCAGAGGACAAGAAGCAATAGGCTTAAAATGCAGCAAGGAAGGTTTAGGTTGGGCATTAGGAAAAACTTTCTAACTGTCAGGGTGGGTAAGCACTGGAATAAAGTGCCTAGGGAGGTTGTGAAATCTCCATCATTGTAGATTTTTAAGAACAGGTTGGACAAACACCTGCCAGAAACGGTCTAGATAATACTTAGTCCTGCCATGAGTGCAGGGGACTGGACTAGATGACCTCTCAGGATCCCTTCCAGTTCTATGATTCTTCAGTGGAAGAAAACAACAAAACCCTCAAAGTCCTAAGCCTAATGAGTTAGTCTCATCTGAAGCTAAACAAGACATTTTCCACCTACCCCAAATAGAGTTTTTGGGACAGACAATGCACAAAGATGGAATCAGTCTTAGTGCTGAGAAAATAAAAGCAATTTGAAAACCGAATGCACCAACTAATGTACCAGAACTGAGATGTGTGCTGGAGATGGTAAATTACTCTGGTCTATACCTACAGAACCTTTCTTCAGTGACAAAACCACTGAATGAACTCTTAATGAAACACATTTTGGTTGTGGGGGCCAAATCAAGAAAGTGCCTTAAAAAAAGTTAAAGAAATGATCTCAACAGCTTCAGTTCTCAAGTATGATGATGTGAACAAACCCACAATAGTCAGTGCAGATATAATTAGCTATGACCTAGTGCTGTATTATTGCAACAACAAGGCTCTGAGTAAAAGCCAGTTGCATTTTGTTCTTGGACACTCACAGAAGATTAAAAAAAAAAAAGCTGGGCAAGCATATGGGCATATGAGAACTTTTACAGATATCCATGTGGATTGGATTACTCTACACTGATAACAGATCATAATCCGCTTGTAACCATCATCAATGGAAAAGACCCGGAGCTAGCACCACTGAGATGTCAATGTCTATTGCTAAGGTTAATGCATTTTAACCCACTTACTAAATATGTTCCTGGGAAAAATCTGGTACTAGCGGACTAGGACAAGTGATTTTATCATAGAAGTGTATGATTGTCATGGTGAACACATAGGTTATGTCATATAATCAATGTGCGATAAATAGATACAAGAAGGATAGAACTATAGGAGTATAAGATTAACAAGTATTTAGGAGTGATAAGTGGGCATTAGGATCAGTAAAACATGGCTGTAATGCAAGGCCTAAAAGCTGAGGCCTGTAAGATTTTGGTTTAGTCACACTAGACTTCAGACTTAATGATGCTTGACATAAGGGGGTGACCAAAGAATAACACTATGCCAGTAAAGTAAAAAGATTACTGGAAAGAATGGATCAAAAATTGATGTTACTGGAAATATGTTGTAGTGTACCCACCTACATCACAAGACACTTGATTGTAACCACAAAAAATTCTGTTCTGACCGTAGGTTACCCTGAAAACAGGCTTGCACAAATGTTAACGAGATGCTTAGAAGACAAAGGAGAGCTAAGAACAACCGATGAAAAGCAGGGCTCCCCAAAAGGAACTAAGATGTAGAGCACAAGGAGAATAGGGGTGCATGTGCAGACCACTATTATGCTAAAGAAAAATCGCTAGTCCTGGGTGCATACAGTGTATGCACAACCTGAAATGAACTACACATAAGGACAATAACTCAAACTTCTTCATCTAGTGAAGTTGTGGTCTGGTTCAGACATTTGCGAAGTTTGTATTCTCAACTAAAGAACCTTGAAATTCAAGATAGAGGGCCTGCAAAGCAGGAGTTAACACAAATACAAGAACTATTATGTTGAAATTAATGGAATTACACCAGTATAAAGCTGGTAGAAATAAAGAGAATCAGGCCTAAAATGTCTGACAACAAATTCAACTTTTCAGTGAAACTCATAACTTTTGGGCCATTATCCTTTCATGGAGACCTAGGCTCTGCCCCAGCAAACTGGTCTGTGCAAGCAAAGGGGTCTTGCCCATGTATACCAGCTTGGGAGATCAGGGCTCTAGAATATATTTACATTGTTTTTGCTAAATAGATTATTTATTTCTTCAACTGAGAAAAGGGAAAGTAAAGCTCAGGCTTCAAGCCCCTTCAACCACCTTATGTTGTCAACTCATTTTGGCCTGGGACAGTTTCCTCTCCTTCCCCGGTGAGACTTCAAACTCTTGCACGTTTCTTATCTTCTCCGTATTAGCTGTCAGGCCCTTCCTTATCTTTCTCTGCACCAAGATATCTCTGTGCATCCCCCAGGCCTCAATCTCCATCCTCCAGGCCTTTCCCCTCCCTTTTCTTATCATGTGATTAAAGACTCTCATTCTACTAGCATACAATGGGAAAAGACCCTCCCTATTTCGGCTTCCATAACCATGCTATTGTTAAAGAAATGATGGCCGGTTGAAAGAAAGAGCAGACCAATGTGGTTTGTGTTTTGGACTGGAGACGAGTACACTTCAACATTTCATTACAGTTGGATCTATTTAAAATTTTCTTCTCAGGTTCACGTCTATGTATGGTTAGCAGATTCTGACAGGTCTAAGTAATGGTTGATATCTTTCAACAGCTTGTAGGCACACTTACTCATCTATCTAGTTTTTTTTATATTCTCACCAACACCATGGTATTGGAGAAGCACCTTCAATGGAGTTATACATTTCTAGTGCTAGTTAGCCTACTTTCCCCAAATATTTTTCACGATAATACTTCAAAAAGCATATGTCAGAAGAAACATCAAAGAGTGGGATTAGGCTTTGCCAGCTCATCAGACCTGCAAAGGTACAACTTCAGTAATACTGACATGTGTGGTTTGCCAAGGTAAAGTAATCAAAGATTTCTAAATGCCAGTTTAACTTCAGAACTGCATCTAACAGGACCAATCATGAAAGGTGCTGAACAGCTATTTGCAAGATACCAAGCATTTGACTCCCACTGAAATAAGGGCACTCAGTACCTCACAGAACAGACTCCTTTGTTAGTGGTGTGTTTGACAGCATGCAGTAAATACATCATACTGTACACCTCAATTGTAATTTTACAGTGTACCATTTTGATGTAGTTTGAATATTGTGCTGAGAAAACCTGACTGCAAAAGGTTTACAGGAAATTTTTTTTTTTTTTTTTGGAACACAAGACTAACATTACGCATGGGAATGATACATTGTCGGTTTGTTAAATCTGACTTTTTAAAAAAATGCTAATGTACAGGACCTGGATGCGAAAATAGCTAGTGGCTCAATAAAGGTTTTTCTTGTCTGTGAGGTCATGTCTTGAAGCAGCCATATGAATAACAACATCCTTAACATATCTCCCAGCTACTCCTTTGGGAGAGTGATGAAAAAGTGGAAAAGTGGAAAAAACAGAAAGTCTGATTCATTGACAAGTTGTGATTTTTTTTAGTGTACTGTTCCATGTATCATACTGCCCTTTAAAGTCCCTGATTTACTAACATACTCTCAGATTACTGTTTTATTTCAATTAATAAATGAACATTAGTATGGTCTCACCTTATCATTGGCAATGAGACTAGCAATGGCTTTTAAGGGGAGATACCTTGTCTTCTTGTTTTTGCAAAGGACTACGTACATATAAACACCTATAGACAAATAACAATGCATATTAATCTTTAAGTAGGCTGTAATGCTGTGTTCCAATATGAATCAAGTTTAAAATGCAATTTAATTTGGTGGTTAGTCTATTCTTTAGTGGATATTGGCCACATTAAACAAGCAAGCAAACAAAAAGAATCAGCAGAGTGCATCAAGATTAGTGTCCTCTTCTAACAACAAGGTATGTCTATACTGCTGCTGGAAGTGTGCTTCCCAGTGTGGATAGATAGAAAAGTGCTAGCTCTGCTCAGCCTACTGCACTAAAAATAGCAATGCAGCTTGGGACAAGATGGGCAGAGGCTTGGGCAAGCTGCCCCAAAAGGTACCCAATGTGTCAGAGCCGGGGGTAGGGGAGTGTACTCAGGCTGCTAGTCTAATCCACTACTCAGGCTACCCTTGGCTTACACAGCTATTTTTAGCATGCTAGCTCGAAGTATGCTCCCAGCTGCAGTGTAAACAGATTTAAGATTTGATCATGCAACTTCTACTCCCTCAGATAATCAATGAGACATCAGCAACATTGACTGAAGATTGGAGCCTTATGGCCTTTTCCATGAGGTATTTGCGGAGACAAAGTTCCTGCCCTTCTCAGATATGGGTGGAGAATGATCAACAGATACTGCATCTTGACATGATGTGCACTTTCCCAAGGCAGTACAGGTGGTCATTGCTGACCGAGAAGGATCGTGGGCAGGAAGCACAGAGTCTGAAGTCCTGGGCATGGTCCAGTATCGAATGGGGTCTTTAAAATAGACACTTGAATGTAACTTTGTTGTTTTTGCTTTATAAGAGGAGGACAGCCTGTATATCCCTTGACTGAGGGATTGCCAATGGGTATTAATACTAACCAAGTCACATGAAGAGAGCCCTAAATCTCCCCATTCCGAACAGGAAGCTGGTTACATATGGACTTTTGAACATGATGACTTGGTTTTCCTGGACTTTTTTTTTTTGAAGATCAGACTCTTGAGCACCAAGGTAAAGAACAGTCAGGAATTAAATAATCCTGACTGAAACAGTTGAATGATTTACTACTTTATTTAAAAGCAAATAATACAGAAAAAGTTGTTGGACCATACTTTTATAGTACTTCTGCTGTTTATTTATTCTTTAAAAAGTTTAGTTTAATGGGAGAACATTCCCCCCCAAATTGTCCAAGGCACAAAAATAATTCAGGTTCTGTTGTGTAACAGTGGCTGATCCCTTCTTGACATTGGCAAGCATCCTTTTCGTTATCGTTATCTGTATTTCAGATGAGGGAGGATGCAGGAGCAGATGTTATTACCGATATACATAAATTGCTGAGCAAACAAGAGGATTACTAGAGAAGGGAAAGTACTTGGAAACAACATCAGTCTCTCAATGTTTTCAGTTAAATATATTCTGGGGCAATTCCCAAGATCCAGTTTTCAGCTAACCAGGAATGATATGCAAACTCTGTAATAATAAAGGCCAACATATATAGGCCATGTTTTGCAGGGGACAGGCAATTCAATTATTTCTTTAGGTCAGAGTTAATCAACCACTGCAACCCCAGGTGCAAAGTGGGATGAGCATCACAAAAAGCATTCAAGAGGGTTATGAAGCACTGAAAATATTACAATCTAAAAAAAAAAAATCACTCTCCTCTCTCCTGACACACACTTGCCCTTCAAGATATTCTCTGTCAACCTCTTGAAACACACAAACATATAGAATTATATAATCTTATCATCATCACTGACACTCTTTTCTAGCAAATGTAAAGGGGTAATGAAAATTTCTGAATTCAAATAAGGGGTTGCCAACCAAAAAAGCTTGAGAAAGATTGTTGTAGATGACTCATTGTGATGCTGCTTTCATCATTTCAGATACACATATTTGATATGAAAAATTTCATTTGGATTAGACAAATTTGGAGAAAAGCAGATGGATTCACTGATGGTGGTGGTGGGTGGGGGGTTGGTTGTTTTTCCCAACTATCACTGGTTACATTCCAAGTCACTGACTTCCTCTAATTCAAGCCTGCAAGATGAGGATCTGTGGGTACAACAAACAAAAGACATCAATGGGACAAATGACTTTATGTCCTCAGCCCCATGCTTTAGGAACTCTTACTAACTTAGTCATGGTTACTGAAAATCCATTAAAACCTGCCAGCATGATAAGGCCTTTTTTCATTTTTGGTAGGCTTTGGTCTGTTTTCTGTTCATGGCATTTTTATATTGCTTTATGAACGTATTGTTTCAGTCTGTAATTTATTGCTGCTCTTGCCAGAACACCCTGGAGAATGAGATGTACAGATCAAGGATTTACTGATAAAATAAAACAGATTTGAACTCCACTGAATATAGCCTTCAGGGCAACAAAGAAACACACTACAACTTGAACATAAAATAAGTACTTCCAAAATGAAATAAGAAAATAAAGCTTGGGTTTCTTTAAAGTTGACAGTTAAAAGGAGCCAGTAAATGTAATAACTTTCTGGCAACTGTGTTTCTGTATAATGACTTAAGCATGGTTTCAAGGTGGTTTGCATTTTTTTCAGTAGATCACACGCTAAAGTGCATTCTTATTACTGATGAAAATATGCAAGGGAAAAAAAATCTTTTGGATAACACATGTTCTAAAACTCACTGTTTGGTTCCATAATCTTGAAGCTTTTGTCTTTTTAGTTCCTCGAAGTACTGCCAACCTAAAATCAAGCAAGATTTAGAGAGGAATAAAAGCTATAAATGGGTTGAATTATCCTAAATTTCAATGGGAGCATTGGGAGGGGAATACTGTGTTAAATTGATCAGAAGGCTAATAAGTAGAGTTTCTTCCCCATTCAGATTTTAATGAATAAATGAATTTTCATTAACAATTTGAAATCATAAATATAACAGTTCTGAATATTTATAATGATAGAAAATAGGCACATTCGGACTGAACAGCAAAATTCACTAACTACAAATGGAGTTATTTATACAAACACTATGCATGCGTTTGGTACTAGGATAATACAACATTTATTCATTACATTTCTACTTTCAACTGTTACTAATACGTTAACATTAAAAAAATCAAACTAAATGCTCTCCATTTGATGGACCTGCACATTTTGTACTCTACAATTAGAACAGAATCCTGTAACTGGAGTGTCTATCACCTATAACCCTAAGGAAACTCTGTTTTCAAGGTGAGTATTATATCACTCATGTTAAACCATTCCACTTCACCAATCTTGCCGGCTTTCCTATCTTTGTTACCTCAAACCTTATATATACACACCTCCATAGAGAAAGGAGAGGTTACTCACCTCGTGCAATAAGTGGGGTTCTTTGAGATGGGTGTCTCTATGGGTGCTCCACTGGTAGTCTATAGGGCTAGCCTGCTTGCTTGTCTCAATATCTTTTCTTACGGGTTTCTTATTTTCTTATGGGTTTGAGCCTTTGTTTTATTATAAGAGCTTTACAGATTGATATTAGAGTATTTTTGGCTGTAACGCAAGGGACTTAGGTCCTGTATGTTGAGCTAAGGCAAAGTTAGCGTACATATGTTTGGGACCTTTCACCTAGATAGATGGTGATGAGCTAAAGCATCAGGTCCATATATGTTTGCGACCTTTAACATAGATAGATAAAAGATACATTGAAAAGAGGTTGGTGTAGGGGTCTACCTAAGTTCATACCCACTTTTAAACTTAACAGGTACACCACAAAGAACTTGGAAAGAAGCAAAATAACTGGGTAGGACAGAAATAAAAAAAGTGAGAATGAGCTGCTGTTGTTTCACAGTGTTGTAATAGTAGGGGGTCCTGACCGAAAGAGGATTTGTGGGGGGGTCACAAGGTTATTGTAGGGGGGATTGCGGTACTGCTACCCTCACTTCTGCACTGCTGCTGGCGGCGGCGCTGCCTTCAGAGCTGAGGAGCTGGAGGGCAGAGGCTGCTGGTCAGGAGTTCAGCTCTGAAGGCAGCACCGCCCCCAGCAGCAGCAATGTAGAAGTAAGGATGGCCTGGTATCATATTGCCATCCTACTTTTGCGCTGCTGCCTTCAGAGCTGGGCACTCGACCACCCACCGCCACTCTCCAACTGCCCAGCTCTGAAGTCAGCGTGGAAGTAAGGGTGGCAATACCATGATGTCCCTAAAATAACCTTGTGACCCCCCCCAAAACCGCCTTTTGGGTCAGGATCCCCAATTTGAGAAATGCTGTCTCCCTTGTGAAATCTGTATAGTATAGGGTAAAAGCACACAAAATACCAGATTTCACAGTAGGAGACCAGATTTCATGGTCTATGAAGCATTTTTCATGGCCATAAATTTGGCAGGGCCCTACCCCCAGGTTATCAAGGAAGAGTAGGAGCATAGTAATCAAAAGCTTTATAGTATAGTATATAATATCACATGTATCTCTAGAACAATATTCTTGCCTTTGTAACTCAAATTATTTTACCATTTGATTAGAATGTCATAACAATTCCATTTATCTCAATAAAAGTCTTTAAGGCTACATTTGTCTCAGTGTGAGCATCCTTGTCATACATCCCGAGGGTCCTTGCCAACTCTGTGTAGCCTGATTCTGGACAAGAACCTTATTGGCTTCTGATCAGATTAAGTGGCGAGCCCTATAACCCATATTATCTAAAATAATAATATTAACCTCCTAAATCAGGCAGCACATTTCAGGTATAGATGTGCCCCCTGTACCTTTGATCAGAGATTTTTGGTAGCAGTGCCCGTTCACCAAGTGTGGGCACTCTACACATCCTGAGGATCATAGAAATAATAGAAGATTACGGTTGGAAGAGACCTCAGGAGGTCATCTAGTCCAACCCCCTGCTCAAAGAAGGACCAACCCCAACTAAATCATCCCAGCCAGGGCTTTGTCAAGTCGGGCCCTAAAAACCTCTAAGGATGGAGATTTCATCACCTCCCTAGGTAACCCATTCCAGTGCTTCACCACCCTCCTAGTGAAATAGTTTTCCCTAATATCCAACCTAGACCTCCCCCACTGCAACTTGAGACCATTGCTCCTTGTTCTGTCATCTGCCACCACTAAGAACAGTCTAGCTCCATCCTCTTTGGAACCCCCTTCAGGTAGTTGAAGGCCGCTATCAAATCCCTCCTCGCTCTTCTCTTCTGCAGACTAAATAACCCCAGTTCCCTCAGCCTCTCCTCAGAAGTCATGTGCCCCAGCCCCCTGATCATTTTCATCGCCCTCCGCTGGACTCACTCCAATTTGTCCACATTGTTTCTGCAGTGGACACAATACTCGAAATGTGGCCTCACCAGTGCCAAATAGAGGGGAATAATCACCTCCCTCGATCTTCTGGCAATGCTCTTACTAATGCAGCCCAATATGTCTTGTATATAGGGCTCCATGGGTGAACCACTTTTAGTTGCTTCTCTCCCACAGAGCTCTGCAGAGGATCTCGGAAGTGGAGGGGAAGGAGGATGGTTAGTGGAGCACCCATTGGGATACACATCTCAAAGAATTTCAGTTACAGCACAAGGTGAGTAACCTCTCCTTTTTTTTTTCTTTTTTTTTTAATAGTGTCCCTATGAGTGCTCCACTTCAGGTGACTCCTGAGCAGTATCCCCACAGGGAGGAAGAAGCTTCAGAACAGAGTCTAATACCAAAGATAGAATTGCATTGCCAATTGCAGTATCTGATTTTGAGGCATCCACTAAACATAGTGGTTGCAGAAAGCATGTACCGAAGTCCAAGTTGCAGCTCTTCAAATTATAGCAAAATTAACATCCTTGAGTAATGCCATAGAAATAGATTGAGATCTTGAGGAATGGGCTAACGCACTGTAGAAAGAAGTTCAATATTGGCAGAGTCATAACAAGAAATAGGACACCAAGAGCTACTTCTTGAGTGTCTCTGGGTGTAGGCTGCAAATCTGTTAGATTAGTCTGCAATTGAAACAACCAGTCTGGGAGACTTTCAGAAAGATTTGGTTCTGTTCAGATAGAAGGCTAACACCCTTCTGACATACAGATTCAATACAGTATGGAAAGCTGATTCCTGCCTCGTCTGATGCGGTTTTGGGGGACGGAGAGACTAGAAGGATGAATGGTCTGGCTAATATGAAATTCAGAAGAAACCTTAAGTAGAAATGTGGGATGTGATAGCAACAATAGCTTTTCCTTGAAAAAACACTGTAAAAGAAGGGTCTACTATTAAAGCCCCCAGTTGTCTGACCCTCTGGACAGAAGTGATGGCCACTAAGGAAGCTGTTGTCATGGATGGGTGAAGCAGTGAATACCCTTCAAAAGGGTGTTTCATAAGGCAGTTATGGACAAAATTGAAGTCCCATACTAGAGTAGGTTCCCTAATCTGTGGGGAAAGATTAATTAGTCCCCTGAGGAATCTTGACATTGTAGGGTGAGCAAAAATTGAAAAATCATCTGCAAATGAGTGAAAAGCTGTTATAGCCATCAAGTGAACCTTGACAGAACACATAGCAAGACCTGTTCTTTTTCATTCCCATAGGTAGTCCAAGATGATGGAAAGAAAAGAATGAAAAGGAAAGACTTGTTGATAGGTACACCAGATGTGAAATCTCTTCCATTTCTGGAGGTATTTCATGCAGAGGTTTTTCTGCTGTTTAACAATACTTGTTGCACCTCAGTTGAACAGGAAGTGTCTATCCCTGAAAACCATCAAGAAGCAAGACCTGAAGTTGCAGAACTTCAAGATTTGGGTGAAGAATCTTATTGTCATTCTGAGACAACAGATGGCAACTGATTGGAAGTCTCAGTGATAGAAGAGAAGCAAGTCAAATGAGGCAAGAATACCAAACTTAGCTCAGACAAGTCAGTGCAATTAAAATGACTTTGGCCCTGTCCTGTTTGATCTTGTTCAGTACTTTCAAAAGTAATGGTTTTGGTGTGTAAACATAAAGAAGACCCCTTGTCCATGAAATAAGGAAGATATTCCCTGGTGGTGGACAATCTAATCCGCCCTTGACCAAAATTTCTTGCACTTTGTGTTGGCAGGGGTTGAAAAAGCTCTACTTCTGGAAAAAACCCAGGTTAGAAATATGCTGTTGAGGACTCATGAATCCAACTCCCATTTGTAATTTTGGGAGAAGTAACTGCTGAGGTCATCAGCTGTGGTGTTCTGTATACCTGGGAGTTAAGAAGCTGAGATGACTATCTGGTTGCATATGTACCAGTTCCATAGTTTTATCGCTTTGGCACAAAGTAAGAGGTGGGGGGGCACATCCTGCCCTGAGAATTGAGGCAGAACATGTAGGTCACATTGTCTATCAAGATATCTACAGATTTGGCTCTGATCAGGTGAAGGAAGTGAATGCAAGCATTTCTGACTGCTCTCAACTCTAAAAGATTGGTAGACAACCATTTGCCCTGGGTAGTGTGCATCTCTAGATGCGCCTCCCTCACCCTAAGAGAGATGTGTCTCCTGTTATAACAATGGTAGGAAGAACTTGAACAAAAGGGGCTCCTGCACAGACCTTGGATGGGTCCTTCCATCAGCTGAGTGAGTCCAGAATCCAATGGGTAACAGACATCTGCTTGTCCAGATTGTGTTTGTTTGGTAAATAAACTATCCTGAGCCATCCCTGGAAGCATTAAAAATGTAATCTGGCATAATGTTGGATTATGAAGACATAAACTTCCATATGATCTAATAGCTGGAGACAATTTCTTGCTGAGGTTTGAGGTCTTATCTGAATCCCTGAAATGAGATTTTTTTTAGGATCACAAACTTGCCCATTGGTAGGCTTCATGGCTTCCAGAGACACTCCTATGAAATCTATCCACTTTACTGGTTTCAAGGCAGACTTTTTAACATTGAATTGGAGTTCTAAAATGTGGAATAGAGACATTGTAATTTATACTGCTAACAGAACCTCTTGGTAAGATCAGCCACTAAGTCAAGATATGGGAAGAGGTTTACCCCTAGTTGGTGTAGGTCGGTGGCTACAACTCCCATGATCTTTGACAATACCCTTGGAGCAGAGGACAGGCCAAAGGGGAGCACATGGAGCTGGAAGAGGTTGTGGTCAACTATGAAATGAAGAAACTTCTTGTGAGAGGGGTGAATTGTAACATGAAAATGTGTGTCCTGCAGGTCAAGAGTTGCAAAGTGAGGGAATTATAGCTGCCAGGATCACAATCCTGAATATCTGCTGTTTCAGGTATTTCTTTAGACACCTGAGAGCTAATGTTGCTCTTCATCACCTGTTTTTTTTGTGGGGACCAGAAAGTACTTGGAATAGGATTCCTTTCCTCACTGCTGGACTGGAACTGGTTTTATGGCCCCTGAACATAGAAAAGAGGTGACTTTCTGTCTCAGCAAATGATTGTGAGGTGAGTCTCTGAAAAGGAATGGGGAAGGGGAGTGTGAAGGAGGGATGGAAGGAGGTGAAATGGATTGGATAACTGTATGTTATGACCCCCAAATGGGTGTTATTCTCTACTGTGCAGGCTGGAACTGGGAGAGACAGCATCCAAAGGGCAGGGGAGGCAGATGGGATAGTGCAGCAGTAGATTCCTGTGGAGAAAATTGCTTGCACTCCCAAACACGCTATCTGAACTAGCGTTCAGATTATATGGATAGCTGGGATGAGGTAGCTATGGGAGCAGCTGGCTTCTTTTTTGAGTATCTTAGTCCGTTGACAGTTTATGAAAATTAGAGAAATAAGCTGGGTGAGCTCTCTGTGATGTTTGAGGCCTGATAAATTTTCATTTATTTGCAGGTGTATAGATCCCAAGGGATCTAAGTATGGCACTGGAATCCTTCAGGGTGTGAAGCAAGTCATCTGAAGACTCTAAAAACAACTTGTGACCAAATGGACAGTACTCTGTATTTCCTTTGAGAAGCTGGACAGCTGGAGCCAAGATTCTCATTGCATCACAATCGCAGTTCAGGTGTGAATGTAAAAGCCCTGAGTCGTAGGCCAGAAGCAAGTATTTCTTATCAGCACATTTGCAAGCAGGGAGTGCCGTAGCATGAGTCTGCCAGATGACTGTAGCAAGCTCTACTAAAGTCTCATTAACACGGAGTGCCAGACATGCAGAAGGTGAGATATGTAAAATATCCAGGAGTTTATGATGGCTAACCTGGACCTCCTCTAGAGTAATTTGAGATGTATTTGTGAGGTACTTCATCCGTTTCTGGAACTGTATAAAGTCATCTGCCATGGAAGATGGAGACATTACAGCCTGATCCAGCGATGATGGAAGAAATATTAGTGTAAGGTGCTACCTCCTTGTAAGCCTATGCCACCTGCTCCTCAAAGGTCTTCTCTACAGGTTCTGGTTGGTGAGAAGGGAGTGAAGGCACAGGAAAAAGGGACTGTCTGTGCTCAGGGGTCCTTAGAAATTTTTGACAATACAGGGCCCAGGGATCCCAAACAGGCCTCTGAGAGGGTCCATAGAGCATAGGAGGAGGCAGACACCACTGGTCACATGTAGTCTATTCTCCATTTTCTCCGTATATGCAGGAGAGTAATGTCTCGCTAAGTAGATAGGGGACGTGTGAACAGAAAACTGTGCTTCAGAGGAGTCCACAACCTGTTCCAAGGGAGGTGATAACTGTCCACCCTGGAGGATAGAAGTCTGTGAAATAGGACATCTCAACCAAAAATGTGGATTGGTGACCCAGAAAATCTTGGTACCGAAAGGGGCACAGTGCCAGTAAGTAAAGGAGGTTCCAGCTCATTTGACACAAAGAGGTTTCCTGAGTACCTAAACTCCTGCAGTACCAGAGGAACATAAGCAATTGAATGCAATCCTGTGTAGGTTGGCGTCAGTACTGAGGTAGGGACCTAGCTAGTATGCATCAGTACTGCAGGCACTGAGCACAGCAAATGAGTATGCCCAGACTCGGACTCAGATGCGGAGGTCCGGGCCACCGGAATAGGTACTGAGGGAATCAAAGTGTCTGTTGGTGCAGACCTCTTTCACATGGAATGTCTACTCAAACAGACATGACCACTTGAAGCAGAAGAGGTTTTCTGTACAGAGTTTCTGTTGGTAGAAGTGTGACTCTTACAAATAGCCTTAGGCATTTTTGTGGTACCAGATCCACTTGGAGTCTCAATATCACTTCCCTTGGGACCTAAGGTCTCTGGTAACAGACTTCTTGAAGAGCTGGCAGTCCTGCTCCCCTTGTCAGTACTCATCAACTTAATATGAGAGGCTCTCAGAACCACAGACATGGATGCAGATGCTGAATTCCCTGAAGCTTTTGGTGACCAAGATCCAGAGGTAGATGGGATAGCAACAGTCTTACCCTTGGACGCTCTTAGTAATCAGGGTCTGGAGGTAGACAGGGCACTAAGTGTACTCTGAAGGTGGTGTACAGGGGGGTTCTTGGAGCCTGGGTCAGAAGCTGATCTTAGTGCTTTCCCATCATCAAGAGCTTGAACTTTATTTCCCTGTTTTTTTAAGCTTTGCTCTTGAATGAGACCAGATCTTACGCTTTGCTGGTATATGGGTATCCCCCAAACACCAAAGACACCAAGAGCATACATCACAAACCTGGATAGTTTCCTGACAGGAAAGACAACGTTTAAAGCCTGGAGATCCTGGCATATCCCAGATAACGAAGTCCAAAATAACCCCTGAGATGGGAAAACACAAAATCCAAACTAAACAAAACTACAGCCATCTAATTATCTAATAACTCTGAATAAAGCAAAAAGAAGGCACATTGGACATTCCATCTCAGGCTAAAGGCGGTTGAAACAGAACTGAGAGCGGTTCAACCATGCAGCCCCAAATATCCTCACTACAGTGCGCGAGGATGTGTAGAGTGCATGAGCAGGTTGAACAGGCATTGCTACTGAAAAGCTCCAGTCTAAAGCTCAAGGACATATGTGCATCTGAAGTGGAGCACCCACAGGGACATTACTTGAAGAATGAACAGTTCCTTAGAAACCAAAAAAAGACATAGAACAAAATGTGACACATGGTGGTATCCACAACAAACATGTCATTAATATTCACTCTCATTACGATCATTCTTATTTAGTGTAAACATAGGAATAAAACCTATTAAACAGAACAAGTTAGAGGCACACAAGCCTTAATCAAGTAACTTATTGTACTGCTGTAATATATCCTCTTCCTATAATTCTGTCATGTTCACATGTGTTGTGTAAAACCTTGATTGTAAACTCTTCTGGTCAGGGACCATATCTTTCATTTAAGTGCCTAGCACACTTTTGAGTGATGTAAAATATATAGTAAATTATAACAAATCCTGACTCTACTCTTCCTTCACCCCACCTCCCCAACCTCCTGTTACACCCAGCTTTCTCTGGTCTGTTTTAGATTTGAAGTCCTTGTGGCAAAGACCTGTTTTTAAATTGTCTGATCTATGCAGATCTATGAAACTATAGAAATAATCAAGTTGCTTCCTGTAGATGTTTTATGCATACTCGCTAGACATTTTATGTCTGATACTTCCACACTTTCCCCCTCCCCCCGCAACTTATTTTTTTATGGCATGTCTTCACTACTTTGGCGGAAAAGTTTGAGATTGATTAGGGCTTCCTTTCTTAATACACCTTTCAGTCCATGTTTTTATTTTATTATTCAATTTAAATTTCCACACACCAAAGAATGTCTAGCTACAGCTCTGGCCAGAGATTAGAAAGAGGAGGAAAAAAAAAAGTTTACAGAACAAAAACAATCAAAGTGGCACCACCCTGTTCTCTCCAGAACCTCTTATACAAATTGTGTTGTTCATGGTCTCTTATATAGTAAAATATTTTACCTCAAAAGCTTCACTCATTTTTGAAATCTCATTGTTAAACTGAAATTGCTCTACTGACAAGTCAGTTTATTAAAATAAGTAAGGTTTCAACAGATTAAATAACATACAATGTATTGTTTTAACATCTTCCACAGGCAAATAAACATCAATAGTACAAATAATGGCTAAAATGAGGAGGGATGTTTATTAACTACTGGAAAGCTATGTAGATACTTGAAAATAGGCTTTATAACAATTTTTCATATCTAAAAATCTATCAGATCAAATGCATGCGTCTGCAGGAAGATTTGACTGCTTAGTAAAGCATATTTCAGTAAAACAGACATACAGAAATAGCCTTCCTATGGATACATTTCATGCTCTTTAAGAAGCAGATAGTGACATTAAGTTATAGTTTCAAGCTCTAGCAAAATTTTGTTAAAACGATCCAACACCAAACTTTGGGTCTTTGGCTGTGAGTGACAATTCATAGGAGCACTGGACAAGGACTTTTGTAACCCATTTTAATGTGCTGTTCACACTCCACTTTACCTAGCAATATATTGCGACAGTTTTGCTCTCCAGTGGGTAGGTACCCGTGCTGAGAGCATATGCACTAGTACTATTGCCAGTTACTGGAAAAGCCCTTACAGCTCAAGAAATAGACCTACTGCTTTTAATCCAATCTTCAGATTACAGCAGGATGATTTTCTTGTGCTTTAAGGGACTGATTTAATATTGCCTTGTGGATCACAGTGGCACTGCAAAGAAACTCAAAATATATGCTGAGGTGTGCTTGAAGTTTCAAGAAAAACAAAACTCCTGTGTTGGTGTGTCTCTAAAAGAGATGACTCTGAAGCAAAACCCAACAGTAATTGAGTTCTCATCTAGAACCAAACTTTCTTCTCAGTTGTTCTTTAAAATGCCCAGCGATGTGTTCCCACCCCAGTTTCATTAGCCTGAAAGGCACCTGAACGTATTTAGCATTATCCTATTTGATTAAATAAACCCTGAGTGTTAATTTTTTAGCACCATTTGTTTTGCCTACCTACTATGGCGATGAGTAATTATAAATGCATACATCTCTCAGAGACAATTCAGCTTGGGATCTCTTTGAGGCTTTGTAATGCATCAGGGCTAGGGGCCCCAGTCATGGACAATGCCCATTGCATTAAGCATTGATGAAAGTATACTGTTAAGGGCACTCCCTATTGGTGAAGCTTGCTGCCAGTTTTCATTCAAAGTTAAATAATGAACAGAAAAAAGATTGTATTTTAATACAGTCATAATCAACTGCTTCGTCATCACAGTGAATGGTTTGATAATGTATTTCCGTTTGCCTTAACCAGGATTGTTTTTTCTAGATTTGACTATTTCAACTAGTATAGAATAAGTTTTCCTTATTTGCTTATTTTGCTTATTTTTTGGTTTGCATTAATACCTTATTTTCAATCATGTTTAATAATTCATTACAAAGCCAGATTTCAGTCAACTTCAGATAGACTATTTTCAGATCAATAAAGACTACCTTTTGTGCCTCAGTATATTGGTGTTATCCTAGGGAGACAAGGAGTTTGAGAAGATTTTTGTTTAGAATCTAGAACATAAAATGCAGTCCAAGCATGATCTTCAAGGGGCGTATATGCTGTAGCAAGTTGTAGCCTTGAACTGGCTCTTCAGTTATACTTAATGAGGACCAGAATTCTCTGCTGAGCAGAGATCACACTTGCTGCAACTGAGGAAAGGGGTCTTTCCTTTCCTGGGCTTGTAAAAACCCACAGAATAATTTAAGGTAGTCTGAAGGCTGCTTTAAACTATTCCAACTCCAGTAGTCTCCTGTTAACTGCAATTGCAGAAGATCCTCTGGAATATTGTACACCCTGGCCCTGCACCTTCCCATCCTTTATGGAGCAAGAATGAGTGTCACAGAGCTGACTGTGATGACTGATTCATCTCAGGGATTCCATTTCACTATGTCAGTCTGCAGCTGTCCTGTGGGTAAGTCTTCTGGCCTTTTTGGACAGCTCAGGTAGCCCAAAAACCAGAACAGAGGCAAACATGTGGCCCTAAAAGCTCCCAATTGCCATAGCAATGGAGGGGTATGGAAGCGAATACATCCTTAGCAAGATATTTCTTGCTAAGCTGTTACCTCCATCTTTTGGAAACTACAAAGAGTGAGCATCTTTATATAGGCAACATCTAGGAAATAAAAAAAAAGGGAGGGAAAATTACAAATAGATCAAAAATTAAAATAGCCTAAAATTTTAAAAATGAACAGTGATGTGTTATGATACAGCTGCTATAAGGGACGGGGGGTTGGGAGAGAACTGGGTCCTTACCTCTGCAGAAAGCTAGATTTCTAAATGGAAGATTGTCACACTTGCACTGTTCTCTTTTCTGGACGACTGACCTGAAGCATACAGAGGTATCTAAAAACAAGAAAAGCCCTCTCCCTCCTGAAAGCAAAACAAAGAATAGTTAAATGTATTTAAAAAAACTACAAAATCAGTCCAATTGCTACAGAAAGAAGTTTGTTTAATACTGTGTATGTATAGCAGCAATTAACACAGACACTCCATGTGTCTTAATTAATTTAGGACTAATCAGAAAGAGATTAGCCCTTTACATGAATAGCAGACTACAGAGTTATATTTGCTAGGACAGACAGTTGTTATACAGTACAGCCACATGGGGATAAAAGCCCAGGGCACAGCTCTGGCTAGCCCATATCAGCTGACTTGGGCTCACAGGGCTCAGGCTGCAGGATTAAAAATTTCTTTGTAGGTGTTCAGGCTCAAGCTGGAGCCTGAGCTCCAGGACCTTCCACTCTCGCAGGATCCCCGAGCTCAGGCTTCAGCCCGAGACTGAACGTCTACACAAATTTTTCAGCCCTAAAGTCTGAACCCTGCAAGCCTGAGTTAGCTGACGCGGGCTAGCTGCGGATTTATCATCACCATGTAGACATGCCCTTAAGTGGTGCGGATAGGGCCACCTATTATTAAAGTTGCCTGAGACTTTCTATTTTAAGACCCTGATTTCAGTTACTTATAACATTATCACACTAACTGTTTGGGCTGAAATTTTCGATGCTGAGTGTATGCACCAGGCTGGTGTTTTCTTTTTTATTTCAGGCACAGCAGTTCAACCACTTCTCAGAACAAGGTTAGAGAAACACATTGTTTTGCTCATGTTAAAAAATTCTTATAGCCAATATTTCCAAAATTAATTTTGTTATGTGCACTAATATCAAGGTAATGAATGGATGTGCACCACCAGCAGAAACAAAAAACCTAGATATGATATATATTTTTAAAAAGTTACCATCGGAATAATTACTTCAGTCAGGACAGGTTAGGCATTTTAGAATTTGCTACTCAAAGAATTAAATTTAAGCATGAGAGAAATAAAAATGATGAAATGCACAGACCAGTCAAAAAACTAAAATAATATTTTGAAAGAATAAAATTATGGAGAATATATGTATATTGCTGGAAATATCAAGAAGTAACAATACAAGTACGTGTTGGGAAGTGAGTGAGACACACACACTATGGGCATGTGCAAGACAGAAACAGACACACTGTGTGTGAGAGAGATGTGCTACCCTTTAAGTAGAGCCGCACTCAGCAGTCTGAAACTTACTTGCTCAGACAGCAGCAGTAGCCTGCAAGCTCCAGCCCACTCCTGAGCGCTGTTGTGTCCCTCTCAGCGGAGATGGGGTACTGGGGGGAAGGGGAGGGAAGGAGGACATCCTGGCATAAGCACCCTCTCTCCCCGCTGCTCAGCAAGCAGGAAGGGTCTGTGAGCAGTTGACCAGGGCCCAGGGGCTCCAAGGCAGAGGAGCGCGGCACCTGAAGTGTGCGGTACTTGATAGCCTGCTGGGTGGCTGCGCAGCTTAAAGAGAACGTAGGTTATAGCTATCATTGAGAAACTTCAGCACCTCAGTGCTTTGTGGCACTGATGTGAAATTTGGCCAGGAGGAAGGTGGGATTGTACTGTTATAAGGGATGTGTCTTTTGCCTTTCCTGTGAAAACCTGCTCAAATGTGGCAAAGTTATGAGCCTCTGAAAAATCTTTTTAGCACATGCTCAGTAGAGAGAGTTTGACAGCTAAGTTCTCCTAAGATACTGTTTTCACTTAGCACAGCCCAAGCCAGGAATGCAGAGGCTGAATAGGACTGACCATGTGGTTGCAACTCCTTGCAGGCAGCAGTCACTATGAGCACAGGAGAACAGGAGCTGATGCAGGGAAACCAGGAGTGGAACAGCCTGGAGAAGCCAGCAGTAAAGGTGTATAACCACTAGAATGTTTTCCCCTCAGAACCTGGATTAGAATCCAGGCTTGCGGAGTCAGCACTCATCTGCTGTCAACAAATGTCTGTGAAACCCACTGGCAAAATGTGTGCCTTATCTCCCTCTAGTACTTGGCCCACACAGAGGAGGACAACCTTCTATTGCTATTACTCCATTAGCTTGAGTGGCAGAGGTCCATGCTCCGGATCTAAATGTTCCACTGGTGAACAATATGGAAGTCAGTATGGTTCACTATGACAGAACTGGTTTTTTCAGTTTGCTTTTTTTAAAACCTAGGAAATTACAGACAAAAAACAGTATCTTGAAAGAACATTAAGTTTGCAAAGTCAAATATGCAAAAGTTACAAAATGCCAGAACTAAGGTTGCATGTGCAAGCTTAATTCGCTCCCCTTGTGTGTACACATAAGTCTTTAATTGCATACTCATATGCTACTTCTGTTGCTAGCACATGGAACTCTACCTCTTTCAGTGTACAGGATGAACACCGCCCACTTAATGAGCAGACATTCAAAATTTTATTTTATTCTCATTGTTTCTATTTGTGGCCCCAGTCCTTATTCACTGCATACTATTCAAACCCTGCTCTGAAGAGAGAATTAATTTCCTCATGTACTTTTCTAAGGTGCTCATCCCTGCAGCAACTTAGTGCTTCATAAGAAATGAGTAATCTTCACAACACCTGTGTGAAACAAAGAGATGGTATTATTCCCATTTTACAAATGAGGAAATGAGGCACAGGTATCTTATGTCAAAAGTAAAAGGGAAAGCTGACAGGTGTGGAGGAGCATGTGGTTCAGACAGATATCCCTTAGGGGAGGATCTATTAATGGAGATTCTCTATGCCCTAGTGAGGAGGAGAGGATGGAAGATGATAAAATACAGCTAGGATCTGATGAGAAACAGTCAAATGTAAAAAGTCCTATTCCATTACATTTACATTCAATTACAGACAGATTTAAAGTTTTTAAAGTGCTTATATACCACTGATAGATGTCTAAATAATAAGATGAGTGAGCTAAAGTACCTCATATTAAATGAGGATATTGATATAATAGGCATCATAGAAACTTGGTGGAATGAGGATAAGCAGTGGGACACAGTAATACCAGGGTACAAAATATATCAGAAGGACAGAACAGGTTGTGCTGGTAGGGGAGTGGCATGATATGTGAAAGAAAGCGTAGAATCAAATGAAGTAAAAATCTTAAATGAGGAGAGGCAATTCTTGATTTAGTCCTAAGTGGAGCACAGGATCTGGTCCAAGAGGTGAATATATCTGGACTGCTTGGTAATAGTGACCATAACATAATTAAATTTAAGATCCCTGTGGTGGGGAAAACACCACAGGAGCCAAACACTGTAGCATTTAATTTCAGAAAGGGTACTACCCCAAAATGAGGAAGTTAGAGAAACAAAAATTAAAAGGTACATGCCCAAAGTGAAATCCCTGGAAGCTGCACGGGAACTTTTTAAAGACACCATAATAGAGGCCCAACTCAAACGAATACACCAAATTAAAAAAAACATTAAGAGAACCAAAAAAGTGCCACCATGGCTAAACAAAGTAAAAGAAGCAGTGACAGGCAAAAAGGAATCCTTTAAAAAGTAGAAGTTAAATCCTAGTGAGGAAAATAGAAAGGAGCACAAACTCTGGCAAATTAAGTGTAAAAATATAATTAGGAAGACCAAAAAGAATTTGAAGAAAGCTATCCAAAGACTCAAAAAGTAATAGCAATTTTTTTTTTAAAAGTACATCTGAAGCAGGAAGCCTTCTAAACAACCAGTGGAGCCACTGGACGATCGAGGTGCTAAAGGAGCACTCAAGGATGATAAGGCCATTGCGGAGAAACTAAATGAATTCTTTGCCTTGGTCTTCAGGGCTGTGGATGCAAGGGAGATTCCCAAACCTCAGCCATTCTTTTTAGGTGACAAGTCTGAGGAACTGTCCCAGATTGAGGAGTGACTAGAGGAGGTTTTGGAACCAATTGATGAACTAAACAGTAATAAGTCATCAGGACCAGATGGTATTCACCCAAGAGTTCTGAAAGAACTCAAATGAAATATAAGAACTACTACTAACTGTCATCTGTAACTTATCATTTAAATTAACTTCTGTACCAAATGACTGGAGGTTAGCTAATATGACACCAATTTTTAAAAAGGGCTCCAGACGTGACCCCGGCAATTACAGGTCCTGACTTCAGTAGCGGGCAAACTGGTTGAAACTATAGTAAAGAACAAAATTGTCAGACACATAGATGAACATAATTTGTTGGGGAAGAGTCAACATGGTTTTAGTAAAGGGAAATCGTGCCCCACCAGAATTTTTTGACAGGGTCAGCAAACATGTGGACCAAGGGGATCCAGTGGATATAGTGTATTTAGATTTTCAGAAAGCCTTTGACAAAGTCCCTCAACAAAGGGTCTTAAGCAAAGTAAGCTGTCAAGGGATAAGAGGGAAGGTCCTCTCATGAATTGGTAACTGATTAAAAGATAGGAAACAAAGGGTAGGAATAAATGGTCAATTTTCAGCATGGAGAGAGGTAAATAGTGGTGTCCCCCAGGGGTGTGTACTGGGACTGGTCTTATTCAACATATTCATAAATGATCTGGAAAAAGGGGTAAACAGTGAGGTGGCAAAATTTGCAGAAGATACAAAATTGCTCAAGAAAGTTAAGTCCCAGGCAGACTGCAAAGAGCTACAAATGGATCTCTCAAAACTAGGTGACCAGGCAACAAAATAGCAGATGAAATTCAATGTTGATCAATGCAAAGTAATGCACACTGGAAAACTATACATATAAAATGATGGGGCCTAAATTAGCTGTTAACACTCAAGAAAGATCTTGGCTTCATTGTGGATAGTTTTCTGAAAACATCCACTCGTGCAGGGGCAGTCAAAAAGCAAACAGGATGTTAGGCATCATTAAGAAAGGGATCAATAATAAGACATACAATATAATATTGCCCCTATATAAATCCATGGGACACCCACATCTTGAATATTGTGTGTAGATGTGGTCGCCCCATCTCAAAAAAGATATATTGGAATTGGAAAAGGTTCAGAAAGGGCAACAAAAATGATTAGGGGTATGGAACAGCTGCCATAAGAGGAGAGATTAGTAAGACTGGGATTTTTCAGCTTGGAAAAGAGGCGACTAAGGGGGGAATATGACTGAGATCTAAAATCATGAATAGTGTGGAGAAAGTAAATTAGGAAGTGTTATTTACTCCTTCTCATAACAAGAACTAGGGGTCACCAAATGAAATTAATAGGCAGCAGGTTTAAAACAAACAAAAGGAAGTGTTTCTTCACACAATTCAGAGTCAACCGATGGAACTCTTTGTCAGAGGATGTTGTGAAGGCCAAGACTATTTAACAGAGTTCAAAAAAGAACTAGATACATTCTTGGATAGGTCCATCAATGGTTATTAGCCAGGATGGGCAGACATGGTGTCCCTAACCTCGGTTTGCCAGCTGGGAATGAGCAACAGGGAATGGATCACTTGATTACCTGCTCTATTCATTCCCTCTGGGGCACCTGGCATTGGCCACTGTTGGAAGACAGGATACTGGGCTAGATGGACCTTTGGTCTGACCCAGTATGGCCGTTCTTATGTTCTGTTCTAAGTATCTACTTATTTTTGATACTCAATTTGATATATCTACAACCTGATTTTTCAGAATACTTACCAATATACAGCATATTATTTCTTCAGAGCACAGGCCTCACTGAGTTCAAGTGTAGCTGTAAGTGCTCATCATTGTGGAAGTCATATTCCAGGTTTCTTAATTTGGGCACCCAGAAAACGAGGAACACAATTTAGTGACCGCCTGTTAATTTTGGTTAAGTGACTTATTGAGCATCACAACAGAACTCTGTGGCAAAGACAGGGATAGAATCTCCAAGTGACTGATCTAAAATTATTTTGGTTGGTTCAATTTTAAGTGACTTGCGAGGGAGACCATTCTAAAATAGAATTTTAATTTGGATTTCCCCTGCCATTGTATGTTACGATCAATGCAAAACTAAAGAACTGTAGTCTACTCTAGCAGGAAGTCATCACAACCACAGAGAAGCCGTTTGATACCACACTTACATGAACATCTGTAGAACACCATGTATTTTTCTGAGGCTCCTGAACACAGGGAATATTTAGTTAAATGTACTTGATTCAATACATGTGTTTTCACACTTGATTAAATTAAAAACAGCATGAAATCAACTTGGGGAAGATTTAGAGCATTAAATCGTGAACACGCTGAACTAGATCAGGACTAAATGTTTACACAATTTAATGAGAACTTTGCAGATTATGTTTTGTACTATTGGAGATATCCCTGAACAAACAGGAATCAGAACATTTTTGTTCTCCAATATTTCCTGTTCACTCTTCATGCCAGTGGCGACTGAAATATCTTTCACCACCTGAGTCTTGTGCTGAGAAATCTTGACTTCTGCTTTAAAAAGGGACAGTTTAAAAAAAAAAAAAAAAACAATTAAGCATTTTCATTTTGAAAGCTGGTGCAGAAGTTATACCCTCTTCCCAATATAAATAGAAGCAAACTAGATTTTAGACACTTACAAAGATAGAAAGGTTTATTAAACAAATCCAGAATTGACAGATATTACATAAATTAAACAGCAGTAAAATTTTACTAAAGTTTATGTACAGATCACAGTGATTTTAATTGTGCAATGAGGGCTGACTTATGACTTTGAACAGTACTTATACATTGGATTTAGGACAAGCAACCAACAACACATAAGATTTGTCTAAGTTAACCTTGGCAGTCTAGCAGTTCAAATTGGTTAAGTAGTACACGGATGCCTGCTGCAACTACCACTACTTACTATGCAAGTATTTATCAAGCAGTTAGGTTTGCCATAGAAAAGTGCAATACATGGAAAAGTCTGTACACAGTACAGTACAAAAGGAATCATGCTACAGTTCTTGAAAGCTGAAAAATAACTGTATAGCAGAGGAAGCACTGCATCACAAGTCTTCTGAATGGCAAGCAGATGGACTGAATAGTAGGCATATTTTAATTGCTTTCAAAATCCACAAAATCCCTGTTCATCCATTTAAACATAGTTTAGTACCTATATTTTGATCAATTAACAATGACTTTTCTACAGTGGAAGATCACATGAGTTAAAGCTCAGTAGCACAAGTATTCATCAATTAAGCTAATTTACAGGAAAATCTACAGCATGTTCTCCATCTAAATCATGAAGCATTTTAATCATTTGGTTACAAGGCAATTTAGTTTACAATGCAAGTTCATTCACTTAAAAGCTCATATTGAGCAGTTTAAAAACAAATATATAAACACAAAAATAAAGATAATTTTAACGTTTCTTTTTAACGTTCTTGTTCACTGAAGCTGAAGAAATAGAAAGGTCTTATAGATTGTTGTGGGAAACAGCACTAGTTTATATGCAAAATACTTGTTAACAAAAGCAACCATTATAAAAAGAACTTTAGAGAATAACACTTCAGTCAAATAAAAAAAATGAAAAAAAAATGTTTTAAATTACTGAAGAAATCTGAGTCATTCATGCAGCGTCTGTCTGAGAACTTCTGGTTAAGCACTGATATATATTTGCAACAGTGTGGTGTGAAATCCCAATGAGCAAAGAGGTAAAATGAAACTGACCCAGCTATGCAAATAAATAAAATGGGTAGGCAGTGGTGCCTCTTAAATCTATATTGTACAGGAAAAAACTGCTCATAATTACAAAACCGTTTTCATTTAAATAATGTTCTGAAAGTGGTCTATGGTTAATTATAAGTTACCAAAATGTGAAATAAGTTTTATACTAGAAAGCACATAAAGAGATTATTAGTCTGTAATAATTAGAGATCAGCTATACATGCACACACAGCTCCAGAAAGAATGTAAAGTCAATCTATCAACTTAATTTACCTGCCTGATTAGATTTCTTTACTCTCTGGCACAAAGAGTTTCAGTGCATCCATTGCCAACAATGGATAAATTTCACGGACAAAAATCTAACTCCTGGTGTGAAAACATTCAAGATCAATTACCTCCAATGTGATACGTGTGTTCAAATGTAATGTTATTCCCCTCTTCTGGCTTTGAAGATGTAAATGAGGTCTTAGGCAGTTCAGTTTTTAAATCTGCAAACCTAGTTCTTGAAATTCAGCACGTTCGTTGCAATATGTACATTTTGTAATAAGAAATGGGTTTTATAGTTCTCCATGGAATACTGTAAGCTTACACATTAGAAAGAACTGTACTCTTTTGAAAATACAAGCTCTGTGTGCTGTGTACTTAATTATTCTATCAAATCAGCAAGAGAAAGCTATCTCACTGCATATAAATACATGCCAGACCAAACATTTTACAGAGATTGATATATTTTTACCAAGTAAAATGACGGTTTCTTATGCCAGTTCTGTATCTTTTTATTTATTACCAATTTCTACACAGTATTTAATGGGAGTGGCATGTGGGGCCTATTAATAATCAGCGATATGTGGCACTTGCATAAAGTTATCAAGATGTCAATAGCAACACAGAATTTCCCCTTTGGTGTCCTCAGTTTACTACCAGATAAACACTGTCTGCATTTCCGCAAGACACTTATGTAATCAGTCACACTCCGGTATATAGGTCCAGGGATATATGCCATTAATTTTTCAATATAAAGCAGAAATTGGAGTTTGACATATGATTAATTATATCTGTCAGCTCACTGCACTTGTGAACTGATGAGAACTAGGTGGGTACAGATGTCAGCAGCTTTTTACTGCTAGAGACTCCTGGCTGAAATATGACTGAAGTCAGAAGCAGAATTATTTTACTAACTTGGGTTATGAGCCAAGTGACCATTTGAATATCACATACTGTACTATATTGCATTTAGCATGCAGTTCAGAACAATTACCCAACTTAGGCCTAGATTTCAACAATACCTAGGGCACTGCAGGTTATGACTGAGGTGCAGAGATCTGTGGAGAAGTGTCCACATCATCTGTTTTGGTATTCTTAAACTCTACTTAGAGCCATCAGTATAAGTAGTAAGACTCCAGGGCACAAATGTGCCTTTTAAAAAAATACTTTTGGCCTAACTACAAATTTATCTACAACACAATCATTGGAAGCATGTATTTTTGTTTTGTTTTTAAACCCTGATACTTCAAAATCAATTCCTTATGTTAGCGCAAATATCACAGTGTGAAACATGAAATCAAATATTCTTAAATTATATCTAAATCTACCTCTGCATATATGTGTATACACACATCACCTGCTAGTATTTGGTATTACTTAAAATGAAGCATTATTGCAAATATTCCTTAAATACAGTGCGCTCCACTTATAAACGGATGTGGTCCACCTAGAAAACTGATCAGAGTAGATAAAAAACAGATTAGGTTTAAACCTGAAGTCCAATCCTGCACATGTTTAAAGTCCTAATGGTGAGGACTTATAAAACAAGACCCGCATAAGTTTAGCCCTGGATTTTCAAATATAGGAGCACAAAGTTAGGCATCTAAACGCATATTTAGGCACCTGTCTGATTTTCAAAAGTACTGAGCACCCAACAGCTCCTACTTAGGTCAATAACAAAAATAATTTCAACTATGATCAAAGTATGCCTGACACTGCTTGTACTCAACTTGGGGAAAATAGAGCTACTAGGGAGAGCCAGGAAGTTAAAAAAAAATGGAGCTATTGTACAGATCATTTCCACAAAGTTAAGTAATTCCATGATTTTTAGGAAAAATATTCAAAGATAATTCCATATTTTGCAGCATAACCAAACAACAACGTTTAGTAGTTTTTGGTTGATTTTTTAAAATCTAGATTTTTTTGTTAGGGAGGATTGTGTACTCTTCACTAACACATTCACACTGTTTATACTACTGTTCACATCTTTTAGTTTACACATTTCTCATATTTTCTTTGAGTAACTCATTCTCCTACTTAAAGATCAGAAATTGGATAAAGCAGAAACACAGTGAGAGCAACAATAGATCTACCCCCCGCCCCTCATTAGCAGCATGCACTGCTTTATTTGCCCTACAGTGATTTCACATATAAGGGAAACCCACTATACACAGCGTGTAGTCACCAAATATCATGTCATGTAAAAACACAATGCATTGTTTTAACCAAAGTTACTTATGAAGTTAATATGTTTTTGAAATGAACAACAAAACATGTCCTTTTTCTTTCTGCTTTCAAGTATTATGGTTGCAAATGTGAAGCACTGGAAATTTTAGGTACAAATCTTTTTAAACTTAATTATTTTTATTTTTTACAAAGAATTATAAAATGCATATAAGATGATGAAAAACTCATTTATCCTTTTACGATTTTCCCCCAGAGAACTTCTTGAAAAACATTATTTGAAAAATAAAAATCATAGACTCTGCAAAGTACAAAAATTTACATCTTTGCACAGTTCCTGTGCTTTAGTTGTATTGTATTCATTATATACATATATACTAATTTGTGCTTTTAATTACACAAGTTTAGTATAAACTTATAAAATTAAGACTATGAGTTAACTATGCAAAAAGGATCTGGGCATAGCAGGAAACTAACACTAAAACAAGTTAAAAAACTACAACATAGAATTTTTCATGAGTCTACTACAGAGTAGACTTTCAGTATCATAATTTGCTAAACTAATGCCAATTCTATACAGTTAAAATGAGTCTCACCTGCCTGCCAATTGTTAAATATTTATCTACTAATGTGCACATATGAATGTGATAACACTCTCCTATATGTCAAAGAATGTCTTCATGTATGTACTTAGTTCTTCTTTGCAAACCTGCGAATACCACGTCAATCTTCTTCCAGTTTCCACCATAAAACTAAAAGAAAAAAAAAAAACGTTTTAAAAGAATGCCAAGTTCCAGACTATTATAGTTAAGATTACAATGCTGTGAAAATAGGGACATACAAATGCTTGGACCACCTCATCTGTAAACTTAGCTAGTATCTCTTCATCTAGTATACTTCATATTATTTATATATTTACTATACATTACCCTTCTCCATTTTTCTCACCCTAACCGAATCTTAAAAAGAGCATGGTGAATCATATAGCGATGTGATTAAATAATCAGAAGCTGTTGTTACCCGTCAGCTCTGTGTTCTTGGGGAACCAGGGAACAGTATCCAGCCTGTCTGTCTCACGAAAAGACCTTCCCATCCCCAGCCTCTGCTTGAACCAAAACCGATCAGAAGAAAGACTTACGAAAAGGCAGTGGAAGACACACCTAAACCCCTGGGATAAGGGTGACAGGATAAAGGAAACTCCCCTAACCTCACTTGCATCAAGGATGGGACAGGGAGGCATCCCCATTAGCATACTGAATGGAGAACAGAGATTCCAAGGGAAGAACTGCACTGAATCCTGGGACCAGAAAAGCAGGGAAGCACTGCATGATGGGGGATCTCTGCTCCAGATGTTAATGAACCCACGCCTGCACACATCCAGCGCAGTAGTTATCAGACCAATTCTAGTAATAAATCCTTTATTGGTATCCAAAGTACTGAAGCTGCCTAACTGTATTGTGAGCTCCCTCGAAGGAACATCACCCATGGCCAGGAATGATCAGTTCCTATTGTCTAGCCTGAACAATACAACTTTCGTATACTCCCTTGAGCCATCAGTTTAGCCATAAACAAATCTAGTGTTCTCCCTTGAACCACTGTTCTGTCCCTACAAAAACCCCACCCATGCTCAAGTAAGTGTTCTAATGCTTGGTTCAAAAATCTGCATCAGTTCCATTGGGACTTCATCTTCTCCTGACTGATCATGCTGAGGGCTCTGCCTGTCTCCAGCACTCCGGACCCTCAGCTACCACCACCACCTGGGACCCCTGATTGAGTCCAGCTTCACGGAGTGGTGAGAACCCAGCTCTCTCTCTCTCTCTCGGTATAGCCTTCTGACCCTGACTTGTGTGATCAGTTATAGTTTTCTAAACCTGACTTTCATAATCAAATTTAAGTTAGATTTAATATTATAACTGTTTTGTTTGGCTTCCCTATGGTCATTACATGGCAATACATAACTTTCATGGTTAAGCTGGTTGCTCCTCTCTTGCCCCCTCCATCGTAGGTGTTTTTTGGCTCTCTCATTCGCTCTGCAGCAACATTCCTCGTTCCTAAGCTAAAGATCCCTGCAGCACCCAAAAATCCTGTGGAGTTTGTTCACCAAGTGGGTTACTACCAAAACAACTGTAATGTAAAAGTGGGGATAGGGATGTTCTGAACCTGGGACATAGGAGGGTGGCAGCTTAAAAGTGCTGCTCAATCCAGCCTGCTCAGGCGTACTCTATTCCGGTGCAGTGCCCATGGCATATGAGGGTGACAGTTTGGAGGTGCTGTTCGACCCAACCTGCTGAGTCCAAGGGCCTATGAGGGTGACAGCTTAGAAGTGCTGCTCGATCCAGCCTACTGAGTCCAGGGACATATAAGGGGTCAGCTTGGGAGTGCTGATTGTCCCAGTCCTCTCAGACACGTGTGTGTTCATTTGCCTGATTCCGGGGCTGGAAGAACCCAGCCCTGGGGAACCTAGGTCCTGTAGGATAGCTCCATTGGGAGGGAACTTGCAGAAGTAGAGCTCTGTACGAGAACACAAGTGACACAAACAGTACATTGATAGAATTACGAACCCCACCCCAGAAGAGTAACTCTAATAAATGAGCATACCCCACAGTAACAGGCAAATCTGGTAGCACTGTTTCTTCTGCACAAGGCTCTGTTGTACAAACCGAAATTTCCTACAGAATTTCAACATACATATTACATGCTGCTATTTTACTAAGGTTACAACTGACAAAGATGAAGGTCAAATACCTTGCCGAGTTTGGTTGTCCCCCCTCAGAAGTTCTGGAAAATTTCTAGATCTTTAGGGGCTACAGGAGGGGTTTTGTTCCAGTCATCTTCAGGATAAGCTTCAAAATTAGATGTATCTCCATCATTGGATACCTTCGGCACTATTGGAGGCTGACCAGAAATAAACAATACAAAAATGAAATAGATGTTTTCATACCACAGTAATTATCTCTTCATCATCATCTTTTTGAACACATACTGTAGTAGTGCCTAGAGGCCAATCAGGTTGGTTCCCACATTGTAAACGCTGTACAAACAGCAAGTGACAGTCCCTGCTCAAAGAGCTTGCAGTCTAAAATACCAGACAACAGGAGGACAAGAGAAAAAAGCAGGTTAGTGGGGCGGGGAGGGGTGATGAGGGGAACAGGATAACAAAAATAAGATTGTGTAATTTTTAGCAAATCAGGGGCACTATTTACAATTCCCACCTGCATACTGTTATCAGGGTGCAGTTTGCTCTATGCATTATGGAAGAAGTGATTTTTGAGTAGAAATTTGCAGGACAAGATTTATGGATTTAACTAGGAGTTTTTCTCCCATTCATGAAGAGTTGGGATGCGAGTGGGTGAGGGAGAAGCAAGTGCTCTAGGCTGCTATTACTGGTAGAAGGAAGGCAGGAATCAATGGCTCAACAACGTAGTAGGCCTAATAGGTCCAGGCTAAATGCTGAAGGACCTTAAAGACGACGACCAGGAGTTTGTCTAGGACAACGGGACAGACAAGAGGGTGGAGGGGGGCTTATGTGGTCTGTGCGATAGACAGGAAGAGGTTCCTGACAGCAGTACTTGGAATGATTTTAGTGGGGGCATTCATATTTTCAGATATGATGGCTCTATTAAGACATAGAATAAAATTTCTGTGATTTAATTTTTGATACAAGGATGAGCAGAGCTAAGAAAAAGGCTTTGGAATAATGTTGACTCTGGATTAAACACAAGAGAGTACAAAGATTACATCAAGGCTGAAGCTCCATCCTTAACTCATCTGTTTTTTCCTAGAGATTTGACCATCATCAATAGTCACATCTTTTAACTCTCTCTAAGGGTCAATGGACATCTTAGCACTGACTCTATGCTGGGCAATATCCATAAATAAAGTAGGACCAATTATTACACATGGCACAAGGACGTGCCCCGTGGTGGTAGTTCCTTAACATTAATGGGGTAACAGGGAAGGAAAAGCAGGAGACAAGAAGAAATTAATAAACACCATGAGAGAAAGGATGAGGTAAAGAAAGTAGTAAGAAAGGATAAAAATAAATAAATACTCTCCCGTACCCCATTTTATAAAATCATCTCCCCTAATTATTTTATCATTTGTAGGCATGCTTAAGGCTTCTCAGTTGTTGCACAGTGCTTACATACTGTGGTGAATGGCACTGTAGTAATACAGTAAAGATATGAGATTGAAATTTTAATCACTAAGCAATTAGTCAGAAGCTTCAAGAATGTTCTGTTACAGAGAGTTAAATATAAACAGCAAATGACTTTTTCCTGCTGAGCATCAAGAAGTGATTTGGTCACATTAAATATTAATGTCTTTTTAATAGTCTTTGCCATGATGACATCAGTAGGTCCTTTTGCTGGCAACAAAAGTGTCTCTTTCCAACCCCTCCTCAATAGTGATTTGCATACCTTGTTTTTTGGCTCAGAAAACACCCCAAACCTATCAAACTGATTGCTTGTAAGTGCATTAAAATGTTTCACTCAGATACTTCACATCGTTAATATCCTATGTTTTTTCTAGTCTGGCAATAAACCCATACAGGAGAAAAGCATTCAGCACTTAAAATAAAAAGTAATTTGAACTGCTGTAATTTGAAGAAAAAGTAGCCACATCATAAAATGCTGATTTTACAATGTTATATTAATAAAAGTATTTCTTTCACTCCAGTAGATCTTTTAAAGCAAATGTGGAGATATTGTGAGGAACCATCTGTTCTTGGCTTCCCCTGAAGGTCCTTTGCATTTCTAATATTGGCCTGGGGATTCCCAGTCTCCATAGCCTTCCCTGTCTTACATCTAGCACATAAATCACCAGTCTACTCTCCCTCTGGGCCTGAAGTACAGAATAGGGTTCCCTTTGTATCTTTCTTTCATTAGCCAGTTTGGTTTGCTTTCTCTCACATAACCTCCATGCCCTACTACCTAGACAGTAAATTTAGCATTGTGAATCAAACCTGCATCGTCTGCTTGGCATTGCAAAGGCACTGGAATATCAAATTGCCTAATCTAAAGCTTTATTCATATAATTTGCTATAAGCCATTAACAGATCAGAACATTACTATTAATTCCTTCAGGAAAAGTATTGAAAACATTTTGAAATTAAGATTATTCCTGTTAGGTATGGGATATAGATGGTTTTCCTTAGTTATTTTAGTGTTACGTCCAAAGTCATGTGATCAATATGGAACTGGGGAAAAAAAACGGTGGTACTCTCATAAGTAAGGCTACGTTTTATTCACGAGTATTTTTAGTAAAAGTCATGGACAGGTCACGGGTAGGGTGACCGGGTGTCTGATTTTTGACCGGAACACCCGGTCAAAAAGGGATTCTGGCAGCTCCGGTCAGCATTGCTGACCGGGCCATTGACTCTCCTCATGGTGGTGCTGCGTGGTGGTGCTGGCAGGCTCCCTGCTAGCCTCCATGCCATACAGCTGCCAGGAAGCAGACAGCAAATCTCCCCTCCGGCTCCTACACATAAGGGCAGCCAGGCGACTCTGCATGCTGCCCATGCCCTAATGCCACCCCCACAGCTCCCATTGGTCGGGAACCATGACCAATGGGAGCTGAGGGGGCGGCGCCTGAGAACAGGGCAACACGCAGAGCCACCTGGCTGCGCCTCCGTGTAGGAGCCAGAGGAGGGTGTGACAGGTTCGGTCACAGAGACTCCATTAGGACTGTCACCTGCTATGCTGAATTTGCCTCTAAGCCCATTTTTCCTGCCAGCTTGGGACTCCAGAACCCTGCCTGGTTGAGCCAGACACGCTAGCCAGCTGCAAACACAGATCCAGGTCTGAACCACGTCCCCCAGAGCTGCAGAATTTAACCAAAAACTGCTCGGCAGGTCACCTATCTCCAGCACCCAGACACCCAGTTCTCAATGGGATTCAAACCCCAAATAAATCCGTTTTACTCTGTATAAAGCTTATTCAGGGTACACTCAAATTGTCCGCCCTCTATAACACTGATAGAGAGATATGCACAGCTGTTTGCTCCCCCAGGTATTAATCACTTACTCTGGGTTAATTAATAAACAAAAAATGATTTTATTAAGTATAAAAAGTAGGATTTAAGTGGTTTCCAGTAATAACAGACAGAACAAAGTAAGTTACGAAGCAAAATAAAACAAAACATGCAAGTCTAAGCCTAACACATTAAGAAACTCATTACAGATAAATCACACCCTCAGAGATGTTCCGTTTTACAGACTAGACCTCTTCCTAGTCTGGGCCTAATCCTTTCCCCTGGTGCAATCCTTGTACAGCTCAGGTGGTAACTAGGGGATTTCTCATGACTGGCAGCCCCCTTTGTTCTGTTCCCCCCCTTTCATAGCTTTGGCACAAGGCGGGAATCCTTTGTCTCTTTGGGTCCCCACCCCTCCTTCTAAATGGAAAAACACCAGGTCAAGATTCCAAACCACCATTAATGGCCCACTCTTTGCATAATTACAATAGGACCTCAGAGTTATAGTTCATATTTCTAGTTTTAGATACAAGAATGATACATTCATACAAATAGGATGACCACATTTAGTAGATTATAATCTTTGTAATGATACCTTACAAGAGACCTTTTGCATAAAGCATATTCCTGTTGCACCATATTCACACTTATAAACATATTCTATAAAACATATGGAGTGCAACGTCACAGGGGGACATGCTGCTGCTTCTGGGACCACCTGAGCCTGAACCCTTCACCCATCCTGTGCCCCAACCCCCTGGCCCATCCCTGATCCCCCCTGCCACCCTCCAAAGCCCTCAGTCCCAGCCCGGAGCACCCTCCTACAGTTCAAACCCCTCACCGCAAGCCCGGAGCATCCTCCTGCTCCCCAAATGCCTCATCCCCAGCCCGACCCCAGGGCCCGCATCCTCAGCCAGAGCCCTTCCACCCCCGCACTCCAACCCCTGGCCCCACATTGGAGGCTCTTTCTGTAACCCAAACTCCTTGGTCCCAGCCCGGAGCACTCTCCTGCACCCCAAATCTTTCATGCCAGGCTTCTCCCCAGAGCCTGCACCCCCCAGCCAGAGCCCTCACACCCCCCCTGTACCCCAAACCCCTGCCCCAGCCCAGAGCCCCCTCCCACACTCCAACCCTTCGGTCCCACCCCGGAGCACCCTCCTGCTCCCCAAATCTCTCATCCCCAGACACACGTCAGAGCCCACACCCCCAGTCCAGAGCCCCTCCCATACTCCACCCCCTGGCCCTGAACTCCCTCCTGCACCCCAAACCCCTCATCCCTGGCTCCACCCCAGAGCCCGCACCCCCAGCGGGAGCCCTCACCGCCTCCTGCACTGGAGCCTAATGAAAATGAGCGAGTGAGTGAGGGTGGGGAGAGAAAGTGAAAGAGGAAGGGGGGATGGGACCTCAGAGAAGGGGCAGGGCATGGGCGGGGACCTTGGAGGAGGGGCAGGGCAAGGGTGTTTGGTTTTGTGCAAGTAGAAAGTTGGCAACCCTGGGCATGTAAACAAAAATTCATGGCCTGTGACTTGTCAATGACTTTTACTATATAGCCCTGAGTAAAACCCGGGAGGAGGGGAAGAACGGTGGCTCAGGGGGGGCATCCCAGGGGGATGCCATGGGTGTGGCTAGGGGGACGCTGCAGGTATCTAGGGAGGAGGGGCGGCCCCGGGTGCTCGGTACACATTGTAAGGAGAATGATCACTTTAGATAAGCTATTACCAACAGGAAAGTGGGTTTGTGAGGAGGGGGGTGGGGTGGAGAGAAAACCTGGATTTATGCTGGAAATGGCCCAACTTGATTAACATACACATTGTAAGGAGAGTGATCACTTTAAATAAGCTATTACCAGCAGGAGAGTGGGGTGGGGTGGAGAGAAAACCTGGATTTATGCTGGAAATGGCCCAACTTGATTAACATACACATTGTAAGGAGAGTGATCACTTTAAATAAGCTATTACCAGCAGGAGAATGGGGTGGGGGGAGAGAAAACCTTTTGTAGTGGTAAACACCCATTTTTTCATGGTTTGTATGTATAAGAACATCTTCTGTATTTTCCACATTATGCATCCGATGAAGTGAGCTGTAGCTCACGAAAGCTTATGCTCAAATAAATTGGTTAGTCTCTAAGGTGCCACAAGTACTCCTTTTTCTTTCTTCAAATATTGGTATCTCTTATATACATTTGCTCCTGTATACTGGCTGAATTTAGTGCTGCTGTATCTGTTACAATTTTAATAATAAATTCATTTTCCCCCAAATGCTTCAAATTTTATTTAACGATTTCTCTGCACTGAAACTTAGCAGCGAGACTCAAAGCCAGAATAAAATATTTCTAATTATTTTTGAAAAACAGCTATTAACTAGCTCTTGTGAAATGAGAAATATGTATGTAATACAGGATATCATTTTCAGATTATTTTAGGGATTTTGTAATGTAAACCCACACCAATTTGGCAGATGTTAAATTGGACTAGTGAAAAGCATATCTTTTTAAAGAATCAGTATTTGTAAATGCATCATATGACTATACATTTCAAATTATTCTGTAATAGATCTTAACTGAATACACATTCAACATTATACCCCTATATAGTATGAGAAGAAATTTTGCATGGATGATTTTTGGTTACCATAGTCTACATAACATTTTTGTACAAAATACCTTTAGTTTTCTTTGAGGTACAGCATCCCAGTCTATAGACCTGAACCACCGATGCCTTTTCACATCATCTGCTCCATTCTTTAATAAAACCAAAAAAACAAACAGAAGATAAGATAATGTATACGCAATAAAACCTTAACCTATGTATTTCATTACAGCTGTTCTCCTGCCCTCCTCAAGTTCAAACTTTATATTAAAAAAAGTCACAGAAGTCCAGAGGTCATCCATAACCCTATAATATGAAGGGAGAGAGAGAGAGAAATATGAAAAACATTTCAAAGCTTTCATAAGGGCATTAAATAACCAGTGAGCATAAAAAATTAGATACTACACAAATTCACTCTCATTTATAACATAAGCATCTATTTTATTTCTGAAAAGCTTTTAACCCTAGTTAAAACTCTTGGACAAGATTTCTCAGTGGCATGAAGGGCCAATGCAAAGCCCTCTGGACCACAGAAGACACCTCCTTGGTCTGCAAAGGACAGTGGTGAGAGACAGATGGAGTGGTGTCTGTACCCACAGAAAGGGTCCTGGCCTGGCTCTACATAGAGTATTAAGGTAGTCCAGAGAAGGGATGAGGGGATCTGCATTGTCACAGATCCAGTGACACCCAAGATCTCATACATGTGGTACAAGGACATGGGAGAGTGTGGAGCATCCCCATACCCAGGTTTTGGTTGAGTGCGTATATTCTCTCCTATATCCTCTCCCACCTGGCACTTTACCACTTGTGAAAGGCTAACAGAGAAAAGTGAAGTAATGTTGCTGAAAACCCCCACAAAACAGGATGGATAAAAATCAATCAGATTTTGTTTTTATTTAAATCTGATTTTTTGATAAAATGCTTTTGAAGAAAAAAAACCATCTAAAAATAGTTGTAATTAAGCTACCTTTGAGCTATAATGTATCTCATCACGGAATAGGGATTATAAATTCTAATTCTAGTATGAGACAATTTATTCATGTAATGTTTAAGAAAAGTTTTGTAAATGAGTTCCAATAGTTCATGGATTAGGGAACCAATCTTATGGGGTTCCAGGGGCTTCTGTATAGATTATTTAGCTTAATCTTTCTATCTACCCAATGTGACTCAGTGCTCAGTCTAGAAGATACCATCAGAGATGCTTAGTTTTGCAGTTCTCAAACTGTGGACTTGTGTCTCCAGAGGTAACATGCTTGTTAACAGCAAAAATGTTTTAAAATAAATAAATATATAGAGGTGAGAAATAAGACCTCGACTCTATTGTCCCTCTGCAAATTTGTATACACAGAGTTAATCCCTTACCTCTCTCTAAAAGTGCAAAGTTTCAAAAAGTTTAATGAAAAGATGATTGTTCGGGACTGTCAAGGTTCCTCCCCCACTCTGAACTCTAGGGTACAGATGTGGGGACCTGCATGAAAAACCTCCTAAGCTTATCTTTACTAGCTTAGGTCAAAACTTCCCCAAGGTACAAAATATTCCCCCCGTTGTCCTTGGACTAGCCGCTACCACCACCAAACTAATACTGGTTACTGGGGAAGAGCTGTTTGGACGCGTCCTTCCCCCCAAAATACTTCCCAAAACCCTGCACCTCACTTCCTGGACAAGGTTTGGTAAAAAGCCTCACCAATTTGCCTAGGTGACTACAGACCCAGACCCTTGGATCTTAAGAACAATGAACAATCCTCCCAACACTTGCACCCCCCCTTTCCTGGGAAATGTTGGATAAAAAGCCTCACCAATTTGCATAGGTGACCACAGACCCAAACCCTTGGATCTGAGAACAATGAAAAAGCATTCAGTTTTTTACAAGAAGACTTTTAATAGAAAATAGAAGTAAACAGAAATAAAGAAATCCCCCCTGTAAAATCAGGATGGTAGATATCTTACAGGGTAATTAGATTAAAAAACATAGAGAACCCCTCTAGGCAAAACCTTAAGTTACAAAAAAGGATACACAGACAGAAATAGTTATTCTATTCAGCACAATTCTTTTCTCAGCCATTTAAAGAAATCATAATCTAACACATACCTAGCTAGATTACTTACTAAAAGTTCTAAGACTCCATTCCTGGTCTATCCCTGGCAAAGACCAGCAGACAGACAGACACAAACCCTTTGTTTCTCTCCCTCCTCCCAGCTTTTGAAAGTATCTTGTCTCCTCATTGGTCATTTTGGTCAGGTGCCAGCGAGGTTACCTTTAGCTTCTTAACCCTTTACAGGTGAGAGGAGCTTTCCCCTGGCCAGGAGGGATTTCAAAGGGGTTTACCCTTCCCTTTATATTTATGACAGGGACAGAATAGATCTGGATAAGGAGAAGAAGTCTTGAGATAAATGTGCAAAGCAAGGGACATATGCTTGTTTTGTTAAAATATTGTATGTTTGCTGTTGAAGAAAAAAAAAATCCAGAATACTTAACGTTGTTGTTTTAGTTAAATAAAACAATTTAAATGTCTGTTTGGTGATGTTCTCCTCCTAATACAGCATGGCAAGAAAATCTTCCAAATATTAATGATTAACCTGTTGAATTGGAGATAGTTCACCTCCCAATGACTTCATAAATATCTGCTTCAATTACCTTTGGTAAATGAAATAATCAAACAATCATTCGTTTTCTGATATAGCTGTAAAATTAATCTGAAAAGTCTTCAAAATAAATCACTATTTAAAAAGGTATAGTGTGTACCTTCTAAAAATGAAACCTTCATCTATCTGAGTTGTGAAGAATATGTATTAAGCTTATAACAACCAACAAGAATGCACTTTTATGTAGAAAACCATGATTAAATTGAGTCTTCCTGAGTATGATTTAAATCATGATTTACATCAATTTGATTTAAATCAAATCCACCCTGAAAAAAATCATTAAGAAACAAACATTAAGAACTCTGAAAATATTTTTTTCAGATATACAGTAAAGAGACAGCTATGCAAATGATTTTAATGAGGGGTATGTACTTCACCAATCAGCAACCCTCACACTCTGGCCTGCTAACCCACTGGTGGTCTAATGATCTGATAGTCTATGGAGAGCTGTCTGGTGACATAGAGCCAGCCCTCATTTCCAGTTGCTAAACTGCAATAACAGCAGCTAAAAACACATTAAATACTGTCCTAATATGACTTTTTCCTACAGGCAATTGCAACATGTGTTTTGTGACTGTGACCTGAAGGGGATATAATCCACAAGAAAATTATTCTAATAAATGCCTCACTATGGAAAAGTCAAAATCTAATTGCAGTGGGCATTAGTCTTCTTTATATTAGCACCTTGAGTTTCATGTATCTATGGCAATTTCATTAGAGAGAAGAAAGAAAATAAATCTGTTAGTATATACCAAGACAGAATTGTAGAAGACAAGACAACAGGCTCACTAAAGTGCAAGAGTACTAAATGAATATTTAAAAGTGCTGATTTTTCATTTTTGTCTTAAAGTCCTTTAAGCTTTACACAGGAAGATGAGTTATTAGCGGAGCACAACCCTTAACATTTTTCTGGTTTTAGGTTTTGTCTCTAACCATCTTCCTTTAACAATAGTTTGCCCTAAACACTGCAAAAGAAACACACACACACATCCCCACACACCATTTTCACGATAATGGTGAAATTAGTCCTAAATTAATTAAAATTACAGAAGTAGAAAATAATCCTCAAGTCAGGCATTTCTTGCAAGCTAGGATTTGGGGAACCATAAGAATCCACTCAAGCGTACATGGAATCAAACCAGTGTGGGAGTGGCCCATCTCTTGGATGAAAGATCATTGTCAGGTGAAAGCTCATCATTCTCCAAATTTCGTATTTTTTCCAAACTACATGGAAGAATCTCTTTGCTTGGTTCCTAACTGCACCAGAATTTGGAGACCACAAGACCTCACACACTGTTGGTCTAAATTTCAATCCGTCTATCTAAACTTCTTCCAAGAATTACCCACCCCTAGCAGGTTGCTTCTTTGACACTGCTGACCTTATATCAGTGACAACCTTTCCCAACTACTGTACCCCTTTCCAGAGTCTGATTTGTCTTATGTACCCCCAAGTTTCACCTCACTTAAAAAATCAGACATAAAATACAGTGTCACAGCACACTATTACTGAAAAATTGCTTACTTTCTCATTTTTACTGTATGATTATAAATCAATTGGAATATAAATATTGTACTTAAATTTCAGTGTATAATATATACAGCAGTATAAACAAATCATTGTCTATGAAATTTTAGTTCGTACTGACTTTGTTAGTGCTTTTTACATAGTCTGTTGTAAAACTAGGCAAATAACTAGATGAGTTGACGTATCCCCCTAGAAGACCTCTACGTACCCCCAATGGTACACGAACCCCTGGTTGAGAACCGCTACCTTATACCACTATCCAAACAATTCAAGCTGAAAGTGCATTTCCAAGACAAATATTCAAACATCAAAAGGAGCAAGTTATCCAGCCACAATTACACTGGGCAGTCGTAACAAACTTCATGTTTTCTCCAGTGAAAACCTTGTTGAACCCATGAGGTCCCTTCCCATTGGACCGTTAACATCTAATATTGCATCTAATCACAGGAACTGGGGGCTAGAGATCTGAGGAGGTACTTTGATTGGCTTAGACCAATGGTCCATATAGCTCAGTATCCTGTCTTCTGACAGTGGTCAGTGCCAGATAACACATAGGGAATGAACAGAACAGGGAAATTATCAAGGGATCCATCCCCTGTCGTCGGGTCCCAGCTTCTGGTAGTTAGAGGTGTAGGGACACCCAGAGCATGGAGTTCCGTCCCTGACCACCTTCGCTAATAGCCATTGATGGATCTATACTCCATGAACTTACATAATACTTTTTTTAACTCTATTTTTACCTTCACAACATAAGAACGGCCATACTGGGTCAGACCAAAGCTCCTTCTAGGCCTGTAGTCTGTCTTCCAACAGTGGCTAATGCCCGGTGCCCCAGAGGGAATGAACAGAACTGGTAACATCAAGTGATCCATCCAGTTGTCCATTCCCAGCTTTTGGCAAACAGAGGCTAGGAAAACTATCCCTGTTCATTATGGTTAATAGCCATTGATGGACCTATTCTCCATGAACTTATCTAGTTCTTTTCTGAACCCTGTTATAGACTTGGCCTTCACAACATTCTCTGGCAAGGAGTTCCACAGGTTGACTGTGCGTTGTGTGAAAAAATACTTCCTTTAGTTTGTTCTAAACATGCTGCCTATTAATTTTGTTTGGTGACCCCCAGTTCTTGTGTTATGAGGAGTAAATAACACTTCCTTATTTACTTTCTCCACACCCATCATGATTTTATAGACCTCCATCATATTCTCCCTTAGTCATCTCTTTTCCAAGCTGAAAAGTCCCAGTTTTATTAATCTCTCCTCATATAGCAGCCACTCCATACCCCTAATAATTTTTGTTGCCCTTTCCTGAACCTTTTCCAATTCCAATATATCTTTTTTGAGATAGGGAGACTACATTTGCACACAATTTTCAAGATGAGGGCATACCATGGATTTATATAGAGGCAATATATGTTCTATCCCTTTCTTAATGATTCCCAACATTCTATTTGCTTTTTTGACTGCTGCTGTGCATTGAGTGAATGTTTTCAGAGAACTATCCACAATGATGCCAAGATCTCTTTCTTGAGTGGTAACAGCCAATTTAGACCCCATCATTTTATACATACAGCTTGGAAAACATAATCCCATGTGCATTACTCTGCATTTATCAACATTGAATTTCATCTGCCATTTTGTTGCCCAGTCACCCACTTTTGAGAGATCCTTTTGTAGCTCTTTGCAGTCAGCCTGGGACTTAACTATCTTGAGCAATTTTGTATCATCTGCAAATTTTGCCATCTCACCATTTACCCTTTTTTCCAGATCATTTATGAATATGTTGAATGGGCCTGGTCCCAGTACAGACCCCTGGGGGACACCACTATTTACCTCTCTCCATGCTGAAAATTGACCATTTATTCCTACCCTTTGTTTCCTATCTTTTAACCAGTTACCAATCCATGAGAGGACCTTCCTTCTTATCCCATGACAGCTTACTTTGCTTAAGACCCTTTGGCGAGGGACCTTATCAAAGGCTTTCTGAAAAATCTAAGTCCAATCTATCCACTGGATCCCCCTTGTCCACATCCTTGTTGAACCCCTCAAAGAAGTAGATTGGTGAGGAATGTTTTCCCTTTACAAAATCCATGTGGCTACACCGGCTGTTCAGCAAGATTCCTGCTTCTTACGTACTTAAATTTAAAAAAAAAATTTTTTTTTGCTATTACTTTGAGTCTTTGGGTCACTTGTTCTTCGAATTCTTTTTTGGCCTTCCTAATTATATTTTTACATTTCATTTGTCAGAGTTTATGCTCCTTTCTATTTTCCTCACTAGGATTTAACTTCCACTTTTTAAAGAATGCCTTTTCCCCTCTCAATGCTTTTTTTCACTTTTGTTGTTTAGCCAGGGTAGCACTTTTTTGGTGGTCTAGCATCCCCTTGCAATGAGCTCCAAGGGTGAATCATGCATTGTGTGAAGAAGTACTTCCTTTTGTTTTAAACCTGCTGTCTAATAACTGAGTTACCCCTAGTTCTTGTGTTATGTGAAGGGGTAAATAACAAAGTATTCACTTTCTCTACACCATTCATGATTTTACAGACCTCTTTATATCCCTCCTTAGTCATCTTTTTTCCAAGATGATGAGTCCCAATCTTTTTAATCTCTCCTTGCATAGAAACTGTTCCATATCCCTAATCAGTTTTGTTGCCCTTCTCTATACCTTTTCCAATTCAAATATATTTTTTGAGATCAGGGGACAAGAACTGCATGCAGTATTCAAGGTGTGCCCACACCATGGATTTATACAGTATCATTATGATATTTTCTGTATTATCTATCCCCTTCCTAACAATTCCTAACATTGTTCACTTTTTTGACTACTGCTGCACATTGAGAAGATGTTTTCAGAGAACTATCCATGATTCCTCCAAGATCTTTCTTGAGCAGTAACTAATTTAGACCCCACCATTTTGTATGTATAGTTGGGATTTTTTTTTCCATTGTGTAGTACATTCTGAAAAGTCAGTGTTTACCCCCTTGTCAAAATCATTTCTGAATATGCTGAACAAACAGGTTCTATACTGATCCTTCTGGGACCACGCTATTTACCTCTTTCCACTGTGAAAACTGATAATTTATTCCTACCCTTTGGTTTCCTATCTTTTAACCAGTTAGTGATCTATGAAAGAACCTTCCCTATTCTTCCACGACTGCTTACTATATTAACTGATCATCCTTGTCCACGTGCTTGTTGACACCCTCAAAGAATCTAGTAGACCAATGAGGTACGAGTTCCCTTACAAAAGCTGTGTTGACTCTTCCCTAATATATTGTGTTCATCTATGTGTCTGATTGGTTGAAACTATTTGTCTAGTACTGAAGTTAGGCTAATCAGCCTTTAATTGCCAGGGTCACCTCTGGAGCCTCTTGGGAAAAAAAAAAATCACTGTTACATTATCTATGCTCTGGTCATCTGGTACAGAGGCAGATTTAAACAATAGGTTACATACCACAGTTCAGAGTGGCAACCGTGTTAGTCTGTATCCACAAAAAGTGATGAAGTGAGCTGTAGCTCACGAAAGCTTATGCTCAAATAACTTTGTTAGTCTCTAAGGGGCCACAAGTACTCCTTTTCTTTATACCACAGTTAGCAGTTCTACAGTTTCATAGTTAAGTTCCTTCAGAATTCTTGGGTGAATATCTGGTCCTCATGACTTATTTCTCTTTAATTTATCAAATTGCTCCAAAACCTCATCTATTGATACCTCAATCTGGGACTGTTCCTCATATCTGTCATCTAGAAAGAATGACTCGGGTGTGGGAATCTCCCTCGCATCCTCTTCTTTGCAATGGCCTTGTCTTCCTTGAGTGCTCCTTTAGTAATTTGTTCATCCAGCGGCCTACTGATTGTTTGGCAGGCTTCCTGCTTCTGATGTACTTAGATTTTTTTTTTAATTTTGTTTTGCACTTCTGTGTTTTTTTTGCTAGTTGCTCTTCAATTTCTTTTTTAGTCTGCCAAAAGGAGACAAAACTAAAATCTTCCAGCGCTTAACTCTCCCTATGAACACCAGTCTTCCAGTCTCTGTAGCTTGAATTTGACACATCTGTAATGGAAACTGGTTGGTGTAAATCCCTGAGACCTGATACTGCAATAACCATTTCTGAAAAGTGAAACTACAGAATTTTGCAGTTTTATGTAAGGAGCATTAGTGAGGTTTCCAGCATACTATGCAAAAAAACAGAACATTTCCCTTTCTCCAGTTACTACAGCAATTCTACCAGGCTGGATCTTCACTGCTCGCCCCGAGAAACTGTGGTAACCTTATACTATATCCAAAGCTTCTCAATTTCACAATGCAGTACTGTTCAAACTGTAACTTGTGACATTTATGAAAATGAACTGAACTTCAGATGTACTTTATATCCTAATAAAGAAAATGATTGTAATTGTCTTGCCCAGGACTGATTTTACTTGGCCCAATCTCAGTACCCACTCACATGCTCATTCCCCGCAATGGCTAAAGCAGAGATTTAGTGCTGACCGCAACAAACTGTCAGTTTTAAGTGTCTGGCCTTATAAATGTATACAATTTTAAATCAATTAAGCTAGAATTATAATAGACCATTGCATCTGCAGTTTCAAACCTTTATACTTTTTCCATCACAGATAAATTATATTAAAATGCAAATATATGGCATTATTTCTTACACCTACACATTGGCACCAAAGAGATTTCTAGCCTACTTTATATCCTGGACATGAAAACTCAGCCTATAAATATACAGTACTTGATGGACTGAAGAGTTGTCTTCATTCCTCCCTGAAGGCTAAAAGGAATGCAGTGTTCCAAAATGTTTTTAGCTCTAACTTCTTCCATCTTTTGCTATTAAAACAAAATCTTATTTGAGGTTTTCAAGACATCTTATATTGGACATGCTTACTTTCCTAAGTATTACCTTCCACTGGGTCATTCCCACTGCCACCCTCAGCTCAAGTGCTCTATCAGATCAGTCCCTTGGGTCTCTATAGATGTCCTGATTTGTTTCTGTGTACTCTATGTACCTGATTTGTTTCTTTTACTTGCAGATATGTCTCTATTTTTAGAGCATATACACCATATAACTTGCTTAATTTATCACACTGCTAAATAATTTCCTTCTTGGGAAATACGGTGCCAAACAAGGTTTGAAATATTGTTAACTTACAAGGACTTCTTCAGTTTTGAAGCCCTAGGACACTGCTCTTTATTATTCTTACTTGATGTCATGCTAGGCCTCTTTGGCCTTTTACACTAAAAGATTGTGCTGTGCATAAAAGGCAATACGTACCATGTACAACAGTGTTGTTTTGTTAATGCACTTGCACAGATGTCCATGGTTTCCCCATCAACAGTTGGAAACCAGATGGTCAATTTTCTAATGTAGACTGGAGACTTCTTATTTAGAAAATAATTGCTCTTAAAATGACCTTTTAAAATGTTTTTAGAGCTGCGTTTCTCAAGCTTTTAATGTATGTTATATTCTACTTACACAAAATTATTACTCTTTCCTGTAAATAGACTTATTACAGATTAACTCTTTTGGTTGTGTGTACAAAAACAGAAGTGTCACTTTCTCTCTTTAGAATAGTAGTTTGTTTTTACACAGATTTCATTTTCTTTTTAAGTAAATATCATGAGCAATAAGTATGGGGGGAAAAACCCAGCTTCTCTCTATCTTGAAGCTGATCCAGCAAAACATGAATCTATATGCTTAACTTTAATCTTCTGAGTAAACCCACAAATGTGGATTTGGGATTGGTACTGATATTACTGGTACTGTGAGCTGATAAAATTATTTAAATGGGACTATTCACATGTAAGAAGTTAAGCACAGGGTAAGGACTAGGGTTAGGATCAGAGCCTTTTACAAAAGAAGAGTTATTTATCCTAGAGTAACTGTGGTTCTTTGAGATGTTCTAGTCAGTGTGGATTCCACTGTAGATGACTGATAACTAGCATCCTCCTGGACAACGACAGTGAGGAACTGCAGCTGGATTAATCAACTGACGATTGAAATTCTGCTGTCCTGACCTTGGCATCAGATCTATCTGGCACATCAACTGCATAAAATTTGACAAGTGTCTGCGGGTTTGTTCCACATTGGTACTTTGCAAATCTTAGATAGGGGCACATTTCTGAAGCAGGACAAAGATGGTGCCCGTGTCCTACTAGAGTATGCTTTGATGTTCAGAAGAGGCAATATGAAGAAGATGGGTGGAAGACTGTTTCCTTTTGAAAAAAGGGATCCATATCCATGAGATTTAGAATAGTAGAAAAATGGCAACAAAGGACATTTTATTGGAGGGATACTATATGTCTGAATGAAACTTGCTGCTAGTTACCTGTGTGGGCAGCTGACAGTACATATTTAAATCTACAGGAATTTCTAGGATGCTCACATCTCAATATATGATTTTTATTCCACTTAAACACAAAACAGGATATGAAGTTATTAGGATCACACCTTGATGTTATTTTCTATTCTTGTTCTATATTTAGAGGGTACTCTGTACAAGGTGTACACACCCACCCACCCACACACCCCTTCTTCTGAAAAGCTGCACATTGACCTCTTTATGGACATGGTATTACATTCATTCCACAACAGATTGGTGACAAGCAGGGGGATCTAAGATCTCCTGCTTGTGAATTATCACTGTAACAAGAATGCTGACACCATTTCCTTTGGCTGTGGGGGACCCACAACATTACGGGAGAATCAATTTAAACTGGGGGTGGGGGGGGACACACTTTCTAAATGAAGCCAATTTAGTATTGGGTACCTTTGCCTCCAAAGAAAACATCTTTTTAACATGTAGTAGTAGTAGTAATTTTCCAAATTTTCATAACATTAGAACAAAACAACTTGAAAATATTTTAACGTTCAGTCATTTGTACGCTTACACATACAGTTATAGGATGAGGTAGTTCCCTTCGGGGGGCGGGGGGAATCATTAAAACCGTCCAAGGAAATAGAACCGCAGAGGAAAGGAGTGCATCTGGACAAAGTGTCAGATGGCAGCCCATTGCAGTAGGTCACCCCATCACATACATACACACACCCCCTCTCCTTCCTCACTACTATTTTCTCTTTTGCTTACATTGAACTGAAAGTATGGTGCAATTATATATTCAACACCAGTAACAGCAATCAAGTGTAACAGAGGTACTTTTGTAAAGTTTAGGACAAAAATCAACTACAGTATTCATCCAACTAGTACAAGAATGAAAAATTTCAGAACACAAAAATGTAATATTTTTCATATACTAATTTAGATGTTCAGTCCTAAGTAACAGAACAGAAGCACAAGTGGACCTCAAAATTCATGTGTACATTTTTTAACATATTTAACACTAACCTTCATATTTCCCAATCGTCTTGTCCTGTCAACCACTAGAAGCTTCTTAATAAGGTCCCTGTAACAGAGGAAAAAAATGTCATTGTTTTATTTCATTAGGATATGCATAGTACAGACCACTGGAAGCACTTTTATTTTACCAGCATAAACATTTTGTGCATTTTAACAATTCACGTTTTCCATATTTCAGAACGTTTTACATTCAAACAGTTCAAGACTGGTATGAAAACAGGTAACTGGTCTCAGAAGAACACAGGGGAACAGAGGTGGGCAAACTACGGCCCGCAGGCCACATCCTGCCCACAGGACCCTCCTGTCCGGCCCCTGAGCTCCTGGCCCGTGAGGCTAGCCCCTAGCCCCTACCCTGCTGTCCCTCCTCCCCCACAGACTCAGCTCACTGCACCACCGGCACAATGCTCTGGGGGGCAGCGCAGCTGCAGAGCGGTGGCCTGACCCGGTGCTCTGTGCTGTGCGATGGCGTGGCTGGCTCCAGCCGGGCAGCACGTCTGCCTGTCCTGGTGCTCTGGGTGATGCGGCTGTAGCGCAGCCAGCCACCGGTGCTCCAGGCAGCACGGTAAGGGGGTAGGGAGCAGGAGGGGTTGGACAAAGGGCAGGGGAGTTTGGGGTAGTGGTCAGAGGTGTGGATAGGGGTCAGGGCGGTCAGAGGGTGGGGAACAGGAGGGTTGAATGGGGGCAGGGGTTCCGGGGGGGAGTCAGGAATGAGGGGGGGGTTGGAGGGGCAGGAGTCCCGGGGGGCCCATCAGGGGGAGTCAGATAGGGGGTGGGGGCCGGGCCACGCCTAGCTGTTTGGGGAGGCACAGCCTCCCCTAACCGGCTGTTCATACAATTTCGGAAGCCTGATGTGACCCTCAAGACAAAAAGTTTGCCCGCCCCTGCTATAGAGTGTCGTTTCTTAAGAAAAGATTTGGGATACAAGTTCCTTGCCCTCCTGAAGTGTCTAACCTTCCTTTTCATGTTGTTAGGCATTCCAAATCTTAAGTCAAAACTGAACTTCCTTCAGAGCATGGTTTCAGACTAGACCTTATAGCAAATTAAAAAAGATACATAATTTTCAATCGTTAGGTTTCAGCCAATAATATATTGAATTCTACCTCAGTTAAAAATAGAGAAAATGTGGAACAGCAAGTTCTCTATTTAAAATATAGTGGGGGCTAGCTCACATTCATAAGTCCTCCATAGAAAATGAAATGTATACTTTGAGACCCTAACTATGTTTTATGAGTTTTGTATAAAGCTAAATTAAACTTTTTAAAAGCTGAGACAACGCTTAGAAAATCAAAAGTATTACGTAAATACATTTGTAATATTATGTTAACAACAAAATCAAGGATCACATTTTGTTTGGCTTTCTAGTGTAAATCCAGAATAACTCCATTAAGACCTGGTCTACACAAATCATCTTATGTTGACCTAAGTATGTCAGTGTACACACTACAACCTTGTTGCGCCAATATAAGTGCCCTGCTACACCTACATAACTACTCCACCTCCATGAGAGGCATATGGCTTATGTTGGTGTAGTTAGGGAGATGCAGTGTCTGCGTAAACACTGCATTACTTATGTCTTCTGTTGGCTGTCTTAATTTCACGGGTCCATGCTGGAGCGGTGAAATTGACAAGAAAGCCAGGCATCTAAAGCCTGGCTGCCCCTAGGTATCTGCTCCCAGCCGGGCTGCTGCCTGGAGGTTCTTCTCTTCGTGAGATGAGGAGCCCAGGAGGCTGCCCCCCACTCCCAGCCAGGAGCGGGGCGCCAAGAGCCGGGGGTGGGACGGAGGGAAGCTGTGTTCCCAGCAGAGAGCTGCATGGAGGGCTCAGCACCTCACACTGCCTCTCTTCCATCGGTGAAAGCGCTTCTGGTGAGGACGTGCACTACCGACAGGAGGAGGGTAGTAATTACTGTGGTGGCTGTAAGTCGACCTAATATAGGTTGACTTAGGGCATGTCTACACTAGAGCCCTAAGGCAGTGAAATTACCCTGGACATGCACTGGTATCACAGAGACTAAATTCAGCAACAAATTTCTACAGTTCTCTCAATGGCTATATTCTTAATTATCTACAACTTAACCTCTTCAATGAAAGCAAAGTAACAGTTTTGTATGTTCTACAATAATCAATGTCTAAGACAAAACATACAGCTTAGCCATCTTCGCTGTTCTGCAGCCTAAAGAAGAAAGAGGTGCTATTGCAATCTTCCTCGGATGAATCTCCAAGGGACTTCAAAACAGGAGTTCCTCACAGAAAACTTGTAAAAAATAATAATCATATCTTTATTTATCTAACCCAGCAAATAAATATTTTTTTCCTTTGAGAAACCAGGTTTCATTACAGCAAGAAGGCAAATACAAGGGACAGGGACAGGATGAAATAAATCATAGCTCAAAAGACCAGAGAAGATTATATCAAGTGTCCTAGAAATTTTAGTCTGGCATATTGAGAATATTGAACTGAATAATAAATTTGCTAAACAGCTTCAAACCTGTCATATGGGCAGAGCAAATATTTCTAAAACTCAGTGGAAAAAAATACTAAGCTGCCAGCTATACGGGAATACAAACGTGAAATTGGAAGGAGATTTCCTAATCTCCCATAAACATTTCAGCCAGTAAGTGGCAAGATTTAGATTCAGTCCTGTGATTCAGTCATTTGTAGTCATTCCTGAAGGAATTTCTCCTCCTCCAAGGGCATCCCAGAGGACACTTAAGGAAGGGTGTGTGTGTGTGTGGGGGGGGGTAGGCGAGGGGGGAATCCAACCTTTCTTGTTCTAAACAAATAGATACCCTTTCAAATAGAATAGTGAAAAGTAATTCATATTAGAAATGAAGAGCCAGATCTATTGCTGGATCCCACTGGGTTAGAAACAAGCTGTGTAGCCGCTTACTGTGTCATTTAAACCAGCATTGTGCTATTTAATTGATGACTCTTAAAAGTTGTAGAGCTCTTCCTTTGACTGCTCCTCAAACTAGCCTTGGAAATGCAGAAAATACACAGCTGAGACACGAACTGACTCAATGATGTTGAGTTGTCACTGAAGCTGTGAATGTGTGTTGCATTCAAAGAGAAGGAGTATCCAAATTAACATCTGCATCAAGAGAAAGCGTAGTGCCTCCTTAATGTCCTTTATACACAGGATTAAAAAGTCAAGTGTTCTAACAGTTCATTACATATAGTGTTGAATTCAAGTAGGTGCCGACATCCTAGATCATACCTGCTCAATAATAATTATTTAGACTGCAGTGGCATCCCCATTGTTATGCATTTCCAAAACACAAAAGATGACATCTTTGCCCTGGAAGAGTTTACTCAAAAAACAAAACCACACATCACGCACACTTCAAAACAGAGTGGTCAGGGAGGTGGCTGACACACCTATTAGTAGTTCTACTTTTCGAGGGGGAACGGGGTGTAGGGGTACAGCTACTGACAAATATCTTCAAACCAAGGGATTATTAGATGGCTAAATTCTCTTAACTTTTGTCAGAAGGGGGTCTTGAATATAGATTTGAATTAGAAAAGGATAATAGTCAGGGCATGCACGTTCAGGAAAAACATTTCAAATGTAGGGGATGGGAAGGAATGAAGCACAGAGACCGTGGCAGGAAAGTCAGATAAACTGGCAACAAAGATGACATCAGAGGCAGGGTGAAGAGCGATGTGAAAAAAGACTAGGTTAGAAGTAAGTAGAAAAGGCAGAGAGTAACGCAGAGCCTTACTGGCAGTAATAAGAAACTTGAACTTGAAACAGTGGAAGAGGAGAAGGTGGTGTGACAGAGTCAGATCAACAGTCTACAAAAGCAGCTGTTTTCTCTATGGATTATAAGGAATGGTATGGGCATCAAGTGGGACAGATAAAAAGAAGCTGTGGTATGAAATGGTATGGGCATCTGCGGTGACAGATCAAGGCCTTGCCAAGAGTCTTTACTGGCTAGACATTATGGAAATGTTGTGGAGAAAGAGTTATTCAGGCACAACCTGGATGAGAGAGGGGGTAATGAAGGGAGGTGTCAAAAATGAAAGAATAGGGGTTGAGTTCATAGTAAAAAAAAAAAAAAAAAGTTCTGTTTAAACTGATGGTGAGAAGTCAAGGAAGGGATGTCAAAGAGGTAGGATGAAATACAGAATTGGATAGCGGGAAACAGGTTAGGAGTGAAGTGATAGATTGATGAGTCAATAGTATAAAGCAGCACTGGATGAGCTCATCCAAAAAGGTGTAAAAGGAAAAAAGTGAGGGGTGAAGAATACCCCTCAAGAAAGACACTACAAAAATACCTAAAGAAGTAAGAGGAGAACCAGGAAAAGACAGTACTCAAAGGGTATGATACCTAAAGTAGCCTAACTGCTCATTGATGGCCATCTTTCTCGACTTACAATGGAACTTGGAGACACTTGCCGAGTGCAGTGACTAGAACGTCTTTCATGGCATGAGAAATTTACTGGACGATACAAGTCAATAATTACTGTGTGACTGAGAAATACAAACAGATGTTGACAGTACCCTAAGTTTAACTGCTTTTCATCATGATGGCCTAGTCATCAATGACAAAAAACAACTTTGTACTGTTCACCTTCTGGCCATGTGCCCAGAAATTACTGCAGACAGTACATGTGGAGATGTATACTCTTTGTTGAGAAAGATTGTATTAAATACAATAGACAAGAAGAAGAAACTACAGGAAACTGGTAGCAAAGCAGCATTTCGAGGGCAGCCAATGTTCAGAATATGTACAGGTATGGGATACCAGGATCAGTCAGCATAAGCACATATATTAAGCTGGAGCACGCTCATGAAATCTGCTGATACAGCTTTAATAATGGTCTTGTGAGAAGCCTTGTGCCTGAAGAGGCATTTGAGAGAGAGAGAGAGATTTAAATTATATTAAGTATGTTTTCACTTTGATTTCAAGACTAAATTTAGTCCAAAATATTTTCCAACAAAGCATTTTAGAATACTGCAAGAAGGTATCCTCCTATGCAGATCCTTTCAAACTATGCTAAAGAGGTAATTAAAAATAAACATGTCAGTGATGAAAGCCAGTATACTTACTTCACATACAAATCCAAATGTCTGGGGAAATCTATTTTGCCAGCAAGAATCTTCTGATATATACCAAATGGGTTGTCATCAAAAAATGGAGGAAACCTATTTGAATAAAACAACCAAAACACAGCTTTCCTTAGCAATCTGCAAAAATGTATAATGGTATTATACTGAAGTAATTTATCTGCTGACCAGACTGTTAGGTACATAGTTATTCTCTATGCACCAAGGCACTGCGTACTGAAGTCAGGGTTAACCACACCTGTGTAACCAAATTAAGGTAGCTTTTCTCCAAAACACAGAATGTACTGTGCACAGAACGAATTCAGAATATATTAAAAACAAAATACTGAGAACTATTTTTAATATTAAAACAGAAAGATTAGTCACATATAGTGAGGGAAGATTTCCCTTAGAAAGTCTGTGATTTGGCTTGTTCCCTATTGGTGAAATTTGAGAGGCATTCACCAAAACCAGCTCTTCCCTTCTAGTCTGGACACTACTGACTGTCCCTTCACCTTGGCTGCTAATTCCACAATTAAGCAGATGTAGATGTAGTTCCTTACCTTTAAAAGGCAATATAAAAATAAGGAGCCAGTTGCCTCTATCATTTTTTTGGGAGGGGGGAGGGGGCTACACCCTCTTGCAACAACTAAGAATTTGTATCCTCTCTTGGGCTTCTCTTTCTACAGGCTGACATATTTGCTCACCAGAAAGGTGACATGTATCACTGTGCCAATATCTCAGTTCAGTAGGTTTAATGAACTGAATTCTGGACTCCATGCACTTCCTGGAATTCCGGACATCCACCTTTCTAAAAGTTACGCAGGGGAATATTTTTACCAAAAGAAGCTACTGTGCAGCTACTGCTCTCACGACCACCACCCTTGGCCTCCGTACATGGCACGTGAAGTCACTGTTAGCAATGCTTATGACTCAAACTGAAAAGGGTTGCAGCTCCTCCTCTTAACTGGAGTCAAGGCTGCTGGGGGAAAAAAGCCACCACTAATTTTTACTTCACATCGAGTCTTTAGTAGTGTAATGCCTGTGTAGGCTAGGAAGAAGGCTGGTGTTTTTAATGTATTAGCTAAAATGTTTTAAAGAAGTGCTGAATAAAACCTTGTTAAATCCTATCTACATTAGGTTCTAACACCCTTAAAAGCTAGCTTCCTCCCTACTGTTTTAACACGCTTAGCTCCTTTTTTAAAAAATGTGGTGAACTCTGTATACATTAGGTGCTAATACTTTGCAAACCCTTGCTGGTCTAGACAAGACCTTAGTGCCAGAACAATAAATATTTTCCTCCTGTGTGATTTTTCTTTCTGCAGCCTTGTGTTTTTGTTTTTTTAAATTTAGTCTCTTGTTCCACAATTACTGTCTATCAGGTAGATACTAACAGGACAATTGTTTCAATATACCAGATTCTTCATGAAAGAGGCACAGTAACTGGATTAACATTCCTCTTACACTGTAGTTACCAAACCACAGTCACAGGCAACAACCGAGTTCAGAGTTTCCCTAGATGCTGTTTGAGTGTCCAAGAAATAAAACAAACAAAAACAAAACGGCCATACGTTCACCAAAGAAAAAAATAACAAATATTTTTGGTAGGAGCAGACAAGGGGATGGAAATTTGTTCATAAAGGTAAAAGTAACAATGAACCTTGTTTGGATGATCTCACATGAAACAGTGGAGCTATTCACCCAGGAAAACAGGGGGAGGGATAGCTCAGTGGTTTGAGCACAACTTCTTAAACCCAGGGTTGTGAGCTCAATCCTTGAGGGGGCCATTTAGGGATCTGGGGCAAAAATTGGGGATTGGTCCTGCTTTGAGCAGACGGTTGGACTAGATGATCTCCTGAGATCCCTTCCAACCTTGATATTCTATGAAACTTCAGAACATACAATCATCGTGTTTTTCTGAAGTCTAAGGCATAGATTTTTAAAGGTATTTAGTCATGGCTATACTCATTGAGTTAGGAACCTAAGTCTCATTTTCAAAAGTGATTTAAGTACTTCAGAGTCCAGATGTCAGTGGGCTTTAGGCTTCAAAGTGCCTAACTGACTTTTAAAAATGTGCCTAAATATCTTTAAAAATCTGGGCCTAAATTCCTATCTCGGACAACTGCAAGAAAGAACAAGAAAGGTAGCGAGAGAGGGTATTAAATTTTGGATGTGCTCAATTTATTCCCCCTTATATAGCAGAGAGACTGAATGGATGTCCTGTTGCTTATTTAGGACAGTCTATAGAACTGTGTTGCATCTGTATAATATTTTTATTCATCCAAAGGATATTAAACATGAAACTTTCAATTTTGTATTTATGATTAAGATTCAATTCTATTTTTGACTTGGTGCATGCATTACAAATAGGACTGTTAGGTGCCTGAGAAATCTATCAGGAAATTGTTAATCCAGATTTATTAATAATGTAAAAGGCAAGTTAAATGAATTTTATGCAAGAAGATTTTTTTGATGGAAGTTATTTCCATCTTATTTCTCTCAAAAACATTTTTTTTTTTAAATGACTGGATTCTCTCCCAGGGAAAAGCCCAGGTGAAACCTTGAGAAATATGATAGACTCATTCATTCCCTAACAATCAATACAAGTTATTACACTGCCACAAATTAAAAATGCAGTTTCTTTCTGCAAAAGTATGCCATTCAAGTCCAATTGTAATTGTTACATAGGACAGATATGGGCTCCATCAGTTGCTTAGAGAGCTTCTGGAGCAGGAAGCAATGCTGACATCTGGATTCCATTCAGTAAAATGATGGTATTGGAATGCAAGTTTGTGCTTCAAGAGTTCTCTGCTGTTGACAATTGCAGAGACATTTTACAAGCAGTACACTATTGCTGGAGTATACATTTGTTTTCTCTTCCAAGACTTAATTGCTTAACACAGCTTTGACCTTTAACATTAATCTCAGAGAAAAACCAAAATGGCAGCATCTTGGAAAACTGGTCCTATTTATAAACTGCTAAATGCTCAGTTATGGTTATAAAGCACTCCACTGTATTGTGTTCATTTTATAGGATACTACTTTGATCAGGCTTTCCACTCATATGCACTAGTGATGTGAATAATCCCCATGACTAGCAGTGGAGCAGGGATTTTGTTTGTGACTATATATCCACTTTTATTCAACTCCTACATATCAAATACATTCCCAGAGGCAGAGATCTTCATCCATTCTTGAGACTATTGACATCTCAGAGCAATTGACATTGGGACTATTAAATGCAACCATATTCTGCATAAGAGGAAAATCTGATAGCACCCAAGTGGAACTATTAAAAGAAAACAAAAGAAAGACTAAGCAACATATGATAGGACAGCAACTGTTAAGGTGGTTAGCATGTTCTCCTTGAAAAGCTGGTTAGCCTTTAAAAAAAACTGCAAAACAAAAAAGTTAACATTATAGTTATCTGATGAATGTCCCTAATAAGTTTAAAAGGAGCAGACAGTAAAGTTAAATTGGACCACACCAACTTGAAATTAGTCATTTTTAAAAAAAAGATGGAGATACCAAACCTGCCCCTGAGTGTCCATCAAATTTGTGGTTTTACAAATATCTCTCCCTCTTCATTCTTTTTTTAAAGTTTCTCTCCCCTGTTGCTGTGTTAAAGACTCATACAAAGGTAAGAAAAATCAGTGAAATTGATGATATAGTTATGAAATGTACAAAATGAAAAAAACAACAACTCTATTCTTTTTCAGCTACGTAATCTAGGTGTGACCTGTAACAATAATAGATTTAAATAAATATCTCTCCAGACTTTTTATTAACTATTAAAGTTGACCGTGTCCCTTCACAGTGTAGGCCTGGCCAGAATTTGAACCCACTGCAGATCACTGTTCACCTGAAGTTCTCAATGCTTCTGGATACCCCAGCAGCCACAGACATGGTAGGCACCTTTTCCATGTATGTCTGGCAAGCAGGCTGTGTCCCTTCTATTGTGTTCAGACTTTGTTATGATGATTCACATATTTATGTTCTCCAGGCTTGACCACTCTAATAATCCTCTAACTATTAATGAAGCCGACAATCTTAAATAAATACATAAATAAAAAGCGACAGTTGACTTAGCACTGTCTGCTTAAGAACGAAGGCTGACAAAAATACATCCCCTGGAGTGCTCTCCTCACAGCCTCCCTGCAAAATACCACGTCAAATTCAATGTTTCCATCTTAAACTGCAAAGCCACATAAGGGGTAGGTCACATTTCCCGGGGACTGCATGACCCTGCTTCATGATGACTTCACATGGTTTCTGTGTTCCACTATGTGCAGGAGTCAGAACTTTCTGCACAACTGCTTCACACATCTGGAGTTAACTCCCAGAAGATATTAAAATGACTACAAACCACACTGATTTCAGATGAAAATTCCCAATCCACTTTAAATCATCAGCCTTTCCAACTTAATGTAAGAAAAAGAAAAAAAGGATTCAAAGTAAAGTCTCCTTCAGTCAGCTAGGCATAGAAGAAACATTTGTGTGTTTGGAGAGGCACTCATATCTCAGCAATGGGGGCCATTTAAGAACCTAGATGAACAGATGAAGCCAGTGACCACAGGCTCTGACAGACATGCACTTGCAGGTACTGTGGTATGACATCACATCCTTTGTGTAAGTCTGCCTATGCCAGTATAAGAAATACGTACATCTTCCTTACATGAAGAGTTTTTGTAAAATCGTGTGTGTGTGTGTGTGTGTGTGTGTGTTTCTTTTGCTTAAGTTTTTTACATTTTCAGGTCATTAGAGCTGGTTGGGAATTTACTGTTATAATATTTTTCTGATGGAAAAAATAGATTGCTACTGAAGCAGTTTCCCAGCCTCTAGTTCACTACTGGAAAACAGAGATGTACCTTTCTTCTTTCCTCTTCCTGTATCTGTGGTAACGTAAATGAGCCAACTATACCAATTACTTATGTTGTAGAAGATCATTTTTATAACTTTGTCATCATTTACACTATAGTGTTAAAGATTTGCATGGAAAATGAACATCCTAGCTATATAGCATATATATAAAAATCAGGGCAATTATGATGGAAATTACATTCTTATTTTAGGAGGTTAACCTCTCCTCTTGCAGTATTCAATTCAATTCTAGGAAAGGAATCAAAGTGAGTTTGCAAAAATTCTGTATGTTTTTTTTTTATGAAGTGGTAACTTTCATAACCTGCACTTCCCACCTTAAATCCATCTAAATTAGAAAAATGTGATGTTCAAATAGTTATGGAATATTTTCCCCACTTTAAATTACATTAAATCAAGTGTTAACAGATTTTCAAAATGTATGAATTTTGATATACAAACAAGGGCTTTTAGAATTTTATTTTTAATACGATAAACAAAACAGACACCAAATTATGTCTAAGAGCATGTCTACCCTACAGGTGCTGCAGCTATACTGCTGTAGTAACATAGTGTAAACACTTCCTACTTCAGAGTTTCATTCAAACAGTGTTTTGGAGCTTATTTAGATCATATCACTAAAGGGGTGGTGGAGACAGTTGCTTTGAGACCCGTATTCTATCCTTTCATTCATGAAATATTACATTCAGACATGGCTTGAGGCACATATTAAAGAGTTTGATGACCCTAGCTGTATAAAACTGTGCAGTGATTTTGCAGAGTGAACAGACTTTATGCAAGAGAACAAAGGTTTTGTGCTAGGAAACACCTTATAAATTTACATTTTAGACTGTGTTTAGCACAAACACAAATGAAAACACAACTGCCTCCTTCCCAGCTTATAGATTATAGGTAAGGCTATGATTTTGTCACAGAGGTTGCCGAAGTCACGGAATCCATGACTTACAAAGACCTCCAGGACTTCAGCTCTGGCAGCTGGGAGCTGCAGGGCCCTACCGCCTCCCGCAGCAGCAGGGAGCGGTAAGGTACCCCTGCCGTCATGGGCAGTGGGTGTACCCCAGGAGCTCCCCGGCTGCTGCCGCAGGGGGTAAGGGGGACCCCGGCAGCACCTTCGGCTGCCACCGCATTTCATCATTGATATTTTTAGTAAGTGAGAGACAGGTTATGGGCTTCTGTGAATTTTTCTTTATTGCCCGTGACCTGTCCGTGACTTTTACTAAAAATATCCATGACAAAATATTAGCCTTAATCATAGGCGTGTTGTGGTGCTGAAAATTTCTGTAGAAAGACAGTGGTGAACCACTCCCTTTGTTGACTGATCCATTGGATGGCATTGAAATCAATCTCATAGGATTAAATATGGATTTTATCACTAAAAAGGTACTATAGACGCATCTGCCTCTCCCCCCCATAAAAAAAAAAAGGATAACAAATCCAAGTGCTGACAGCTGTAGGAAAAAAGAATGGTAGATAACCTACTGCCCTGTCTATTTAGGTAAGCTCCAGTATCATGTCGAGCTACCCAATAAAAACAACCCAAAATTCATGCCAATATCCCTTCATTAAAAGGGAATTTTCATTTGGCAACATAACTGATGACATGACTACAGATTGACACATCTAACTTGTTAAAGTAACCAATATTTGACATTAGGCAGAAGAGGTATCACCTATGCCTGTTCCTGAAGGGGATCAACCCATCGCAGGATAGGCAGGGTTTGAATCCTGAAGTTTTAGATTCCACCATGAAGGCAAGGCAGTTGGTGTGACGTGCCTCGCCCTGCTAGAATACCAGGTTGTGTCTTAGTTTGGATTTTCTTTAATTTTTTTTTTCATGGGGGAGCTGTGGAATGGAAGTATGAGAAGATTTTGTCTCCTAAAAGGTTGAAAAAGAACCAGTTTAAAGTCTCGGAAGAGAGTGGTAGGTCTGATGCTCGCTGGGTTCAGTCCTGCTGCCACAGGTGGTAAATGGAAAATAAGGGTGGGTTACAGCCATTCTACTCTTCATACCCTTGTACAGGAGCACAAAGAGGCACAAGACACATGTGCGGCCCAAAGAGAGACCCTTTTATACTGCTGTATGGCAGCATTAGTCATAAAATTCCATCAGTCCTCACTTTTTTTCCTAGTACACTTTCAGCAGACATGCAGTGCACATACCAGGAAAGGTATAGTTTTTAAAAACATTTTTAAAGTCTTTACATATAATATACAAGAAATACTCAATTGGGCTTTTATTTTCAGTGTAATCAAATAGCTGTAACAGGAAGAACTATATTAATTTCCTTTTTTATTTTTCATTTTAAAAATTCCATTGATTAAAAACCCAACAACATAAGAGTTAATTTTTCTAGTTAATATTTTACTCAAATACTTAAATGAATGTATTTGAAATGCCAAGAAATCTTTCTTTAGTGGCAAAGATTTTAAATTTGTCTATTGAGTACACTGCCATCTAGTGAATCCCAAAATATTGCTGGAAATAAAGTTGATAAGCATATGAACTCAAGAAATAATCCCAATGGCTTTTGCTTTTTTACCCCTCTTCTTATTCCCCTGCACCTTTTTGGAATTTACTGTGCTTGTAATAAACATTTCATCCAGAGAAATAAAGCACCATAACAGAGTGAACAAAATAAAATAATGCAGAATCTGCTTTCCATTCTCCATGTTCAAACTTCAATAAGATAGGAGAGGTTTTTGATATAGTAGTTAAAGTCTCAGTCTTAAAGTTATATCAGGCTCTTTAGAGCAAACTAGTAGCCTCCCTCTGCGCAAGAACAGTCCATGCACAAAATCTAAATTTAAACTTCTGTAAAAAAAACTAAGCCTCCAACTGAAATATAAGTTGGAATGAGAGGGTAGAAAATAATTAAGTTTGATCATACCACTGTTTTGTTTTTGTTTTTTTTTTAAGGAAAAAAGAGAAACATGTTTAAATATATACATATATTTTCTTAATTCTTGAACTGTGAATCAGGTGAGTTACCCTTTATGAAGCTTGCTCACTTCTCTTCAAAGAATTGCCAAACAGACAAGTTACAGTGCTAGTTTGCAGGATGCTCAACCTTTGAGAAAGGTATAACAGATTATTAATATTTTACAGAGGTTCAAACTGAACTCCATGATGGGAGAATATATAATTGCAGAATTTTGAGCAGAATATTTTCATAACTGTAAACTGGGATTTTGCTGCAGAATCTCCAGTCAGGTTACTGGGAGTTTTATGGCTAAATTATTTTGCATTTCTAATTGGGTACATCTTTGCGGTCTCTCTCATAGGCTCTCAATTCTTTTCTTCACAGAAAGACAAGATAATCTAATTAGTAACAGACATAACATATACCCAAGATATTTCAAACTTGTTATTCGGAATACTGAAATAGAGTGAAAGTTATGTACTTAGTATCACTAGAGAAACACTTACCCTGACAGCATCTCAAATATCAGAATTCCTAGAGCCCACCAGTCCACGGCTCTTCCATGACCTTTACTCTGTATCACTTCTGGTGCAAGGTATTCTGGTGTGCCACACAGCGTCCATGTTCTAAGAGAAATGAACCAACAAAAACATAACATCTAAACTTTCACTTACTGTTTTAAAGGGCTGGATTGCAACTATAATTAAAATTAATACTGTAGGCAAACTAACGTTTGGAACAGTCAAGTTCACAAAGCTCTAAATGCATATTACAAGTGGCAAGTCAAGAATACTGCTGTTCTTAATCATTTCATACAAAGTCAGGAAAGGCCACTGTAAATTATCTACTCTGAACTCCCATAACAGAGGCATAGGAAAGTGAAATGACTTTCTCAGGGTCAAACAGGAACAGGAAAACGAAATGTCTTCCTCAGGGTCAAACAGGAGGTTAGTGATAAAGATAGGAATAGAAACCAGGTTTCCTGATTCCCAGCACAGTGCTCTATTCACTAGACCAGTGGTCACGAACCCATCGATTGCAATCGACTGGTCGATCCTGGAGCCTCAGACAGTCGATCGCGATCTCCGGGGCAAAAAGTCCAGCGGCGCAGTGGGCTCAGGCCATCAGGCTGCCTGCCATGGCCCCATGCTGCTCCCGGAAGTGCCTGGCTGCGGGCATGTCTCTGAGCCCTGGGGAAAGGGAGTGGGGGGGGGGTGCGGTGGCTTTGCACACTGCCCCCACCCCTGTAGCTCCCATTGGCTGGCTCCCGGCCAATGAGAGCAGTGGGGCGGTGCTTGCAGGCACAGGCAGTGAACAGATACCCGCTACTCCCCTCACCCCCGGGGGCCGCATGCAGAGACGTGTCAGCAGCCAGCCACTTCTGGGAGCAGCATTGGGCCATGGCAGGCAGTCTGTCTGAGCCCTCTGAGCTGCAGATCAGGAGCCGCCTGTGGTAAATGCCTGCAAGCTGGAGCCTGCACCTTGCACCCCTGCCTGCACCCAAACCCCCAGCCCAGAGCTGAAGATTTTTAGAATCATGTTGTTCATTCTATCTATCCATTCACATTCCTATGTATGCATCTTATTTTCATGCTAGGACATTTCCAATATTTATAATTAGAATTTAACATATTTTGTAAGAAAAAAAGAGAAATAGGCAAAAAAAAAAAATCAGTAAAGTACACAGCTTTCATCTAATCCTGAAGACTGCATCCACGATGCCAACCCACAAAGCTTGCAGCTCATATAGAAATGCATCTTTTGTAGTTTTCTCAAAAGCCAAAGTTCTCCAAATTAGCTTAAATATGCAGTAAATAAATAACTTTTTAGACAATTTAAAATTATGATCCTTATAGTGCGCTGTAGTCCTGAGTCCGAGTCACCTGTACAATCATAGAATATCAGGGTTGGAAGGGACCTCAGGGAGGTCACCTAGTCCAACCCCCTGCTCAAAGCAGGGTCAATCCCCAACGAAATCATCCCAGCCAGGGCTTTGTCAAGCCTGACCTTAAAAACCTCTAAAATGCAGGCACTTTTGGTCAGTCAAGAATAGTATTAGTAATACTAAGAATAGCAATAGTAGTAACTTCAGCATTGTGCATGGCGGCAATGAGTTGTGTAATGCTGCTAAAACCTCCAGTAAGCTCCAGCCATTGACAAAACCCATCTTGAATCTTCTGATTCAGTATTTAACTTTGTACTCTGATCTCTGCTAGTCATCAGTGTGCTACAACCCTACCCCTGAGGCTATTTAAGGCTCCCCGTGTGTCTGGAAATGACAACTTTCAGCAGAATCCCAGCCCTCCCTTTTAAACACATCTGAAGGACCCGTGCCAGAGCTCCCTCCCATACCCTGCACTCCCTCCCACACCACAACACCGTGCCCCAGCCTGGAACCCCCTCCTGCACACAAACTTGCCCCAGAGCCCACACCCCTCATCTGATCTTGCACCCCAATACCCTGCACCAGCCCGGAGCCTGCTCCTGCAGCCAAACTCCCTCCTAGGGCTTGCACCCCTCACTCCTGTACCCCAGCTCCCTACCCCAGGCTCAGCCAATGCACACCCCACAGTTGAGAATGTTACACTGATTTGCAACAATCCCGAAAGGGTTTTGGATCTATAAACCATAAATGGCACTAATAAAAAGTAAAACTCATGAACTGTCCAGTGGATTCTATGAGATTAGGTGCAGTGTGACCATACGACGCCAGCACCCAAAGCCCTCCTAGAGCTTGCACCCCTCACTCCTGCACCCCAACCCCCTGCCCCAGACTCAGCCCAGAGCCCCCTCCCACACTCCGAACCCCTCGGCTCCAGCCCAGAGCCTGCACCTCCTCCTGCACCCCAATGCCCTGCCCCAGCCTGGTAAAAGCGAGTGAGGATGTGGGAGACAGAGTGACGGAGGTTGGGGGGAATGGAGTGAGCAGGGGCGGGGCCTCGGGGCAGCGGCAGGGTAGATAGATCCTGGGTTGATCTTAAGTTCAAAAAGTGATCTTGTTCGTAAAAAGATTGGAAACCACTGCACTAAACAATACTGCTTTGAACTTTGTTCCAGTCTAAAAATCAATAGGGATCCATCAAACTTGTGTTTGATTACTTTTTAAAGCTCAGTTTACTTAGAAATATTTATTGTCGCAAGAATTATTGGAATATCCTCTCTCCGCAGATACACAGGTCTGCTAAAATTTAAATGCTCTGCAATGTAATTCAAGCAAACAAACACTTATATTACAGTATATTACATATACACACACATTTAACTTTCTGCTTTGACTCAGGGCTCATTTATTGTTTTGTTAGGATACATTTCTAGCCATTCAAAATGTATCTTTACTATCCAAGGTTACGCACTATTATTAAGGAATGTTATTAAGTGGTAATTCAGCTGTCTATGTTATATACAATAGATAACTAATTGTTGTAATAAACTAGAACGCCGAACTGTTCTCTGTGAAACATCGTTGCCGCATCTCTTTCAGAGTTTCACTGGCTTTACTATCTTGAGATTCTTTTTATGTGTGAAAATAAAAATCCTGTTTTCATTTTTGAAGACCTGCACTTCCCTCAAATGAAGGAGTCAAAAGATAAAGCCTTAAAGAATATTCTTGAGTTGAAATGGGAAAAAGGGGCATCTGCATCACAGAAGAGGTATGTAGTCTTACTCCTTGTCAAATTTTGACAAAAAGTACTCCTAGAATTAATGAGAAAAATCATTTCAAAGCTTTGTATCCCACCACTATAGCTGCATTTGATATAAAAAACATATTCCGTCCCCCCCCAAAAAAAACAAACAAAACAAACAAAAACAAAACAAAACTATACATTGGCTATATCTCGGGGCCGGGGAGTGTTTTAAGAGTCAGGCCTGAGATTTTAAATTGGGTGTTTATGAGAAAGGAAAAGACTGTTGAGGCAATCCTTTAAAAGCAGGCTCCTACTGTAGGAGTTTAAGTTTGATAATTTTTTAAATGTGGCAAAAGTTAAAGATGTTTTGCTCCATCAGAACTGTCAGAATACATTTTCAAACACACTCCTCTACATGCCCAGCATTTCTTGAAACTGTTCATTAGCCTGAAGGTACTCCTTCAGTTTTTACCATAAGAAGCTTGGGGTATTATTTTTAAAATTTGGAAAATGTCTGATGATTAGAAAATACAATCTAATACATACAAATACCCAGACACAACCCTGCTTTACACACTAGTGCCATCTAGCAGTAGCCTGAAAGAGGACTATAAATGCATTACAAGGTATGCAATCAGTCTTAAAAAATGAAAATTTCAAAACAAATAAAAAACAGAACCATATCATTTTAGGGTTTGATTTTTCATTCACATTAATTTGTCAAGTGCTACTGAGCCAGATTCTAGCCTCTGACTGTGGACTTTATGGACAGAAAACAACGCATACAGCACAGAAGGGAGCTGGAATCTTCTTGGATTCTGACCTTCACAACTTATTTGTGGCCAGATTTTTCAGATAGAAGAGGTCTTATGAAATATTAGAGCATTGCTTCCAGTGCACAAAAGATTACGTATCTTACTGCTAACAATAAGATTAAAATGAGCTGTTTCCTTAACTACTTGACAGTTTAGTAATGGATAAAATTACTCAACTTGCAAAAGGAAAATGACAAGTGTAGGGAAATATAATTAGAGAGTACCTGGTCAAACAGGACTATTGGGTTTTACTACTACCTAACAGGCCACCTGTTTTGACTGCTAATTTTATCACAAACTACTTATGTTAACTGATTGCCCACACACATTTGCAGGCGAGTGTGTTAACTCTTCGTTCCACTGGAATCATTAGCGTATCTATTTTTCTCACACGGCATTCTTCTGGATATACTTGTGCTTTTACCTTTTTATTTTTCTAGATTTATAAAATACATTCATTCCATGTTTCAGGAACGTAAATAATTCGATAATTTTTAAAAAAAACTCAAGTTGCTCTGCTGAGATCAATAATAAAAGTTCACCAAGTTCATAAATGGCAAGCCCCTCCCCCACACAAAAGTTCTGGGAAAAGTGACCAGCCTTACAGAATATTTATTGGCTGCATGCTTCTGTTTTCTCTGAAAATATAACTGAAGCAGAAAGGCAATTAATCTTTAACGGAGTAGACAAATTATTTTAAAACACTACAAGATTTTTTATATCTTAGGTTCACAAGGTAGGAATTAAAATAAAGCAGGAAACCGAAGGGCATGGAAATTGTCTTGTGTAGGATTGTAGCTTAAATTCCCACTAAGCTGTGCAGTGGCGCAGCAGACTATCAGGGGGCTCTGCAGGCTTGCCCTGGGGCTATGGTAGGGAGAGACGATTCCCCACAACCCTCTCTTGCCCCAGTAGCCCAGGGCTGGGGGAAGAGGCACCTCTTTCTCTCTCTCCCCCAGCCCCGGAGCTGCCATTGCTGGGGGGGGAAGGAGGGAGGGGTTGGGGAAGAGAAGAGAGAGAAAGTGGTGCCACTCCCCCAGCCCTGGGCTACTGGGGCAAGAGAAGGTTGGGGGGAATCCTCTCCCCCTACCACAGCCCTGGGGCAGCCTGCACCCCAAACCCTGCCTCAGAGCCTGCACTCGCAGCCAAAACGCTCACCCCCTGACCCTGCAACCCTCTGCCCCAGCCCTGAGCCCCCTCCTGCATCTCAACCCCCTAATCCCCAACCCTACCCCAGAGCCAGCACCCCCAGCCAGAGCACTCAACACCCCACACACACCGCAACCCTCTGCCCCAGCCCTGAGCCCCCACCCACACTCCAAAGCCCTCAGCCCCACCCCCACCACACTTCACCTCCCTATTGGTGCACATAGCAAAATTAATTCTGCACACGGATATAAAAAGTTAGAGGGAACATTGATTGCAGCTGTATTTTCATAACAATGTGCATCTAGTCTTGTTCTTAAAACTTTAAGCTATCAGAAAAGGCTTTGCCCAGCTTGTCTAAGCAAAATGTATTCAACTAGAACTAGGGCCGACAAGTGATTAAAAAAAAAATCACAATTAAACACACTATTAATAGAATACCATTTATTTAAATATTTTTGGATGTTTTCCACATTTTCAAATATATTGATTTCAATTATAACAGAATACGAAGCGTACAGGGCTCACTTGATATTTATTTTTTATTACAAATATTTGCACTGTTAAAAACAAAAGAAATAGTATTTTTCAATTCATCTAACACAAGTACTCTAGTGCAACCTCGATCATGAAAGTTGAACTTACAAATATAGAATTATGTACCAAAAATAACTGCATTCAAAAATAAAACAATGTAAAACTTTAGAGCCTACAGGTCCATTCAGTCCTATTTCTTGTTCAGCCAATCGCTCAGACAAATAAGTTTGTTTACATTTGCAGGAGATAATGCTGCCTGCTTCTTGTTCACGTCACCTAAAAGTAAGAACTGGTTTTCGCATGGCACTGTTGTAGCCAGCGATGCAAGATATTTACATGCCAGATGCGCTAAACATTTGTATGTCCCTTCATGCTTCAACCACCATTCCAGAGGACATAAGTCCATGCTGCTGATGGGTTCTGCTGTATAACAATCCAAAGCAGTGCAGATCAACGCATGTTCATTTTCATCATCTGAGTCAGATGTCACCAGCAAAAGGTTGATTTTCTTTTTTGGTGGTTCGGGTTCTGTAGTTTTCGCATAAGAGTGTTGCTCTTTTAATACTTCTGAAACCATGCTCGACACCTCATCCCTCAGATTTTGGAAGGTACTTCAGATTCTTAAACCTTGGGTCAAGTGCTATTGCTATCTTTAGAAATCTCACATTGGTAAAAATGTAAACCCCTTCTTTACATTTTGTCAAATGTGCAGCGAAAGTGTTCTTAAAATGAACACTATGTGCTGAGTCATCTGAGACTGCTGTAACATGAAATATGTGGCAGAATGCGCTTAAGAGAGAGCCAGAGACATACAATTCTCCTCCAGTTCTCCCCTAAGTTAGTCACAAATTTAATTAACACATTATTTCTTTAATGAGCATCATCAGCATGGAAAAGTGCACTCTGGAATGGTGGCCGAAGCATGAAGGGGCATACAAATGTTTAGCATATCTGGCACATAAATACCATGCAATGCCGGCTACAAAAGTCCCATGTGAATGCCTGTTCTAACTTTCTGGTGCCATTATAAATAAGAAGTGGGCAGTATTATCTTCTGTAAATGTAAATAAACTTGTTTGTTTTAACAATTGACTGTATAAGTAGGAGGACTGAATGGACTTGTAGGCTCTAAGGTTTTGTATTGTTTTGTTTTGAGTGCAGTTATTTAACAAAAAAATCTGCATTTGTAAGTTGCACTTTCACAATAAAGAGATTGTACTAGAGTACGTTTATGAGGTGAATTGAAAAATACTATTTCTTTTGTTTTTTACAGTGCAAATATTTGTAATAAAAATAATAAAGTGAGCAGTGTACACTTCTTATTCTGTGTTGTAATTAAAATGAATATATTTGAAAATGTAGAAAAACATCCAAAAATATTTAATACATTTCAATTGATATTCTATTGTTTAATAGTGTGATTAAAACTGCAATAAATTGACAGCCCTAACTATAACTAAACAAGTCAAAATATTAGATAATTAAGATTGTAGGGTTTTATGCTGGCTCCCATCACCGTAGTATCCGAATGTGTTTACTGAAAGTCAACAGTGGAATAGCCAAGTCCTCAGTGGATGTCAAGGTTTACTTGGGTGGGGCTGTATAGGAGGAAGGGGTTTGGTTTATTTTATTTTTGGGGGGGAGGGAGGGTCGGGTGCCTAGGTGGGGTATCTATATTGTTAGTATCATTCTTGCAACAACGTAAAGGATTTTTCAAACCCTTCAAAAAGAATTTAATAGTGTTTCCTGAAGATGGTCAGACACCGAATGTCCTTTGGAAGTTCATTCCATACCCAGATTCCCTCAGCTGACAATGCTTTATCCCCAGCTCTTATATACTTTGCCCTGTAAGACACTCATTTCTACAGTGAGAGAGCAAGAGCACTTTACAGATAGGTAGAATAGTAGTCCCTAACCCAATGAATTTAGAATTCAGTTAATTTCATGATGAAGTCAATGGGAATCTATCCATTGAATTAAATGGAAGTTTGATTGGGTCCTTTAGAGGATTGGGGTCCTGGGTTATAACTGTTCTGCACAGGCAAATCATGTCCATGTAGAATTTCATTGGTCTGTATTTGTAGCAGGATCAAGGTATGTGCAAACAATAATGATTGAGATATATTAAACATATCCTTCACCTCAACTCAGGCAGATACATTATTCTTATTGTGGTGCTTCCATCAACTGAGAAACAAACTGCTAATTGTAATCTACAAAATAATAACTTAATTTTGCACAGAAGTATTGTGTGGGTGTCTCCAAAAACATCTTAGTAGTATTAATATTATTTTCACCGGTTTCAAACAGTATTGGAAATTAAAGTTGTTACAAAAGTTCTGCTCAAATAAATCACATTCTATGGACCAGTTGTGGCTTGAGATTAAACATCTATTGTGCTGAAGCAAGAATACTCCAAAAACTTTAATGATGCTGACTTCACCACACTAACTGAAGTACCTTGACTTCCCTGAACGCTTTCCTCACCTTTAACTTAGGTTAAAACACTAGAAGGAAACAAATAGCTAAATTATCTAAAATTTCTACCATGTAAAACATTTCCCTACACCTTGAAATGTTGTGATGGCTTGCTCCAAAGCCATTTCTTAAAATCTTGAGTGAAACCCTGCATTGGATGGAGTATTAGCAGTCTTTTCCAAAACTTAAGCTCATTTTCTCCATGTTTTCAGGGAAGGCATCTGAGGGAGAGCAGTACAGAAAGGAGTGAGACAGCAAGAGAAATAGGAAAATGGTGTATAGAAGTAATAGCTTAAAATAGGTGTTGTGTCCACTAAAAACCACACATGAATGAAATTAAAACCAATATGGGACTTTTATATGCTCATTCTCTTCTTCAGGCTATTGCTGATGCTTCTGTATCTTCCTCTCTTTTCTCCTTTTATCTCTTCCCATTTTCCCACTCTTGCTTTTGAGGTAATTGGAATATATGTTCCTAATCACATGCCTGTTGATGTCTAGGCACTTAATCTCAAAAGTACGTTTAGTCCTGGGTGAGAGAACAAGAGCGAAAAAAAGATAATCAGGAAGTGAAGTGAGGACACACTACTTTGGAGGAAGCCACCCACATGAAGCGGAAAATGGGAAGAAAACAGTGAGTGATAGAGAAGGAAGAAGAGAGGACAAGTAAACATAAAAGAAGCAGAAAAGAGATAGCTCCTTGTTTTCTAAGGACGGTTGGAGAAAAGAAGCAGGAGAGAATAGAAAACTAAAGAAAAATCTTACCTGCCAGAAACCACCACCTTATCATTCACAGACTGAAAAATTACTATTTTAGGGAGAAAGCGTAATATGGAGCTGCCTTGCTCCATGGAAAGCTCAGGTAGACCCGAGAAGCTATGCATACAGGAAGGACAGTGCAGACTGAGCAATCACGGAGACTGGCACAATTTGCTCCCTTACACGTTGTGACCTGACAATCAGTGAGAGGATTTGGGAGGGTTTAACCTGGCCCACGTCTTCTTGTTATTTCCTGGGATGACATTCTCCACCCTTTTCGGCTTACCAAAGCAGCAGACCTTGTGCTCATTTGAATACAGAAACTGCAACTGTTTAAACCAAGGCACGGTGGGGAACTCTGTGTGGGCTCATTTATCTTCTGTATGCTGCACATGGGCTTGTTATGACCTGGCCTGTGGCAGCCAACTCATTCAGCCAAAGGTAGGAATGACGGGGAAAAAAAAAATGAAGTAACCCACAAACTAAAGGGAACAGAAGAGTGAGAAATCATCACATTTCATGTTAAAATGATACCCTCCTGAACCATTAATCTTAATTACTCCTTTTTAAGAATACTTTGACAGCAATTTACTTCAGGCATTTAAGAGGAAATATCAATAAACTGACATTTTTGCCATTTTTGAAAGGGAATAATCTTTACATGCAAACATTATGAAGTGCGAACCAGTGATACACAAGCTTGTCATGTTTTATAAGGCATTCTAATCCTTAGAAAGATGTCAATGTAAGTAATAGAATAATCTAAAGGCCAGGGTACAAGCACTAGGAATGGTATAATTCTGTTTAATTCCTTTTTGAGGGAGGAGAGAAACAACACAGATAATCTTGAGGTACTTCTGCTTTGATGTATAACCTGGCCTGGGCAGTTTCTTTGTAGCAGCTGTGTTAGTTTTCAGAGTTTTGAATCGTTGTATTTATATTTTTGTACAGCTCCTACCTTGGGGTAAGTGCTCTATAAATTTAAAATATTATAGCTATATATCCACTACGTCTCTGCAATTGTATTAGGAAAGCTCTCCCTTTTTATAGATGCACAATAATACATAATACATTATAGCTATAAAGCCACTACTTCTCTGCAATCAATTGTGTTACGATAGCTCTGGTTTTATAGATGCACACTAATATATAGCAGTGGTGGGCAAACATTTTGGCCGGAGGGCCGTATCTGGGTAGGGAAATTTCATGCAGGGCCATGAATGTAGGGCTGGGGTGCGGCAGGAGGCTCAGGTCAGGGGGTTGGGGTGCAGGAAGGGTGCAATGGGGGCTCACGGCAGGGAGTTGGGGTCCGGGAGGGGTGAGGCAGGGGCTCAGGACAGCGGGTTGGGGTGCGAGAGGGAGTGCGGTGTGCGAGAAGGGGCTCAGGGCAGGGGGCTGGGGTGTGGGAAGAGGCTCAGGACAGGGGTACAGGAGGAGAGGTGTGGGGTGTGGCAGGGGGCTCAAGGCATGGGGTTGGGGTGCGGAGTACAGGAGGGATTGGGGTGCAGGCTCTGGCCTGGCGCCGCTTACCTTGAATGGCTCTGGGGTGGCTGTGGCGCGCAGCGGGGCTAAGGCAGGCTCCCTGCCTGCCCTGGCCCCTTGCTGCTCCCGGAAGCTGCCGGCACCATGTTCCTGCAGCCCCGGTGGGTGGGGGGACAGAGGGCTCCACGCGCTGCCCATGCCTGCAGGTACCTCCCCCGAAGCTCCCATTGGCCGCAGTTCCCCATTCCCGGCCAATGGGAGCTGCAGGGGGCGGTTCCTGCAGGCGAGCGCAGTGCACAGAGCCTTCTCTCTCCCCCCCACCCCCCAGGGCTGCGGTGCCAGCCACTTCCAGGAGCAGTGCAGGGCTGGTAATCCCACAGGCTGTATCCAAAGCCCTGTCGGGCCAGATCCAGCCCGTGGGCCATAGTTTGCCCACCCCAATATATAGTAAAAGAAATTGTAGTCATTTTAAGTTCACAATAATACGAAGGGAGAATAATATTTAACCACCAGAAGGAGATTACAACTAGCAGCATGGGTATGATAAATTACTATTTGTGGCTGGTAAATACCATCCCCATTGCTGAAGAGCGTACTTTTTATTACTCTCCTTATCTCTTTTACAGTTGGAGTAGCTGTAAATTACACACCACTCTACCATACTCAAGTCCAACCTAATGCAAGGCGCCAGACTATAATCTTATCAACTACTTTTCTGAAATAGGACAGAAAATGTAAACAGTATACAAAATACAGGAGAGGTATTACAGTATAATATTACAGAATATATTTAAATTAACCCACTTTCCCTTTGTTCTGGATTTTAAATTGCTAAAATCAATGTATATTGTTCAGTCACACTGTTGATGCTGAGTTATATCCATTATACTTAACCACCCCAAACACCAAATTTAGATCAGTCACTAAGTGGCAGTATCTACATTTATAAACAAAATCATGGGAATTAGTGCCAAATAATTTACTACATGCAATAAAGGTTTATTTCTTGTTAGTTAACAGAATTCAGTGAATTGAAGTTTTATGAGTTTTTGAAATAAGAATCGCCACCGGGTTATAATCACTTGTGTAAATCAGGTACTGTCTCCGTAATGTCTATTAAGACAGTCATTAAAGATCTTCCATTCAAAACAATGTTTAAGTTAAATTTATTCAGGCAGGAAAGGAGCAATCATTTCTATATTATTAATGTAAAACAAATCCAGACAATCCAGTGAAATGTGGTGCTCAGAAATTAAAATTAACCTCACTTTATCACAAACCTGACCTCCAATGTTTAAGAACCTTTACTATTTCAGGACAACCTCAACACATGAGATTCATTCATGTTTTACAAATAAGAGCTACTAGATTTCATATATGCCCAGCTTTAACTGAATTAAGACAGAATCAAACAAATATTTGATCTTTGGCATTTTTCAATTGATCTTTAGCCTCAATGTGTTTTAGGTGTTCACAAGAGTTGGAAGAATCTTTTATAAATAACAAAACACCAGTCAACTGAGGTTATGCCCAACCAGCATCATCTTTAGTCAGCACAGGATTGGAAAGATGCAAGCAAAAGTTTGTTTCCCAAGTGACCTTGCTGTTTTGATTCAGCCTGCCATGTCCTGTTTTTGTCACTTTAAAGGTATATGTTAGGGTAGCTGCAGCTGAGCCACTTCCATTTGGGTCCCCTTTGTAAAATCCCCACATATGCTAAAGTAGAAGAAAAGTGATCATAGAGATCAGCATAATCTCTCATCAAGTTTGTGTAATATTGTTAGCATTAGTATATGATCCAGTCTAGTTTTTAGCATCCAAATCAAATGGGGTTTCCCTTACCCTGCAGGCCAACAGAGTCCTCATTGTCAGGGATTTTTCTCTAATATTCAGTTTAAGTTGTTCCTTCTTAAATTCATCCTCACATGGCTAACAACCACCTCCCCTTTCCTCCCAAATAACACCTAAATATATTCTTTTACGACTGTGCCCATTACCATCTTTCCAAGGTTTATGGATAGACCAAGAGATACAAGATACACTATTCAGACTTCACCCTTACATGATCAGCAAACAAACCAGAGAAAGGCAATAGATGTGTTTCACGAAACATATACAGCAGCATATCTACAGGGGAGATGGTATGGGCCATAAGATTTTTCAATGAAACTGTCATTATGCCTTCAGTCTAAGTTTTTTCGTAATTGTATTTCAATAATACAATATGCTAATGAATTACCAAATTTTCTTTAATCCAAACTGAAATGCACTCTGACCCCTCTACTTTCAAAAAGTCTCTCAAAATGTAACAGTAACAAGAAAATAAATTATAATGCATTCCAAAGTTAAACAACTTTTACTTCTAAATCTGAACGGTTAATATCACATTTTAACAATGATGTTCATATATTAAGGTTTGCTCATTTCACATGAGTCACTTGGCATTTTGCAGTGCAAGTACTGAAATATCAAGTGCACAAAAACATCCATAATGTTTTGTAGAAAACGATTCCTTAGCCACAGTGGAGCTACTTGCTATAAATATTGCTGAATACTATCTACTGTACAGTAGTTTGTTTCAGTATTACTTTCCTCCTGGTAGTAAGGGTGTAATGTGGTTCTCTTAAATGAGCTAAGAGTGAATGCAAAACTGAGCACTGAAAGTAAACATTACTTCTCACCCAAACTTGTTTTATTTTTTAAGTGTGATTTTAAAAATCTTACCTATCCACCAGCTTCTTAGCAAATCCAAAATCTGTAAGCTTGATATGCCCTTCTTTATCTAATAATATATTTTCAGGTTTTAAGTCTCTGTAAACAATTTCTTTGGAGTGCAAATATTCTATTGCACAAATAATCTCTGCAGAGTAAAACAGTCCTGTGCTGTTGTTGAAACGCCCCATGTTGCGCAGATAACTAAAAAGTTCTCCTCCAGGTACATATTCCATTAACATGTATAAAAAGCGTTCATCATGGTAGGTCCAAAATCTGTAACAAAAAAGTCTTTATTAAATATTGAGCCAATAAATCATTTGTAAAACAAATAAGATATTCTGTAAGATGGTGTTGTTCCATAGTCTCAAGGAAGGAAGCGTTCTAAAATAATGCATAGTTAACTTGTGGATTTCATTGCACAAGATATCTCCAAGACCAAGAGCTCAGTAGGATTTTTAGGTGCATTTGACTGGTATATGGATAAGATTTCCCAGAGTTAAATCAGGTAGGGGAGAGACACCCACCCCTGCCTTAGACAAGATATAAACTTTCACTCTTCAGGGCACAAGCCAACAACTAACTGGCCAAGCTTAGAAATAAAGCTTCATTTTGTAGGTAGGTTTTCCCCATAATTGTCTGTCATAGGGGTTCTTGTGCATTCCTCTGAAGCATCTGATACTGGCCATTATTACAGATTCAGCGAGCCACTGTTCTTTATCTTTATCAGGACAATTCCTGTGTTCCTATATTGTATTCAACATAGTGCAGTCCAAATGAAAAATAAACAGTGATCTAAATTTGGAAAACTGCTTATGACGAAGTGTCTAAATGAAGAAAAATACACTATAGTCAAACCATTTTTTTCATTATTTAAGTCATGTCTTAATAGAAGTTTCATATCTCATCATCTTGCACTTCTATAGAAAGAAGAAAAGTTTAGTGTCTTGCCAGAAGTTTGTGCCATAGCCAGAAACAGAACTCACATCTTTTGACACCCAGTCCTATGACTTAACCATAAGACCATCCTGACTTGCACAACAAAATTATGATGTGGATGTTGGTAGCTGCTGCACCAATGACAAAGGGACTAGCTTTAACGAGACCCTCAGTCTTGACTAGGGCCTCTAAGCACTACTATAAAGAAACATCTGCTCCCAAATATTAATCTGACAATAAATACACCCATCCTACCGTTACTCTTTCCTCTTTCAATTGAGAAATACTGCTTTTTCAGTAGTACTACTACACCCAGCAGTCAAAAACAAGCTATGCAACATGAGGAAATACATTCCAGCTCATTTAAGTCAGAAGGAAGAGAGAGGTTGATCAAAACATGCTGGTACTATTAAGTACAAGTCAACAACTAATAATAAAGGCCGAGAGACAGAGAGTTTGTGTACATTTGTGTGTGTCACACACATACATAAGCATGCTTAGCACAATGGGGCCACAATCCTCAATCATGGGCTCATGGCATTAGACTAAAGGTAGTAATAAGTAATAAAATAGCAAGTATAAATTAGAAATACTGTCTCACAAAAAGTTTTGTACTGAACACAAGATCATTATCTAGCGTATCCTAGAAAGTGAAGATACATTTGTTTCCACCCATAGTGAGCAGACCAAATACCATACTGGTATCCAACCTGTGGGCCTAAAGAGCAAATGTGTTAAGAAGAAAGTTTGTACTGGAGTATCAACTGAACATGTGTTCCGAGACACATCCTGCAATTTCTAAATGGAATCATTCCCTTACTGCTTCTGCTGCATCAATACCACCCTACCCCCTGCCCACTGCATTGTAGGGAAAGGGGGAGAAAAGCAGAGTTGGATGGAAAATGGAGATCCCTACCCACAAAAAAATTCAGAGACAGCTCCGCCTCTTAAGCCTCCATACCCTAGCTCCGGGGCCAGAGAGGCAGAGAGCTTGGGCACTCAGCCTACCTGGCTTTAAAACTGGGGAGGGGTGGGGGGAGAAGGAGGAGGGTGCACAAGGAGTGGAGGGCTAAGAGGCAGAACCAGGGTGCACCACCACATCAGCCCTCCAAGAAAAAGAGCTTTTGTCAAATTCACAGGCAGAAAGTAAAATTGACAAATGCCTTCTAGACAGGCAGCAAAGAAGCCCTCATTTCAGTTATGTGAAAAGGGTATTCTCCTGTCATAAATATTCTAATTTTTTAACTCTAAAAAAATAGCTTTTGCTGCTCCATTACATCTGCTTTTCAGACGGGCTGCGGGAGCCCCAGGAAGAGTAGGATAGTAGCTCAACTAGTTCTTCCTAAGTCTGTGGGAGACTTGAGCAAAGTAAGGCTTCATTCCCTGACACAGGAACCTGAGAAAGCCTAGCAGAAGGAAAAATTGAGACAATGAGAACTAAACCAGTACAGCTCCCAGTTCTCAGTCCCAGCACAGGTTAGCCTGGGTGAACAGGGCACAGAACTCTGGGCCATGCTTGATGATGTTAATGTCTTTTTCTAACAAGGATGTGAAGGGCTGCCATTGACATCTTTTCTCCCAAACAAAGTAAATCCTAATGCCATTGTTCTACCAATAAAAATCCCTGATAAACCCTTTCCACACCCAGTCAAAGAAGAACTGTGCTATGGAACATTGTGAATAAGTCAAACGTGTATAGTCCGGAGTTGAGAGATGAATTTTAAACAGGGCTGTTAATTATTTGCTCCTAACTCACTTGATTAACTCAAAAATATTTAATCACACGGTTTAATAAATTTCAATTGATATTCTATTGTTTAATATTTTGGATGTTTTTCTACAATTTCAAATACATCAATTTCAATTACAAGACAGAATACAATGTGTACAGTGATCACTTCATATTATTTGATTACAAAGATTTGCACTGAAAAAACGATAAACAAAAGAAATAGTATTTTTTAATTCACCTCATACAATTACCGTAATGCAATCTCTTTCTCATGAAAGAACAACTTACAAATATAGGGGTTTTTTGGTTACATAACTGCACTCAAAAACAAAATATAAAACTTTGTAGCCTACAAGTCCACTCAGTCCTACTTCTTTTCTTGTTCAGACAATTGCTTAGAGAAACAAGTTTGTTTACATTTACAGGAAACAATGCAGCCCACTTCTTAATTACGTCACCTGAAAGTGAGAACAGGCGTTCACATGGCACTGTTGTTGCTGGCGGTGCAAGATATTTACTTGCCAGATGTGCTAAAAAGTCATATGACTCTTCATGCTTCAGCCATCGTTCCAGAAGACATGCTTCTATGCTGATCATTATACCAATAAAATAAAAACCAGCAGGATCTTATTAAAGGGGAAAAGGCAAAATACCACATTTATTGTGAATACAGAAAGAATCATAGTAAGCAGTTATAGCTATAATATTCCATTCAATTTCATATTTATTCACACATTCATTCATTCATTCATTCATTCATACACACACAGGTTCTGCAAAGTTGTTATCATAGCTACCAGCCTTTAGAGTTGCTCATGCTAAGCCACTGGCCAAGTGGCCTGGACATGAGGAGGGAGCAGTGTCCTGTCAGATGCTCATCTGATGCTCCTGGGAAGTTGGTTTGCAGAATCAGACCCCAAAGTTCTCACTTTCTAGAGTCCATTTTTATAGGAATTTCTTCCTATGCCAGTCTATGGGAATTGCTTCATCATCCTGTTGCTGAATCAATCAGCAGACAGCACATTCCTGACGGCTCCGTGCTGCCAGATGTTATCTTCTTCTTTGGTTCTCCCATCCTTGAGGCTGTTGGGTGGATTCTAGTCTGCCCTCCAGAGGTCCTCTGGTTATTTCCACTTGACGTCTTCTTCAGTCGATGGACACTGGATTCTTAGGCTGGCACCTCCCTGATCATTCAGTTATTATCCACACCAAGCATCCACCCACATACATCCTCTATCTCTATTTTAATTACAATTGTTAACAAAGTGAGATGAATACAACAAAAGGGCAGGGAGTCTCTGGGTGCTGTTTCTGTTATTACAGAGTATTGCTTTGAGTCTCTCTCTGTGTGAGTAGTAGTTGTTACAAAGAATTGCTTTGAGAACAGACTCTGATTTAGAATGTACTAACACAATTAGCAGCTTGCAAGTTTCACACACAGAGGGAAGAGAAACAGTACCAAAAACCAAGAGAACTCTTAATTAGTAATATCCTAGAATTTAAACTATGGGGAATTAAACTCATTTGTGATTTTAATACAGAATTACTTTAATATGATTCAACATGATGACACCAGTTCAAAAAAAATAATGTGTTAATTAAATTTGTGACTGAACTCCTCGGGGAAGAATTGCATGTCCCCTGCTCTATTTTACCCGCATTCTGCCATATATTTCATGTTATAGCAGTCTCGGATGATGACCCAGCACATGTTGTTAGTTTTAACAACACTTTCACTGCAAATTTGACAAAATGCAAAGAAGGTACCAATGTGAAATTTCTAAAGATAGCAACAGCACTCAACCCAAGATTTAAGAATCTGAAGTGCCTTCCAAAATCTGAGAGGGATGAGGTGTGGAGCATGCTTTCAGAAGTCTTAAAAGAGCAACATTCTGATGTGGAAGCTACAGAACCCGAACCACCAAAAAAGAAAATCACCCTTCTGCTAGTGGCATCTGACTCAGATGATGAAAATGAACATGCCTCGGTTCTCACTGCTTTTGATAGTTATCGAGCAGAACCCGTCATCTGCATGGATGCATGTCCTCCGGAATGGTGGTTGAAGCATCAAGGGATATATGAATCATTAGAGCATCTGGCATGTAAATATCTTGCGATGCCGGCTACAACAGTGCCATGCAAATGCCTGTTCTGACTTTCAGGTGACATTATAAACAAGAATCAGGAAGCATTATCTTCTGCAAATGTAAACAAACTTATTTCTCTTAGCGATTGGCTGAACAAGAAGTAGGATTGATTGGACTTGTAGGCTCTAAAGATTTATATTGCTTTATTTTTATTGCAGGTTTTTTGTACATAATTCTACATTTATAAGTTCAACTTTCATGATAAAGTGATTGCATTACAGAATTGTATTAGGGGAATTGAAAAATACTATTTCTTTTGTTTTTTTACAGTGAAAATATTTGTAATCAAAAATATAAAGTGAGCACCATACACTTTGTATTCTGTGTTGTAACTGAAATCGGTATATATGAATATGTAGAAAACATCCACAAATATTTAAATAAATGGTATTCTATTTTTTTTAACAGTGTGATTAATCGCACAATTAATTTTTTTAATCACTTGACAGCCCTAATTTTAAGAAATTAAGCAAAACACCAGCCATATAGACAAGAAAAGTAGCTCAGCAGTAGGAAATCGTCAAACCAGACAACTCATCTTTAAAGAAATTACTGGTGATGTGAGGCAAAATGTGGCCAAAAATGGAAGACCGGGATGATCTGAATGTGAACACCAGTTTGTTTTTTGTAGGCATCTCTTAAATAATTTAGCAAAAATTAAAATAAGTGCTAACAACTAATCCATAAACTAGTGAGGCTGGGAGTGTTCTTTATTAGTTCTTAAACTAAGGTGCCACTGACTATGAAAAAACAGTACATACTGTAAGACTTAAAGAAGTTTATTTTCACTTAAAAGTTATTTTTTCTTTAAACGAATGCAGCATCAATAACTTAATTGGCTTACAAAAGTTGAGGCCAAGACAACATGCACTATTTTAATATGAAGTTAGCTCTTGGATCTTATTGCGGTTACTGAATCAACTTAAAGACGCCTATTCTGCATTCTTATAACCAAGCAACTAGTTGATATTAATGGGACGATCAAACATAGGGCTCAATTTTATTCCTAATAATTATTTTTTTGAAAGCCATAAATACATAAAATTACAGTCAAATTCACTTAGCACACATTCTTGTTTCTATAAGATTAATTTTTATCTTAATATGCCCGCTGAAGGTAGCATACAAGACTACACTGTCTGGCTGTTGCAACAGTATAAAACAAGCATTTCCTAAATAAATGTCATATTTGAGCATGTAAATGGAGACTCAGAAGCACAAATTGTTAATTGTGCACTCAAGTACCTATCCAGGTGAAATTTTAGACACACTCTACAAGTTGAAAAGGAGTACTTGTGGCACCTTAGAGACTAACCAATTTATTTGAGCATGAGCTTTCGTGAGCTACAGCTCACTTCATCAGATGCATACCGTGGAAACTGCAGCAGACTTTATATATACACAGAGAATATGAAACAATACCTCCTCCCACCCCACTGTCCTGCTGGTAATAGCTTATCTAAAGTAATCATCAGGTTAGGCCATTTCCAGCACAAATCCAGGTTTTCTCACCCTCCACCCCCCCACACAAATTCACTCTCCTGCTGGTGATAGCCCATCCAAAGTGACAACTCTTTACACAATGTGCATGATAATCAAGTTAGGCCATTTCCTGCACAAATCCAGGTTCTCTCACTCCCTCACCCCCCTCCAAAAACCCACCCCCATACACACACAGACTCACTCTCCTGCTGGTAATAGCTCATCCAAACTGACCACTCTCCAAGTTTAAATCCAAGTTAAACCAGCACATCTGGGGGGGGGGGGGGTAGGAAAAAACAAGAGGAAATAGGCTACCTTGCATAATGACTTAGCCACTCCCAGTCTCTATTTAAGCCTAAATTAATAGTATCCAATTTGCAAATGAATTCCAATTCAGCAGTTTCTCGCTGGAGTCTGGATTTGAAGTTTTTTTGTTTTAAGATAGCGACCTTCATGTCTGTGATTGCGTGACCAGAGAGACTGAAGTGTTCTCCGACTGGTTTATGAATGTTATAATTCTTGACATCTGATTTGTGTCCATTTATTCTTTTACGTAGAGACTGTCCAGTTTGACCAATGTACATGGCAGAGGGGCATTGCTGGCACATGATGGCATAAATCACATTGGTGGATGTGCAGGTGAACGAGCCTCTGATAGTGTGGCTGATGTTATTAGGCCCTGTGATGGTGTCCCCTGAATAGATATGTGGGCACAATTGGCAACGGGCTTTGTTGCAAGGATAAGTTCCTGGGCTAGTGGTTCTGTTGTGTGGTATGTGGTTGTTGGTGAGTATTTGCTTCAGGTTGCAGGGCTGTCTGTAGGCAAGGACTGGCCTGTCTCCCGAGATTTGTGAGAGTGTTGGGTCATCCTTTAGGATAGGTTGTAGATCCTTAATAATGCATTGGAGGGGTTTTAGTTGGGGGCTGAAGGTGACGGCTAGTGGCGTTCTGTTATTTTCTTTGTTAGGCCTGTCCTGTACTAGGTAACTTCTGGGAACTCTTCTGGCTCTATCAATCTGTTTCTTTACTTCCGCAGGTGGGTATTGTAGTTGTAAGAAAGCTTGACAGAGATCTTGTAGGTGTTTGTCTCTGTCTGAGGGGTTGGAGCAAATGCGGTTGTATCGCAGATCTTGGCTGTAGACGATGGATCGTGTGGTGTGGTCAGGGTGAAAGCTGGAGGCATGCAGGTAGGAATAGCGGTCAGTAGGTTTCCGGTATAGGGTGGTGTTTATGTGACCATTGTTTATTAGCACTGTAGTGTCCAGGAAGTGGATCTCTTGTGTGGACTGGACCAGGCTGAGGTTGGTGGTGGGATGGAAATTGTTGAAATCATGGTGGAATTCCTCAAGGGCTTCTTTTCCATGGGTCCAGATGATGAAGATGTCATCAATATAGCGCAAGTAGAGTAGGGGCTTTAGGGGACGAGAGCTGAGGAAGCGTTGTTCTAAATCAGCCATAAAAATGTTGGCATACTGTGGGGCCATGCGGGTACCCATAGCAGTGCCGCTGATCTGAAGGTATACATTGTCCCCAAATGTGAAATAGTTATGGGTAAGGACAAAGTCACAAAGTTCAGCCACCAGGTTAGCCGTGACATTATCGGGGATAGTGTTCCTGACGGCTTGTAGTCCATCTTTGTGTGGAATGTTGGTGTAGAGGGCTTCTACATCCATAGTGGCCAGGATGGTGTTATCAGGAAGGTCACCGATGGATTGAAGTTTCCTCAGGAAGTCAGTGGTGTCTCGAAGGTAGCTGGGAGTGCTGGTAGCGTATGGCCTGAGGAGGGAGTCTACATAGCCAGACAATCCTGCTGTCAGGGTGCCAATGCCTGAAATGATGGGGCGCCCAGGAGTTCCAGGTTTATGGATCTTGGGTAGTAGATAGAATATCCCAGGTCGGGGTTCCAGGGGTGTGTCTGTGCGGATTTGATCTTGTGCTTTTTCAGGAAGTTTCTTGAGCAAATGCTGTAGTTGCTTTTGGTAACTCTCAGTGGGATCATAGGGTAATGGCTTGTAGAAACTCGTGTTGGAGAGCTGCCGAGCAGCCTCTTGTTCATATTCCGACCTATTCATGATGACAACAGCACCTCCTTTGTCAGCCTTTTTGATTATGATGTCAGAGTTGTTTCTGAGGCTGTGGATGGCATTGCGTTCCGCATGGCTGAGGTTATGGGGCAAGTGATGCTGCTTTTGAATTCAGGTACAAGAAGGAACAAAAGTAGATGTGGTATTCTTTTTCATTCAACACACCTCTTTCATCCATCAAGTAAACATCTTGCAAGTGCACAAGCACGCACGCACACATACACACACACACCCCTCTCCATTTTTCTCTCCATAATTAAATTGGCTATTAAAAATTATTTTGCTTCTGAGAACGATTATTCAAGAAGCATATTTAAATGTATATCCACACCAAGTTCTAATACATTTCGGATCTGAGAGATGATACAGCCAGTCGTCACTGTACAGTATTTATTTTGTGTAAATAACCAATATTCAGATCCCATTCCACCATATTACGAATGTGAGGGCTGTAAGTTTTACCTGTTTTTTTAAAAAGAGAGAAGATCAAATTCTGCTCTCTCCCTATGGTTAAACACATTTGCTCACATTCATTCCCTAGTACAGTGGTTCCCAAACTTGTTTCGCCACTTGTGCAGGGAAAGGCCCTGGCGGGCCGGGCCAGTTTGTTTATCTGCTGCGCCCACAGGTTCAGCCGATTGCAGCTCCCAGTGGCCGTGGTTCACTCCTCCAGGCCAATGGGAGCTGCTGGAAGTGGCGCGGGCCGAGGGACGTACTGGCCACCACTTCCAGCAGCCCCCATTGGCCTGGAGCAGCGAACCGCTGCCACTGGGAGCTGCGATTGGCCGAACCTGCGGACACAGCAGGTAAACAAACCGGCCCAGCCCGCCAAGGGCTTTCCCTACACAAGCGGCGGAACAAGTTTGGGAACCACTGCCCTAGTACAAGGGTTGGTGTATTCTCTCTCCAAACTACCATGGGATATTCCTACTAACTTTATATATTGCAGGAACATTCAGAGATCCCAATCAAGATTAGGTCCCTTATGTTCTAGACACTGTGCAAACATATACTACTGCTGGGGGAATTCTGTGCCAAAAAATTAAGAATTCTTCACACAGTATTTTAAAATTCTGCAAAATTCAGCATACTTTGTCAAAACAACAATATAATCATGCCCGGGGCTGACAGCAGGAGTCCCAGTGACCATGCTAGGCATGGGCAGGAGTGCTGGGGGTGGGGGAGAAAAGGGATTACCAAATTCTGTGCGGAAAAATAAAATTCTGCAGGGAACATGAATTCTGCATTGTGCAATGGTGCAGAATTCCAGAAGGAAGAACATACAAGTACCTCCTCTCCTCATAGTACACATTTTAAGACAAGTCACATTCAAAGGGGGAGGGGGAAGAGAGAGACAGGGACACATTTTAATGTACAAACTGCTTTTTAAATTATTAAATAAAATGTCCGCTATCCTCATCTGCTCCTCAAACTCTAGTCACCCTTAGCATTTCCAGTCTCATTTTAAAACTTTAGCTCCCCCAACCTCTCTAAAAGCAGAAGAGAATAATTTACCTGTTAACAGTAGCACAAGTTTGATTTCACCCCATAGAGACCAGATGCATTAGCTCTGCCACACTTATTTTCCATCTGATGCAAAAAGTCCTGGCATCGCACCATGCTAATGAGCCAGCCGTAACACTTTAATGAATCATTTTTTCCCTGTTTGAAAATTTCTCTAGAGCAAAGAGTATTGGTGTAAAAGCAAGAGAGACTTATTTCAGCTGCAATCATCCATGATCAATTAGTGGCTGAATGTTTAAATTATGCTCTTTGACCTCAAATGTCTAATGCTTTTAAAAGTAAATAATTGAGCCCATATGTCGCTAGCAGACCTGGTTTCTGGAAAACTAAATTTTGGTTCTGCTTATGGATTCAAAGAATTCCAGTCAGCCCCTGCACCTGATTTGGATTCATTGCTTTGCTCGCATCATATATATCAAAGGAAGCCAAGAAGTGGTCTAGTTTGACTGGAAGTGTGTAGAATTAGTACAGCAATGCTGAATTATATTATGCTTTCAGAAAGAGGCAGATATGGATGGCAAACAAATACAGATTAATGAGGACTTCAGCTGCATTCATGTGTACACTCACTGGGAGCAGCCTGGCTATACATGTGATTTTGCAAACCTGCAGTTTAAACAAAAATCCATCATTCAGACATTATGTATTTGCACTATTCCTGGAGGACTTGAGGTCCATAAATCAATTTAAAATAACAGTGAGAATCATTATGCTGTGAAAGATGGCAAATTTAGTCTCCCATATGTGCTTTCTCCACAGTAAAGGTATATTAAAGGCAGTAATGCAAATTTATTCTATCCCATGCCTGTTGTGAGGAAGTTACTATTGGATGTGTAGTAACTTATTGTGGCAATGTAAACTGAAGGGACATAAATTGTAGAGTGCTCTAAAGAGTTGTGCTTTTACAGCCCTTGGTGGACCCTGCTGACATGCTCCAGAAGGTAGAATCATCTAATTTCACAGATAATGGAAATGCAATACAATGGGAACAGCTTGTAAACCTCATACCTTAAAGCAGGGGTGGGCAAAATATGGCCTCCGGGCCGGATCCAGCCCAACTAACATTTCTGTCCGGCCCACCAGGCTCTTTCGCTGCCCCCATCACGACCTCCAGGCCGCTAAAAGTCCCAAGACGCTGCGGGGCGTTCAGGCAGGCTGCCTGCCATGGCCCCACGCCACTCCCGGAAGCAGCCGGCTGCTGCTGGCATGTCTCTGCATGCCCCTGGCGGAGTGAGGCGGGCAGAGGCGGCTTTGCGCATTGCCCCCACCCCCAGCACCATCCTCACAGTTCCCATTGGCCAGAAACCAGCCAATGGGCACTCTGGGGGTGGTGCTTGAGGGTGCAGGCGTCGCTCGGAGACCTGCTGACTCCCTCCCCACAAGGGGCGCACAGATCCGCGCCAGCAGCAGCTGGCCACAGCCACTTCCGGGAGCGGCGTGGAGTCACGGCAGGCAGCCTGCCTGAGCCCTTCTGTGCCGGCAGCCGGGAGCCACCTGTGGTAAGTACCTCCCAGCCAGAGCCTGCACCTCGCACCACCTCCCGCATCTCAACTCACTGCCCCAGTCCAGAGCCCCCTCCTGCACTCAAACTCCCTCCCAGACCCCGCACCCCTCCATTAATATAGTAGAAACATGCGGCCTGAAACCCCAACGCGGGCAGAAACCTTGAGCCCATGGGCAGAATTGAAAGGACACAAGGATGTTGGGCCCCCAAACTACAGTGTCTTACCCACAGTGGGGCCATCCTGCAGGCAGCTCCACCCCCCCCCCCCGGCCACATACACACACCACCTCCTCTCCCCCAGCCCCTCCCTCCCACCCACTATCCAGGTCCTAGACAGGAAGTTGGAGCCAGGAGGTGTGGGGCAGCTGCTCCTCTGGCTGGTGGTTCCATGTAGTGGGCAGCCATGGCATTCCCCTGTCTGCTGCTGGTTCCCAGTGTTTGGCTGCTCCTCAGCTCCCAGCCCCCTTTGACTGCTCACGCAGCCGGTCAGAGCTGCCTGGGCAGCTCCAGGCCCAGCAGAGCCCTCGGGGAGTAGCCACCAGCACTCAGCCCCAGACTTGTGGGTGGCCTGCTGAGGTGAGTCAGGGGTGGAAGTGGTGCTCCCTCCCTGTACCCTGCTGTGCAGAGTTGGCCAGAGCCCCGCCAGCCCTTGCTGCTCCCTCCCTGCAAAATAGAAGTCAAACTACACCTATGCCCAACAGTTCCCACCCCTGGCCTGGAGTGCTGAGACCCTCCTCCCCAGGGGGCCCTGGAGTTTTCTAGCATGTTGAGGGGGGCCTCAGAAAGAGAAAGGTTGAGAACTCCTGACTTAAAGGACACTATTTAAGCCAATTTAAAGTTTGTTGTTACTGAATATCTGATCCAAAAAATAATCACATCAAAGAAAAAGCGAAGGCAGAAGGAAAACTTACAATCTGATCAGAAATGGGTGATTGACCTCTTTCAAGACTGACTTCTCATTGTGTACATGTTGTTCTTGTTTTAGCCGAATGACATCCGGAATGCTCATTACTTTCAGGGCAAAGTAACGTTTGGCCATTTTTTCTTTCACCAGATGAACCCGCCCAAAAGTACCTGTGCCTGAAAATTAAACAACAAATGTCAAATGAACCAAACTTTTCTACAATTGTACATATAAGAAATGCACAAATGCAATAAGTTTGTCAAAGTAACAGTTCCTGCCCATTGAACTGGGTAACTGAATTCCAACTTATCAGTATTATTTTTTACTTCTTCCCAAACAAATTGTTTCCTTAAGCATATCGATTTACAGTCAAATTTAAAAGAAATAATAATAAATAATAATAATAAAGATAAAGAAGTCTTGGCCTGTTTAAAATCCACTCATCCTTGCTTGTAGAAGTACTTCAGTTTACTTCAGTGTCTTGTTTTCTGTAGGTAACTGAAGAAGGGAAAAGTAAGCACTAAAGGGAGCCAAGAAAAGGTGGTCTATACTATTAAGGACATAAATAAAATGATATGAAAAATAAAATGAGACAAAAGAAGTACTAAATCTGAATTTAAAATATGGTACAACCGCGCATGGAAAAATTCTCCCAAATTTCAGAAAACAGTATTTATTTTGGGTTAGAAGCAAGTAATAATGCATATTTTATTTAAAAGCAAGACCCTTCTTGTTGTCTTACTTCCATTCCATCAGGTACGGCACATGACCCTGATTGGGAATTCTGTTTGCAATTGCAACACAGCCCGCCCCTCACAGATTTAATGACATCTTCAAAGCAATTTCTTATCACCCAAATATCATCAGTTCAACTAACTTGCTTGATATGTATAAACAAACACTTCAGTTGTATATTTTGTTCCAAAATCCTATTGAGGTCTCTTCCAGACCTACGCTTCTATGATTCTACGAAAATAAATGTTTTTTTAGATAAATGTCATCCAGTAAAGGTGATTTTTTCTTGGTTTCTCCCTTTCAGCATCATTACATTTTAGCACATTAGAAAAAGTATATAAAATGAAATATGTTTTACACAAACAAAATAGGGGTAAAAAAAGAAAAGGAGAAAATCAAATCTCAAAACGTTGGCAGAATTGCATAGTGCAGGTAAAATATAAAACATGGTCAAACTCAACAGATTTAATACTAAATTGTTGGTGGTCTTGTGTCTCCAGACCACACACCAAAAAAGACCAACTTTTCAGTGGCATGTCCTCTTTTACAGACAGTGTATGCTAGCAATGAATCAGGGGTGAGAAGGAAGGACTCCTGTAGAAACACCCTCCAAAATAGGCTGCACTTCAGCCATGCATTGACCTCTGTTATTTACTGTATACCTTCCATTACTTCCTTATTAAAATTCATAGCATAAAAAGTAAATCCATCATGAAGTGATTTACATCCACAGATCTTTTTGCCATTACACACTTCAAATACACCTTATGCAGTATTACAACAACATTCTTAAAAAAAATTATAAGCTTAACACCAATGTACGCAGATGAAGAGCTTTACTTTGCTTATGAGAGGAAGTTATAATTACTACACAATACTTGTGCTTGTACTGTCTGTTCAACCAACCATTTTACAGCATTGATTAATTAAAGTTAACTGAGGACCTAAGTGAAATGACAAGTAAATATCTTAACATCGCAAATTATTTTAAAGAAAGCAAGTTAAAAGGTAAAGGCATTTGCAAAAATATTCAGTCACATGCCGATCTTGCAAACCTCTCTCCATAACTCCAATCTCCCTTTGACAAATTATAGTTACGGGAGAAATTAAGAAAGAACAAGGCAAAATGACCAAAGTTAACACTTCAAACTAGCGTACTAAAATTAGTAATGACAAAATTCATTTTTCCCAAAGCTGCTCAAACCAAAGAATGGCTTCAGAGTATTACCTGTCAAATATACTAATTGTTGATTAATGTTTATGTACACTGTACCAAAATTTGAAAAGGCCATGATTTTGCATGGGCACGTCTTTAGATAAGGCTATAGTTAGAATTCAAGGATTCGATTTTTGTTGGCAAGCATCCATTATACCATATACGCACAAACTGATAACTAAATATCTCCATCGATAACTGAAATGCAGAGATAGGGAGAGTAAGAAAGACACTGCATGAGAACTTATTGGAGTTTGATTTAAGGCTTTTTACTTTTGGGAAAAGAGGAACCTATACAAGAAGGATGGACTCCACCTAAACCAAAATGGAAACAGATGGCTGGTGTATGTAAAATTAAAAAGGCTGCAGAGGATGTAAGGGCTGGTGGAAAGCAGAAAGGTGCGCAGGAGCACATGATTCAGGAAAAGACATCCCTTAGGGATGAGTTCATTATAGACTAGTAAAGAAGTTAGGAAAGACATTAGTAAACTACAGGTAGGAGCTAGTGAGAAACAGTCAAACGTAAAAGAGTCCCATTTAAATAGTACAGATAAAGGCAAGCACATTGAGAAAATTGAACATTGACAAAATACAACTCCCACAAGTCTAAATACTAAGAGGGTAAACTAGAGTGCCTGGCATTAAATGAGGATATTGATATAATAGGCATCAAGGAAACTTGGTAGAATGAGGATAATCAATGGGACGTGCTAACAACAGAGTACAAAATATATAGGAATGAGAGTAGGTTGTGCCGATGGGAGGAGCGACACTACATGTGAAAGAAGGTAGAGTCAAAGTAAAAATCTTAAATGCATCATACTTTACCATAGACTCTATGGATAGAAATTCAATGCTTGAACAATGAGCTTATACCAGTATAAATATATTACTGAGCACCTGACCAGGGTGGTGACTGAAATGCTCAGGGAGACTAGAGAGACTACAAAGGCTGAACATGCAATAATAATGGGGGATTTCAACTATCCTCATAAGTGACTTGGTATGTGTCACCTTAAGAAGGGACGCAGAGAAGATTTCTAGACTGCTTGTCCTGGAATACAAGGCAGAGGCAATTCTTTTTTAAGTCCCAAGTAAATGCAGGATCTGGTACAAGATGTAAACATAAGTGAACTGTTCAGTAATAGCCATCCTAACGTAATAAATTTAACATCCTTGTAGAGGTTAAAATGGAAAAAAAAAAAAAAAAGCCCACCACCATATTAGCACTTAACTTCAAAAGGGGAACTAGACAAAAATGAGGAAGCTAGTTAAACAGACATTAAAAGGAACAGTCACAGGGTGAAAAAGTCTGCAAACTGCATGGAGACTATTTTAAAAGACCATAATACAGACTCAAACTAAATGTGAACCCCCAACCAAAAACAGTAGAAAGACCAAAAAACCTTACCATGGCTAAACAGCACAGTAAAAGAGGTGATTAGAAGCAAAAAAAGCATTCTTTTAAAAGTAGAAATCAAATTCTAGTGAGGAAAATGGAAAGGAGCATAAACTTTAGCAAGTCAAATGTAAAAATACACTAAGGCAGGCCAAGAGAGAATCTGAATAGCAACTAGCTAAGGACACAAAAACTAAGAGCACAAAAAACAACCCAAGTGGATGGATCACTCAAAATTGCTGTGTTCTGTTCATTTCCTCTGAAGCATCACTAGTCACTGCCAGAAGACCTACTGGGATACTGGGGTAGATGGACCGTTGATATGACCCACTATGACCGTTCTTATGTTCATGTGATGTTGACAAAGTATTTTAACTGTTCAAACAAATTAACTTTTTGAATCTCATTGTCACTAAATTATAGTCCAATCCTCCCCATTGTCTGCATGACCTCCACAAAATAATTTCTTGCAACCATGAAAATTTAAAACAAAAATTTAAAAATGTTTAAAACTAATTGATATTATCCATCAAAATTATAAAAAGTAACAAAAACCAAAATCTTCCATGCCTAGCTACAGTTCATAGAGACAAATTCCAAGACTGGAAGGACCACTGATCATTAGTCTGATCTCCTTTGTAACACAGGGCATAAATTTTCCCTGATATAATTCTTAGAGCATATCTTTTACAAAAAAATTGCAATCTTTATTTAAAAATTGTCTGTGACGGAGAATCCACAATGACCCTTGGTAAACTGTTCCAATGATTAATTATTCTCACCATTAAAAAGTTGCACCTTATCTCCAGTCTGAATTTGTCTAACATAGACTTCAATCCATTGGATCATGTTTACCTATCTCGGTTAGACTGAAGAGCCCATTGTTAAATATATGCTCCCCATGCAGATATTTATACACTAATCAAGACATCCCTTAGCCTTCCCTTTGTTAAGCTAAATAGATTGAACTCTATCATTATAATGAATGTTTTCTAATCATTTACGCATTCTAGCACAAGTTGATAAGAAAATGGCTAATTGTGTGATTAGCAAAATGCGTGTTTTGTGCATGCACCAAAACGGAAGCTCATTTATATATTTCAGTACTATCAGCAAGTTGAACTGAACTTGCACTACACTGATCTCCCATGAATGGCCCACTGAAGACAGTTGCCTACAAATGCAAAAGAGCCTTTCTGGGGTAAGAACTGAGTTGTCTGTGCAGCTTACCAGCAACAAATGGTAAAATAAAATGCAGAATACTTTGGCCTTTTGTTTGAGCTAGAAGCCCCAGTTTACCTTCCACACCACGAATGCAAGTCATTTTCAAAAATAATTAAGTATTCTCTGTGTGTTTACATACTTAACATATTTTTCTGATTCATTTAGCTATTTTTTCAAGTGTTTCTAACTGAGAACAATAGAGACAAAGCATTTGCTAAAACAAGCAACAATCTGTAAAGTATTCAGTTTGTTTTTAAAATTATCTTCAAGAACATGAAGTGCAAGTCACTAACCCAGTTTATAGCACCATATGGGAGTTCAGCTGTACTCAGATACAAGTTTCAGAAATATGCAGACAAATTCTGTAGCAGAGTAAACCCATGAAAGGCTTTTGTGTCCAAACATTAAAGATTTTAACAAAACAAAACAATTTGTGGTCACACCTAACCTGAGTTACAGTGCTTTCATTTAACCACCAAAACTGTAAACAGAGCTCAGAGAAAGCTCGGTAACATATTGCAGTAGGTCACCAAGTTACCCTGGGAAATTTATCATGTGATTAAATCCCTTAATGCGGTCACATTACATGACTATACCTGTAAACAACCTTGTTTTCAGGTGGGCTTATGCAAGTAAAATATGATTCGAATCAAAGCACCATTATCCCCAACATATTTGAAATATTAATGATCTGTGTAGTATTAGATACCTTAGACAAACCTAAAAGCAATGTGTTTGTTTGTTTTTTTTAATATAGCAGCATGTAGTTTTAAATATATGCATTGGGAGCTCAAAGAGACACAAAAACTAAAGTTACAAATGTCCAGTGAACTGTTGACCAAAAGTTTTCATATTAGGTTTCTAAATTAGGTCAGTGACAACTAGAAAAAGCTATTAGAAATTAATCTGAAACAGACATTTACATTTCCAAACATGAACTCAGCATAAATAAATAAAAAATGGCATTAATACAATACAAGTGAAGGCTATTGTGTGTGTAAGTTAGAAAAATTTGTATTCATTTGGTAAGAGAAGGGAAGGGAACTTGAACCTGGTGGCATTTCTGATCTCATGTTTCACAAAACTGTCATAGTTACTGTGTTGAATCTTTTATTTTGGATTTTATGATTTTCCATACTCCTGCTAGTTTAACTTTACAGATGATGGGACTCAAAACAAAATCAATCAGTTTCAAGACACGGTCTCACAGACTCAGGAAGAAGCTCACTCAAGTAGCATTGCCTCAGTTGTAAAAACTGGCAGGTTATTCCAGACCTATGGCAAGTATCTAATCTACTGTGCCCCAGGGGAGAAACAAAAAAGAAAGAAAAAAAAAGAAAAGAAAAAGAGATGCACCCACAGATAGGTAAGAATGCACAACCTCCGTAACCAGTTTTATTGTTCGACAAATGATCTCAATCAAGGTCTTTGTGTAAACTAATCCATAAACTGTTGCAAGAAAGAAGTTATGATCCAATCAATGATCCTTCCTCTTTACTCAATCAGGGAAACATCTAATGTTTGTTTTTGAAAAGCAGAAGTCTTTTTTTACGGTATTAATTTTCTTCTGTTAGAATTCCTCCAATTATGTTCAAGGCTTCTCTGTCAGAAAATACCGAAGAAAGTGAAAATGCCTAAGGCAACTACCAATGACAAATGGAAGTACACACACTTTCCAGGCAGGACTTGTGATGAATAATATTCTGTTCTGGATACTCCAAACGAAAATATTCACTGTTTTGAATTTGAACTGAAGTTTTAGTTGCACATTTTAGAATATTCAACATTCCTTAAATTAGTTTGCTTTCTTCTAATAATTTTGCAGTCAAGAGCAATGATCATGGTGAAATTTCATGTAATAAGCAGTAAATATTTAGTATTTAGCAAATACATTGCTATACTTAGTACAGTGTGCATATACAAAGTGATATAGCTTAAAAGCATTGCTCAAGTCCTATGCTTTCAATTTTAGTTCATACGTTGGCCTCTCCATTATAGGGTACTGAAGGTCTTCCCCTCCAACTATCGAGAATTTTTGTAAGCATTAATTTCTCCATAACACAGTATTAAACATGAGAATTAATGCTGATTATTAAAATAGTCCTCATGCTAATTGCACTCAACGTAGACATATGAAACACTCTGGCTTGACTGCTGATTGCCAGGCCACCCTCTCAACCCTCTCCAGGCCATCAAGGACTAGAAGACCCCCACCCAAACTGTAGAGAGCAGAGATGTACCGTAAAGAAAGTCTCCTTCAGGCCTATTCAGCCAAGGAGGATTAATGCAATATGCGGGAGGGAAGGAACGTCCTCTGTCACCATTGATAATTTTTAAAATGATTGTTAGTCTCTTGTGCACACATTATTGAGAAAGACTATTGTTTAATTTGTGCATGTGCACATGCATTTAGAGGAGTCTATTCTATATTTTCCTACTTACAGCATTCTTCAGGAGACATGACAAAGTGTATACACAAGTTGAGATACAAGTATTTGTTATTGCAGCTCAAACTTTTCATACTGTTCACCTTGTTAATTCTTTTCACACCTGTATTGACTATACATTTAAATCTGATCACACTCCTAACGGGCTCTTCCAAAGTCAAGAACTGTCATTTAGCTGTTGCTTAGCATAAGCTAAATAGGAGAGATAAAATTATGGTTGTAAATAATTCTCTTGTAAGTACATTTTGGCATTGTAATATTTACTTGGAGAGAAATTCTGGCCGTAGCTTCGGGATGCTGAGAATCCCACAAGCTGAAACAGCAGGCTGTGCTGCATTGAGGAGAGGTAGGGGGTGGGATCGAGAAGGGACTGTGCATGGTATGCTTAAACCACATGCATCATGGAGAAATTGCACAGGCTCTCACTGCAGCAGAACACAGGAGTCGGGACCAGACTGCCAACAGATTGACTGGCTCTTGGAAGATACTGGAGGGTGTCTTTCTTTCATGTTAAGGATGATTCACCCCTTCCCGTTATCACCTCGGTGTCCAGCTACCCAGGCTGGTCACAGGTTAGTAGACTTGGCCCTTAGCAATGTATGCTTTACGTACTATTTTGATAAGTACAAAGCTAGGATTACTTTAAAATAATGCAAAAAGAAAAAGGAGTACTTGTGGCACCTTAGAGACTAACCAATTTATTTGAGCATAAGCTTTCGTGAGCTACAGCTCACTTCATCCGATGAAGTGAGCTGTAGCTCATGAAAGCTTATGCTCAAATAGTGAGCTGTAGCTCACGAAAGCTTATGCTCAAATAAATTGGTTAGTCTCTAAGGTGCCACAAGTACTCCTTTTCTTTTTGCGAATACAGACTAACACGGCTGTTACTCTGAAACCTTTAAAATAATGGACTCTGGTCCTGTCCATGATAAATGCATTCACTTAGATCATGCAGTATTTGGAGATCTGTAGCCAATATCATTAAAATACCATATCTAGTTTGTACAGGACAACTTTAGTAGTCCCAAGTACTGTTCTCGATGAATCTTGGGAATGTTACAATGAGGTAATAATGTTGCTTCAGCAGGATAGTGACTATACATGTATGTTGCTTGGTTACTGCAACTAAGTGTTGAATTTTTAGAATAACCAAAGGAGTTTATATATCATAAAAATGGTACTTAACTGAACAGTTTTTCTTGGAAGTCCCCCCGTTTTTGAACAAAAACATGAACCTATCAAAATAACGTATGGTAAATGAAGGCCCACAGATTCATGTAGGCGGTGAAGTGTGTTTCTTCAAGGAGTAAAGAATTTCTGCTGTTTGGGAAGTGGGGCAAGACAATTCCAGACTTTCAAAGCTGAAAGGGCAAATATGTGTACTCTAAGTACAGAAAATGCTAACCATTAATCCATTATCATTTGTTTCCATGAGAAGAACACACTCCTGGAGCCTTCTGCAAATTTAGTCAGATTGCAGAACTCTGAAGAATCTCAACTATTTCCTTGATCAGATAACCTTAATATATTAGAATCCACAGTACGAGTGAGTCCACAGGAAAGAGTGTAGAAATACTAGACCACCTTGGCTGAAGTGTCACAAATTGAGGAAAGGAAAGGATTATGTATACCCAATTGTACAAACTCCAAACCAGGCTGCCTTGGCCCAGGCCAGAATTACCAAATTTTGCCATCCTAAAAGTCTTCCTAGGAGAAAACAGTAAAGGAAGTGGGGGTATTTCTTTCTTTGTGCAATTTTATATAATTGTAGTGTAAAAAGTCTATATTACAGCTGTTGATCAGACAAGATGTTTACGTGAACAGTTTCCTACATTAATAGCAGGAGACAATATATTCGAGGCAGGGGTCATTGCCAGTAGCCTTTGCTTCCCCTTTCTGTTCACCAGAGCCAGTTGGCATTCAGATCACGCTTTAAAGTCTGGGAGCAGGAGGTTGAGTGTGGGCAAAAAAGAGCCATATTTTTGAGCTGCAAGGATTTGGGAGGTTCCATGTTTCAGAGAATTTGTGTTATATACTGTGTATTCAGAGATTCTGTACATGCACCAAAAGCATTAGGTAAGTAATTCTAAGAAAAAATAATAATGCAAGTGTATTTAAATATCCAGGTACAACAGAACAGATTTAAGAATGGATTCTCAGTTTATAGAGATTGGTATTTCGGGCTTTTACTGATTAAACGGTATATTCTGTGTTAATGTATTTACTTTCCAGAAATAGTTAGAAAAAAAAAAGAGTATTTTTCTCTACAAAAAACTGACAGGAAAAATTTTAGTTTTTGTGGTTGTAAATTTTTCCACAAGAGTTCCATGTAGTCAAAAAAACATCTTCAGTCAAAGTTCCAATGGAAATTTTTTCACCATCTGTTATATTATGTTAAAACTTTTACTTGGCTTAGCCAAAAGTCTCATGGAAAGACATATGTTATAAACTACATTTGTGTTTTACATGTGTATTTTTTTCACAGCAGCCCAAGAATTGTTTAGAATATAATGCAGACAAACTACTGAAACAAAAGCTAACACTAAACATATATACATAAAACTTGTCTTCAGAAGTTTTTTTCAAGGCAATTTCTGTAACATACAGAAAAATCAGGGTGGTGAGTTTGTTTTTTTAAGCCTCAATCACTCCACTAGCTCCTCCTCCACTATATAAAGTGTTAACTTCTTACCCCATCTTATGGCACTGAATAGCTGCATTACTTTATTCTTAGTTTACCTTGAGCTTGATGATCTGACTCATACTGTACCAGGTTGACTCTAATCTAACATTGACTTTGGTGGAGATACTTCTGATTTACTATAGTATGAGTGAGATTCAGACCCCCTGTCTCTTGAAAGTCCCTTCTCTAATGGCACCTCAGAGCTCCATCGTCCACTCATCAAGTTACCATCAGTACTTTTTCTCCCCACAAATCTCACTATACACTTTTTCTAAGCTGGTCTACAAAGTCATGCCCCTCAAGACCCACTTTGTCATAATAGGACCCAGTTCCAGAACCACATTCAAAACACACCAAGAGATAATCTATTTACAGGACAATGAAAAACCTTCATGGGGCAGCAGGGAGAAGAGAGGTCAGTTTAATAACAAAGCAAATACCCAATAAAACCCTCCCAAAAAAAGACCCTAAAAATTCACAGAATTAAAAAACAAACAAACTTCCTGGAAAGTGGAGAGATGCTGTTCTTTAGAGAAGCAGCCACCTACCTGTTCCGACTGCCATGACTGGGTCCAGCCCCTTCAGCTTCCTATGCTCTCAATCCTTGAGGGAACTACTCTTCTGGATATCAAGCTCCCCCAACTCAGACAGACATTGCCTGTTTTTAAATATGGGAAACTAGGACAAGCAACAGGACCCTAAGGGCTCCCGTATCACAGAAGCCTACACAAAGCAAGTCAGCCATGGGCTTTATTTATGCTTTTTAAAAAAGCGTTCCCCACTGTGCTATGCGCTAGGCTTTGCAGAGCGGCTAGATGCACTATTAGTGTAACTCCACTCTACTATTTGGTTAACCCATTTGGACAAGAGGCAAATGTCTTCTCATTGTGAGGTGCTGTCAAATCAATACATACTTTTAAAGGATAATGCTCTCCTATTTTTTAAAGTTATATATGAAAATGTACACACAGTGTGAGACATTCTGTACTGTGGGGGAGCACCCTGGAACCCCCATATTCCTCATTTTTATATAATTGTGATCTTACATATAAAGCATGCCTTGTAAGGTGTCAGGGGAAAGGTCATGATCTGCTGAAAGTCATTTCTCTACCCATATATGTATATCATTAATGCACATGAAGTTATGAGAATTGTGTTGTATGGTGGTCACTAAAACATGCTGTAAGTTCGGGAATCAGCCAGATATTAGCTCCCAAGAGGGAACAGCAAGGAAAGTAGCCAACGTCCAGGCGGGGTGTCAATCAATCCATCATCAACAACCATTTTCCAGCAAGGGAGCTACAATGCAATGACTCATCTGCATGAGGACACACCAGGGGAATTTCTCTACCTTGCCTGGAGACTCAGCAATGCACCCAGACATGCCTGGACTTCTGGTTTCCCAAGCACATGGACTGAAGGTATAAAACTGAAGACAAGGGGCCCATGCTGGGCCTTTCTTCTTCACCCACCTACGCTGCAAGCAACAAGGACACTCTGAAGACTCCAAACTCAGCGAACTGGCCCAGATTTCAAGGGTGAAATCTGTATACTATGGACTGCAATATCCAGTGGGGTGAGAAAAATTGCTTAATCTAGATTTGCCCAGTCTAATAGGGTTGAGAGTTTAGACTGTGTGGTTATATTTTCTTTTGGTAACTAACTCTGACTTTGCCTATCACTTGATATCTCTTAAAATCTACCTTCTGTAGTCAAATTTGTTTAACCTTTAATCTCTACCAGTGAGTTTGTATGAAGTGTGTGACAAATCTGGTCAGGTTTTGCAAAGGCTGGGGTATGTCCACTTTCCATTGATGAAGAGGTGAACCAATTAATAAATCTGCATTGCTCATCTTGAGCAGTAAAAGACGGTATAATTCCTGAGGTACCATGCTGGGAACTGGAGGGATTTGGCTCTGGTGCCTTTCTCTATGTTATTCATGAGTGGCTCTGGGAGAGTTCATGCAATCTAGTTGGGTGTTGGTTCTCCACATGCTGTGATCACTCGCACAACTGCACCTGGAGGGGTTTGCTGCTCATCACTAGCAAGGCATTGTAAGAGACAGCCTAGGCTGGAGAGAGTTCAGGGAGCACAGCGGCTCCCCAGTCCCAGGTTGCACCCCGGGGATCCCATCACACAGTAAATAACCTTACACTGGCTCTCTCTCTTTGCCTAAGCATTATCTACCATTCCCAGTTAATACTGTAGGTATGTTGGTGCAATAGTCATTTCATTTCTAGAAACGTAGAAGTGCAAAAAAGCATAGAATCATAGAATATCAGGGTTGGAAGGGACCTCCGGAGGTCATCTAGTCCAACCCCCTGCCCAAAGCAGGACTAATCCCCAACTAAATCATCCCAGCCAGGGCTTTGTCAAGCCTGACCTTAAAAACTTCTAAGGAAAGAGATTTCACCACCTCCCTAGGTAACGCATTCCAGTGTTTCACCACCCTCCTAGTGAAAAAGTTTTTCCTAATATCCAACCTAAACCTCCCCCACTGTAACTTGAGACCATTACTCCTTGTTCTGTCATCTGCTATCACTGAGAACAGTCTAGATCCATCCTCTTTGGAACCCCCTTTCAGGTAGATGAAAGCAGCTATCAAATCCCTCCTCATTCTTCTCTTCCGCAGACTAAACAATCCCAGTTCCCTCAGCCTCTCCTCATAAATCATGTGTTGCAGTCCCATAATCATTTTTGTTGCCCTCCGCTGGACTCTTTCCAATTTTTCCACATCCTTCTTGTAGTATGGGGCCCAAAACTGGACACAGTACTCCAGATGAGGCCTCACCAATAGAGGGGAACGATCACGTCCCTTGATCTGCTGGCAATACCCCTACTTATACATCCCAAAATGCCATTGGCCTTCTTGGCAACAAGGGCACACTGTTGACTCATATCCAGCTTCTTGTCCACTGTAACTCCTAGGTCCTTTTATGCAGAACTGCTGCCTAACGATTCGGTCCCTAGGTGGTACAGTGCACCCTGTAGTGGTGCATGGGATTCTTCCTTCCTACATGCAGAACTCTGCACTTGTCCTTGTTGAACCTCATCAGATTTCTTTTGGCCCAATCCTCCAATTTGTCTAGGGCCTTCTGTATCCTATCCCTGTCCTCCAGCATATCTACCTCTCCTTCCAGTTTAGTGTCATCTGCAAACTTGCTGAGGGTGCAATCCATACCATCCTCCAGATCATTAATGAAGATATTGAACAAAACCGGCCTGAGGACTGACCCTTGGGGCACTCCACTTGATACCGGCTGCCAACTAGAGATGAAGCCATTGATCACTACCCGTTGAGCCCAACAATCTAGCCAGCTTTCTATCCATCTTATTGTCCATTCATCCAGCCCATACTTCTTTAACTTACTGGTAAGAATACTGTGGGAGACCCTGTCAAAAGCTTTGCTAAAGTCAAGGAACAACATGTCCACTGATTTCCCCTCATCCACAGAGCCAGTTATCTCGTCATAGAAGTCAATTAGGTTAGTCAGGCATGACTTGCCCTTGGTGAATCCATGCATCTTATTAATTTTTAAGTTCAAGTTATGTTTAGAAACGAAAAAAGAATGTAAAAAACTCTCTCATGAATGCAAGACCATTTATGCCAAGCTTCAACTTGAAGAATATTTTTCTGGAAAAAAGGAATGACTTTAAACACCCGATTGCTTTATGAGATACTCTGTCCCATCATACAAGTAAATGCTTTATGTGTTTTTGTTTTCCTTTTGGAAAACTGACAGTGCAATTATTTCCCCAAAAGTAAATTTGAGACCTAAAGACACTACTTTTTCTGCAACCCACTCAGATTTTGAGCATTAGTGATTTCCTAGTTTTCTAAAACCTAAAAGATTTAATTGACAAGAGAAGCAATTATGTTGATTTTTCTATAATTTTGCCTTTTACTTCCCACAACAGCTTTTAGTCTAGCACACAGCTCTGCTCACATAGATGGCTCCAACTTTCACCAAAAACTGTTTAACGGATTGTTACACTGTTCTTGAAAGCAGGCCACTTCGCAGGAACACAAGAGCTCCCAATGACTCTAAAAGTCTTATGACCAGCAACACTCACTTATTAGCCATCTTTATTTGCTTTCTTTTGTATATTGGGGTCATCATCAGAATCCTTATCTGTCTAGCCTGCAAGTCTCCCATAACGAATGATGTCTATCATTCACCTCAACTGACAGTGACAACAGGTAGTACAGTACTTGCATCTACAGTTCAGCTTTCCTAGCAGTCCTCTGACAGGTCCTTGAAGGTCAGCTCCAGTTTAGCCACAAGCCTTCACCTTTGTGCAGTCCCCAGTTTCCAAAGACTTTGGAAATGAGGTCAATTTCTGCTCAGTTCCTTCTTGTCTCATTCAGCAAAGGATGTCTTTTCAGCCTTCAAGACAACTCGAATTGTCTAGGCTCTGCCCATTTCACATGCAAAACTTCACATGCCAGAAAAATGTAAAGCTTTTTTTTTTTAATTCCACCACCACTTATTCTCACATTGCAATTTTTAGGAATAAAAAGCATAAGACTACCAGACTAATCAGGCCAACTGTACATTCTAGTGCAACAGTCTTTCATTTGGTTCAAAGGAAGGTTATAGACTTCCACAATGGAAAGTGAGGTAACAAAAAGCCCACATGAGAAGTTTCTTCATAACCTGAAGTAATTAGTAGTTGGCTTATGACCTGAAGCATGGTCTTTGTCACCTCTAGTGCTCCTTTAACAAAGCACCTTAAAAAAAAACAAAACATTATTTCTCCCTGACAATTTTAGTTCAATGTCCTTGAAACGCCTCTCCAGCTTCCCCACCTATTTGTAACTCCTCTATGGAGATGACGGATCACAGCAGCCAGCTGAGGAAATTTTCCATCAAACTGCTTGTAGAAGCCCTTATTTACTTTCCATCACCAACATTTTCAGTGGTGCTTAGAATTTGAGCATGCACTTAAGTAACAATTTTACTGCATTATGAACACCCAGGTGCTACAAAACAACATGCATTGCAGAATTCCACTTAAACATTGAAGGGGCATATCTTGGCTTGAGTAGTACTTTAAGGACTCTTTCCCTCTCCCCTCCTGCCCCCTTCAATAGGGACTCAGTACATACATACACACATATACACACACAGTACAGTTTAAAAGAAAGGTTTCATCCACAATGGAAATAGGACACCCCAAAAAAACCCAAACAAACGAAAAACCCAAAAGCTTACTGATCTGTTATTCTTACTTCAGCCATTTTACAGTTTATATAAAGTTTTGGTAGGCCTCAACTATACTTTAAATGTAAATTATAATTGCAAAATCTTGTAGAAATATGTAGTTAAATTAATACTTTAATATATAATTAGTAAGCTACTACTGCTTTACCTAGCAAATAAGCTCTGGACTACCTTATCTGAACTAAAAGGTAACTGTAAAAACAAAGGTGTTTTAAAGGATGCTAAGCTCAGGTTAATAATAAAATAAAATAAATAATAAAAGAATGTGTTACCTTAACATCAGGCAGACAAATACAAACTCAGCCTGCCACACACTAGAACCAAGGAAAATTAAACAGAGTAAATAAACTAACAGTAATACAGGATGGTGCCTGGCTGGTTGGCAGTCCATCATTTAGCTATCTCAATTTAAAAATAATATCCAAAAGTAGCAATAGTATTTTTAGTTTGGACAGGTTTCAGAGTAGCAGCTGTGTTAGTCTGTATTCGCAAAAAGAAAAGGAGTAGTAGTGGCACCTTAGAGACTAAACAATTTATTTGAGCATGAGCTTTCATGAGCTACAGCTCACTTCATCGGATGCATTATTATTATGGACAGTTATTCTAAGAGTTTAAAAATATATAGGCAAAGCTTACACAAATTCCTTCTGGACATTTTCATGATTATTCCATATCCACAACTGAAATGAAATTTTACGTCTTCAGAATCACAGAATTACTTTAAAATTCGTACTTGAATATTTCTCTCTATACACAGAAGCCAACAAGTTACTCAAGAACCATGTTACAGTGCAAGCCTCAAACGGATGTTTTCAAAAGACCCTACATCTAGACACCTATTTCCCATCAATTGGAAGTCCAACTCTGAAAATATCAGGCTCCGTATTTAAATGTATTTTGTGCTCAGTGATATATTCAAGTGATAAAAAAGGACAATACTATCAGAATCGGACTTCTACATAATCAACCTCACACCTTCACTGTTATGAAGCCTGACATTTACCTCCATCAAAACATATGCTGGTCTCACAAATATACCTCAATCAAAAAAGTGTCCTAATCTATGGGAATTGTTATACAAAAGTGTACCACCACAGTACTCCTACACTGTACGCAAAATAAAGATGACAATGTGGGGGGACAGGAGAGATCAGGGAAGTTAGTTTTCCACCCTAGTCTGGTTGTAATTAGTCCCCAAATTTTAATGCCATGAAGTTATGTTTGGTTCTGGTATGCCGGATAATACTATGAGAAAAAGCAGTGTCTTAGAATACGACCCAAAGAAAGACTCCTTTGAAGTCTCAAGTCTTTGTCTCCTACACATTCAAATCTCTGTCTGCTTTGGATTAACAAAATGGCCAATGGTTATAATTGCTGTTCAGGTTTCCCAGTGTATCCTTTGTAAATCAGAACTAGAACTTAGATTTGGATCTGGTAATGCACAAGGAACCAATGCAGGTTGCAGCATTGTGCAACAATAAGTTATTTTGTTTTTTCCACTTAGGAAATGAGTACAGAGGTTTATGATTTTTTCTCCTCTAGGCTGACAGATAGGATATTGCTGTAATCTACTCCAGAGGAAGCAAGTGGATGAACTGCCATGACTACGGTCTGCACCCAAGTGGATGGTATAGCCTTCTTGCTTTGTTTTGTTTTATATTTATAGTTATTTTGTTGATATTTGTATGGCATATCTGTACTTTTGTCCCCTTGTCCCCACTGACAGGAGACATGGACTACTACTTTTATGTAGCTTAAGCAAAGAACTTTTCTTTATAGCAGTTAGCATTTTAATGGTTACTAGGTATTCCTTTATGAGACAACCTTAAAAATTCAGTAAGTCACCCAGGATATTATTTGTTCCTATTTGTGGCAAGTGAAGTAAGTCATATGAACTTGCATATATGTACGATATAGTGTACATATAAACAAGCCTAGAATTCTTTTTTTAAAACCAATTCAGCACTTGGAAGATTTTTTTTTTTAATTTTTAAAAAGGACTATCTGATGTGAATCATTCCTACATTGGAAGTCCACAAGGTAAGGAAAGTATTTGGCCTACCATCCCTGACTCCTTTTAAAAAGCAAACATAAAAAAGTCTTATTGAAGTACAAAGGTTTATTATCGCTCGCTGAGTGCAATAAAAGCCACACTGTTTGTACTTGACTGATTTTCTCCTTCACCACCATTATACAGACACCTTCAAGGGACTGGTACTTCTTGCAATATAGTGCCTTACAATTACCTCTCATTTCCATCTTCATTTAATAACATACTGAAGGAGGAAGAAAATGGTGGTGGGAATCCACTTAGTGCAAAAAGAGCATTTACTGAAAAGACACAGATTACCTGTTAACTTCTTGATTAAATCTGTAGCACTTAAATTGTCCTAAAGCACAAAATTGAACAACAAAATATACTCAAGAGCATATAAACTACTGGATGAACACTCTTTGATGGTATGTAATGATCTAATTTTAGCTGTAGTTGAAACTTTCCTCATCCCCATCCAAATGTTTCACATACTTAAGAAACAGGCATGGTTATATGAAAATGTTCAACAGTAACTCCTTCCCAGAGTTCTATGTGCTGCCTTGGAAATATGACTGAAAGGGACAGAGACCCCAATCCTACAAACACAGATGCATGTGTCTGAAGTTGAAGACATGAGTTAAGTGTTAGCAGAATTGGGATGTAATTGAGCAAGACAAACCTAAATCCAAAGCTTTTCATGCCCATAAAGAACAAAATATATGGAAAAAAAACAAAACAGCCCTAAGTGTAGGACTAAAAAATCCACTTTCAATAAAGCAAAACAAAGGACCATGATAAATGATCCTGCAGGTTCTCAAATAATCAGATAAGTACATGGCAATATTTCTACTGATTTCCAACAGGAACAGAGTGAGGCCAATGCTGAGTACAGTACTTCTGAAAATCCCACCTTCAAGAAAAACAGTTCAGACTGCCAGACCAGACTTCTATCCTTCCACAGCATACAGCTCAATTTTTTACAGTTCACCAACATAGCCAGAGTAGATGGCCAAAAACAGATCTGATGAATTTCACGTATAACAAATTGCAGGACAGCAATAGTGTTCAGGATCAGCTTTAAGCTTACTATAATTCACAAAATATAAGAGCCAACAATAAATAATAAAAAGACTACTTCAATAACTTGAATTTAGGATTGCACCTATGTATTCAGACCAAGGGAAGAGACATTAAAAAAAAAAAAAAAAAAAAAGCACTGAGAAAGTTGAATTCCATCCTAATACAGGAGAATGGATAAGCTTTCAAATACACACATTCAGATACTTGATCTTCCTCTTATATACTTCTGTATTGCAAATATAGACCACAGTTTCAAATTATATTGCATATATTACACAATGAAAGAAACTGAGCAGCTTTTTAACTACCAGTCACAATAAAGCGGAAAAAAGTTACCAAAAGTACTACTGTAACATGCAAGCCTCTTTCAGTGAATACAATCGCACACCTGGAGCAGCAAATTGTACTGCAAAGAGAAATATTTTCAAAATTGATTAAATTGGGCAGGTAAGAACAACACACCAACTAATTCAGTTAATCACTGAAAATACATTTTAGACAATCATAACCCCAGTACAGCTCTGAAAAGTAGTGGGGCTGGAGGGGGGGGAGGGATGTTCACATTGTCCTTGTTGATGAAATAGTAATTCCTAGGAAGTGTTTCCACAATTTAATCTTTATCCTTAAAAATTTTGGCATCAACTCACAAACGAACATTATGAACTTGGTTTGTTTTTTTCCTACAGCAAGTTAATCTGTAATTAAAAATATAAATCAGAAGTCTCCAATCTTAATTCATAGACCCACCAAACATAATTCGATGCTAACAAAAACCACAGAGAAAGACGTAAGCTAGAAACGGAAGAGGTTAACAGCTCACTGTAAGGGAGTACAGTCAGTGAGTTGGAGCAAGTGACCTCAGAGAAGCAGTCTGGGGCTGTGAATGAAGCCCATTCTGCAGACTGTGGTTTCAGGGGGCCCAACGACCTTTTGGAAAAAGCTGAACTGATTTCCCTCGTCCCACCGTGGTACAAAGGCTGTATATGTTAAATTCATGGTGGCTTCCAACCATCTTTGTACGGATGCATGTAGAAAGGCATGGTGGGAAGTTCAGTGGGTACATTTGTGGTCCTGTTGCAACGCATAATTAGAAACTTTATAAAAACCAATCCTCTTTTCACAATACCAGGGAAGAGAGTTGGGGGAGAGAGAGAAGAGGTTGCAGGCAAAATTTATGGGAGTAGTAAGGGTGGGGCTCTCAAAAATCCATTTCTGTTCTTCTATTGCAGCTCTACTCTATAACTGTACAGAATGTGGTATACATACAAAGAAAACAATCAGAAAATTATAGTCTTTCTAAGGCCTGGTCTACACTTAAAATTTGTCAGCATTGCTACAGTGCTCAGGGGTGTGAAATATTCATACCCTTGAGCTACATAACTATGCCAAGCTAACCCCCAGTGTAGAGGCAACTAGGTCGACAGAAAAATGCTTCCATCTACCTAGCTACCATCACTCAGAGGGGTGATGTTTCCACAGCCGGGGGGGAGGAGGGAGAAGGGTTGCTGTAGGCTGCATCTAAATGATAGGAATATAGTGACATAGCTATGATGTCAAAGTTATGTCACTCCAGTCCCTATAGTTTAGACATGCTAGAACTTACAGATGACATTAGTAAGCCGTGCCAGTAGTCACTCTGAATGTTGTTTCTTGTACACCATTACTTCATCTCCCCCCCCCACCCCATATCAATTTCAATCTCTTTGGGTCAGGGATTGTCTCATCCTATATATTTCTATAGTGCCTACCACATTTTGGGCACCAACACAATAATAATTAAATATAGTGTTATATACGCTCATGTTTGGTCTAGCCTAGTTTTAAGTGTCCCAAGCCACAATGTTTCCATCGTGACAATTTCTATTCTGTGGCCTAAAATTCTCACTATAAAGGAAGATTTTTTTTTGGACCTGTGGGCTTCTCTTAATTTCATCCCAGTACCCTTTAAAAAACCCAATTTAAACCTCCATCCTTAGTTTGTATCCTTCAAATATTTGTATCGCTTTTCAAACAGTTTTCAGAGTAACAGCCGTGTTAGTCTGTATTCGCAAAAAGGAAAGGAGGACTTGTGGCACCTTAGAGACTAACCCAATTTATTTGAGCATAAGCTTTTGTGAGCTACAGCTCACTTCCTCAGATGCATACTGTGGAAAGTGTAGAAGATCTTTTTATACACACAAAGCATGAAAAAATACCTCCCCCAACCCCACTCTCCTGCTGGTAATAGCTTATCTAAAGTGATCACTCTCCTTACAATGTGTATGATAATCAAGGTGGGCTATTTCCAGCACAAATCCAGGGTTTAACAAGAACGTCTGAACAGCTGAAGGTGACGGCTAGTGGCGTTCTGACATGCCTCCAGCTTTCACCCTGACCACACCACACGATCCATTATCTACAGCCAAGCTCTGCGATACAACTGCATTTGCTCCAACCCCTCAGACAGAGACAAATACCTACAAGATCTCTATCAAGCATTCTTATAACTACAATACCCACCTGCGGAAGTGAAGAAACAGATTGATAGAGCCAGAAGAGTTCCCAGAAGTCACCTACTACAGGACAGGCCTAACAAAGAAAATAACAGAACGCCACTAGCCGTCACCTTCAGCCCCCAACTAAAACCCCTCCAACGCATTATTAAGGATCTACAACCTATCCTGAAGGATGACCCAACACTCTCACAAATCTTGGGAGATAGGCCAGTCCTTGCCTACAGACAGCCCCCCAACCTGAAGCAAATATTCACCAACAACCACATAACACACAACAGAACCACTAACCCAGGAACCTATCCTTGCAACAAAGCCCGTTGCCAACTGTGCCCACATATCTATTCAGGGGACACCATCACAGGGCCTAATAACATCAGCCACACTATCAGAGGCTCGTTCACCTGCACATCCACCAATGTGATATATGCCATCATGTGCCAGCAATGCCCCTCTGCCACGTACATTGGTCAAACTGGACAGTCTCTAAGTAAAAGAATAAATGGACACAAATCAGATGTCAAGAACTATAAGATTCATAAACCAGTCGGAGAACACTTCAATCTCTCTGGTCACGCGATTACAGACACAAAAGTTGTGATATTACAACAAAAAAACTTCAAAATCAGACTCCAACGAGAGACTGTTGAATTGGAATTAATTTGCAAATTGGATACAATTAACTTAGGCTTGAATAGAGACTGGGAGTGGCTAAGTCATTATGCAAGGTAACCTATTTCCCCTTGTTTTTACCTACGCCCCCCCCCCAGACGTTCTTGTTAAACCCTGAATTTGTGCTGGAAATGGTCCACCTTGATTATCATACACATTGTAAGGAGAGTGACCACTTTAGATAAGCTATTACCAGCAGGAGAGTGGGATGGGGGAGGTATTTTTTCATGCTTTGTGTGTATAAAAAGTTCTTCTACACTTTCCACAGTATGCATCCGATGAAGTGAGCTGTAGCTCACGAAAACTTATGCTCAAATAAATTGGTTAGTCTCTAAGGTGCCACAAGTACTCCTTTTCTTTTTGCGAATACAGACTAACACGGCTGTTACTCTGAAACCTGAAACAGTTCTGTTAACGCACAAGAAAGAATTCTACTCACTCTCTTAGCAGGGCTAGAAAGAGTAAAACATAGCACAAACTGCAATCATTAATAGAAGCAGACATACTACAAAGAAGAAGAAGATCTACACTTCAGAGTAGAAAATGCTAATTTTATTTCCTGATAAGCATTTAGTTATGGCCTTAATGCTCCATACATCACAACTTTATATAACACAAAGAAGCCTTAAACCTATAGAATCATGGGTACGTTCTAATATCTGATGTATTATGTTTGTGTGACTGAAAGCTTAGTTGTAGGCAGCTAAAGAGAAGCCATTAGAAAACGAGAAACTGGAAAACTACATGGTTAATCCCTACTTTCATAACTGAGCTCTTTTCCTTTAAATTTATTTAGTTTGATCTGTGTTATTGTTATTAGTATGGAGCATATGGAGAATAATACAAAGTCCTAGTTGAAAATTTCTGCATGACCTTTCAACCTCAATTAAAAAGCCCTTTATAACATGAAAAGTCTGTCATTGGCAAAGTGCACATGACCCCAAGAGATGACCACATGTAGAGAAAAATTCCTTAATCTTGTGTGCAAGTAGAATGGATGTATGTCCAGGAATTCTAAATGGTCTGTCTTTATTGTATGTATTGTAAATTAAATTCTACAAAACAAAGCAAAGGAAGGTGAACAGGTATCACAATCCTCTCCTAACAAGCTATTTTAATCTGGAACTCTAACTGCAAATGGGTTTATTTATTTTGGTTAACTGTTAACAAGACCACTGACAATTAGCCGATGGGACAAAGTATTCCTCAAAGGGAGGTTTTGTTTATGTTCATATGATAGTATTACCAGATATTCCTTTGAGAATTTTGAGAGAGATATCAAGTGTCTAAAGTTTATTTCAGGTGCCCGTTGCATTTCCTAGATTCCTCGTTAACCCTGCCACACAGAAGGATGTGAAATATTCTCCCAAGGCAAGTGATGGCAGCCACATTATTTAGAAGTTAAAATTAGAATCGACAACATCAATAATTTTATGATGTATGGAACAAAATCTGCAGGGGAAGAACAAGAAAAGATCTTTTTATTCTGTGTTTGTACACAGACTAGGCACAATGAGGTCCCGGGGGTTCTAGGCAATATAGTAATACAAATAAATAATCCCATTCTCCATAGAACTGGAATAAGTGCATGAACAAAAATAAAAAGGGTTCGGGAGGAGGCTTGGGACAGGGGGTTAGGGTATGGGAGACAGCTCCCCATCCCTGCTGCTCCTGGCGGAGGCGCGGCCAAGCGGCTCTGCAAGCAGGCACCTTCCTCCATCTTCAGGCGCCACCCCCTGCAGCTCCCATTGGCCGCGGTTCCTGGCCAACGGGCTGGGAGCCACAGAGTCATTGCCCAGGGAGGCGGGGGACAGAGGCAGCGTGCCTGCAGAGAGCCGCCTGGCTGCGTCTCTGCCAGCAACAGTAGGGATGGGGAGCAGCTTGCGGGGACCCACCGGAGGTGAGCACCCCCCTCCCAATCCAGCACCCTAAGCCCCCTCCCACACCCCAACCTCCTGCCCCAAGCCTTCTCCCAGAGCCTGTGCCCCACAGCTCCTCCCACACCCCAGCCCTGCACTATCAACCCGACTTTCAGTGCAGATCAGAAATGCTGGTTTATAAAGCTTGCCAGTTGGTGAAGTGTTGGATAAAAGAGCTTTTACTGTATAAATAAACAACAGTTAGAAAGAAACACTCAGAATACTTGGCTTAAGGAGTCGTTCCAAAAAGGTGCAGTAAATATCTACTATAACATAACTAAATCGTTTTGAGACAAATGATCTGATGAATGCGAAGTCTTTAAAAAAAGATTTATAGATTCCAAGGCCAGAAGGGACAACTGCAGTCATCCAGTTTGATCTCCAATACAACACAGGCCATAAAACTTCCCCAAATGATTCCTAAAAGCATATCTTTTAGGAAAAAAAAGTCCAATCTTGATTTAAAAATTGTCAGAGACTGAGAATCCACCATGACGCTTGGTAAACTGTTCCAGTGGTTAATTACTCTTACCATTATAAATTTATGCTTTATTTCCAGTCTGAATTTGTCTAGCTACAACTTCCAGACATGTATTTTTTTTCTGCTAGATATAAGAGCCCATTATCAAATATCTGTGCCTCATTTATACTTACACGTTGTAATCAAGTCACACTATAAACTTCTCTTTGTTAAGCTAAATAGACAGGGATCTATCACTAAAAGGAATATTTTCTAACCCTTTATTAGTTTTCCTGGATCTTCTCCGAATCCTCTCCAATTTATCAACATCTTTCTTGAATTATGGGCACCAGAACTGGACACAGAATTTCAGCAGCAATCGCACCAGTGCCAAATACAGAGCTAAAATAACCTCTGCTCCTACTTGAGATTCCTCCGTTTATGCATCCCAGGATCGGATTAGCTCTTTTGGCCAGTGTCACATTGGGAGCTTAGGTTCAGCTGATTATCCACCATGAACTCCCAATCTTTTTCCAAAGTCACTCCTTCAGAATAGAGTCCTGCAACCTGTAAGTATCGCCTACTTTCTTTGTTCACAAATGTATACATTTATCTGTATTTAAAAAACACATTGTTTGCACCCACTTTAGCAAGTGATCCAGATCACTCTGAAACAGTGACCTGCCCTCTTCATCATTTACCTCCCCCAACTTGTGTCATCTGCAAACTATCAGTAATGATTTTATGTTTGCTTCCAGGTAATTGATTAAAATGTTAAATAGTGTAGCACCAAGAACCAATCTCTTCAAGACCCCACTGGAACATATCTGCTCCATGATGATTCCCTGTTTACAGATTACATTTTGAGACGTATCACTTCACTAGTTTTTAATCCATTTATGTCCCATGTTAATTTTACATAATTCTAGTTTAAACAAAATGTTGCGCAGTACCAAGACAAATGCCTTACAGAATTTTAAGTACACTACGTCAACACACGATTACCTGTAAACTCATCCAAAAAGAGATATCAAAGTTAGTCTAACAGGATCTATTTTCCATAAACCAATATTGATTTGTATTAATTACATTACTCTCCTTGAGTTCTTTATTAAACAAGTCCTGTATCAGCTGCTCTATTATCTCGCCCAGGATCAATGTCAGGCTGCCAGGCCTATAAATACCTGGGTCATACCATTTACCCTTTTTAAGAATTGGTGCACTAGCTGTCTTCTGCCTCACTGCCTTTAGCAAGACACTCATCAAGGCTTCCAGGGCTGACTTAGGGACCCACAACCCAGTTATGCAGGCTATACAGAGAGAACGAATAAACCGACCGTCAAACAAAACTCAGACAGACCAAAAGCACTGCTCACCAATTCCTACTATGTCCAAGCACTGAGTCTGCAGCTGGAGCTTCTCCCTCCTAAACTTTCCTGTTAGCTGCATCTGTTTGTGGCTCCTGAGTTCACCTAGCAAGTGACTTTTACAACAAGTCTTCCCTGCTTAGCTCAGCCCTGCCCCTCACCTCCAGGAATGGATTTACCGCTCAGAGACTTCAAACACCTGAACTGATTAATGCTCCAAGGGCAAGAACCCAGGAGAAAGAGAGGGAGGGAAGAAGGGAATCACTTCTTGACAATACCAACTTCTTCAGAAATTTCCTTGAGGATTATTTCCCATAAAGGCAATCTAGACACACAATAACTACACACAAATTTCCTTTTAAAAGAAGTAATTACATTCATTTTAAGGACCAGATTAAGCTCAGGAGTGTGTTTCAAGTCTTAAGGAATACTGCACACCCACCAAGTCAGTTTACTTAGAGATTAGCCAATCGTGCATAGCGGGTCTGATCCTATTCAAATGATTCTCTAGAATCAAACTGTTCTCAAGGAAAGACAGCTCAAAAGATGAATAAGCCATTGTGTTAACGTTAATATACATTTTAGAAACACCTGTATTTACTCTATAAATACTCGGATTCCCAATTACATTGAATCCTTTCACAACAGTATTGAGATTCCCTAACCCTTGGCTCACATGGGACTGTGAGAGTTTAAGTATGCCGTATCTATATAGTTTCTTCATTGTGGTTATAGGACAGTCAGTTTGGTTTTATACACAGCATTCTAGCACACAAATGGCAAGAAACAAGTGTACACAAAGTCATTTTATCATTAGTGTCAGACAATTCATTTGGTTTCTGAAAGGAAACTTTATTTTAATAAGGTAGATATAAAAATATGCTTCTTTTATGTATGTGAGCAAAAGTCACAATACTGAATATTTTCAATGAAGATATTGTTTCAGTAAACCTACAGCTAGATTTAAGCTCAATAAATTGCCAAAGTCAAGCTATTTTACAGTGAAATGAAACATGCTGTAAGAAGAAAGGCAACATTCTAGGTGAACCCACTCCCAACTCCAAAATGATTTCCTATAATAAAATATCCCTCAAGAACTCAAAACAAAAAAAAAGTCTTAATGCTAACACAAGAATGTGGCAACAAATCCCATTTTGGATAACTGAGCTGGTTTAAAGTAACTAGACGTCTTAAAAAACAAAAAAAAAACCCTTTATTTAAAAATAGATTTGTCATAAATATAAAGGGAAGGGTAAACCCCTTTGAAATCCCTCCTGGCCAGGGGAAAGCTCCTCTCACCTGTAAAGGGTTAAGAAGCTAAAGGTAACCTCGCTGGCACCTGACCAAAATGACCAATGAGGAGACAAGATACTTTCAAAAGCTGGGAGGAGGGAGAGAAACAAAGGGTCTGTGTCTGTCTGTATGCTGGTCTTGGCCAGGGATAGACCAGGAATGGAGTCTTAGAACTTTTAGTAAGTAATCTAGCTAGGTATGTGTTAGATTATGATTTCTTTAAATGGCTGAGAAAAGAATTGTGCTGAATAGAATAACTATTTCTGTCTGTGTATCTCTTTTTGTAACTTAAGGTTTTGCCTAGAGGGGTTCTCTATGTTTTTTAATCTAATTACCCTGTAAGATATCTACCATCCTGATTTTACAGGGGGGATTTCTTTATTTCTATTTACTTCTATTTTCTATTAAAAGTCTTCTTGTAAAAAACTGAATGCTTTTTCATTGTTCTCAGATCCAAGGGTTTGGGTCTGTGGTCACCTATGCAAATTGGTGAGGCTTTTTATCCAACATTTCCCAGGAAAGGGGGGGTGCAAGTGTTGGGAGGATTGTTCATTGTTCTTAAGATCCAAAGGTCTGGGTCTGTAGTCACCTAGGCAAATTGGTGAGGCTTTTTACCAAACCTTGTCCAGGAAGTGGGGTGCAGGGTTTTGGGAAGTATTTTGGGGGGAAGGACGCGTCCAAACAGCTCTTCCCCAGTAACCAGTATTAGTTTGGTGGTGGTAGCGGCTAGTCCAAGGACAACGGGGGGAATATTTTGTACCTTGGGGAAGTTTTGACCTAAGCTGGTAAAGATAAGCTTAGGAGGTTTTTCATGCAGGTCCCCACATCTGTACCCTAGAGTTCAGAGTGGGGGAGGAACTTTGACATGGTGGCATAGCGGTGGGATTAACCTGAAATCATTTTGAGATCCAGTTGAGATTTTTTGAACTAGAAATACAGATTTTAAAAAGGAATTTTTTTTTTCCTTTGGAAAGCAGTTGAAACTGAAAGCAGATTGTTTTTTCTCTGCTTTGTGGCCAAGCAGAGACAAAAGGGGATTATCTTGTGAATTGCAGGTTTTCTTTGCCTGGAGGCAGGGTACTTAACTCCTGCAGGGAAATTCACAGTCTTCCAACCCAGAGGTTTTTTTTTTTCTTTTCTTCCTAAACGTAAATAGGGGGTGTGTGTTCTACCCATTTGCTTTTTATTTGGGCTGGGTAAGCAGGTTTCCAAGTAGTTGGAGGTTTTTTGCTTTAATTTGGGCCCAGAGCAGAGACAAGGGAATTGTCTTTTTCTGTAGGCTGACAATCACTATCAGAGAATAGGTATCCTATTCCAGCACAGCAAAATTTTACAGCCAAGTTTTGTTTGTTTATTTCTAAACCTCGGGTGTAAAGTTAGTTAAAAACAGAGAGGTTAGAATGACCAAATCCTCAGCTCGACTACAGCTGGAATTAGCCAAATTTCAGGCTGAGGAAAGACAAAGGGAACATGAAAGACAGATAGAACTCATGCGGCTGGAGAAGGAGATACAGGAGGCTGCCCACAAGAGGGAAATGGAGGCAAGGAAGCATGTGGAGGAGGAGAAGGAAAAAGAGAGGAAGCATGTGGAGGAGGAGAAGGAAAAAGAGAGGAAGCATGTGGAGGAGGTGGAGAGGATAAAGGCCCAGCAGAATATACCAACAAACCCTAGCAATCCTTCTCCAGGTACCACTTCCCATCCCAGAAAGTTCCCCACCTACAAGGCAGGTGATGATACTGAGGCCTTCTTAGAAAACTTCGAAAGGGCCTGCCTTGGGTACAACATCTCTACTGACCAATACATGGTAGAGCTGAGGCCGCAGCTCAGGGGACCCTTAGCTGAGGTGGCAGCTGAAATGCCTAAAGAACACATGAACAAGTATGAACTGTTTAAATCCAAGGCGAGAGTCAGAATGGGGATAACACCCGAGCAGTCTCGTCGGAGGTTCAGAGCCCTAAGGTGGAAATCAGACATGTCATTTACCCGACATGCCTACCACATTGTGAAACATTGGGATGCCTGGATATCAGGAGCAAGTGTTGAATCTCCAGTAAATTTGCCCTTCCTAATGCAAATGGAACAATTCTTAGAAGGTGTTCCTGAGGAAATAGAAAGATACATCCTAGATAGGAAACCCAAAACTGTAATCGAGGCAGGAGAGATTGGAGCCAGATGGGTGGAGATGGCAGAGAAGAAGAAAACTGGTCGCAGTTGGAGCGGAGACCAGAAGGGACCACCCCAGACCACACCCTATTACCGGGGGCCGCCCAAGGCCCCACCTACCTCCCAAAGAACCCTCCAGACCCCTTATCGTCCCGCCACCCCGTTCTCCAGCAACCCTCCTCGCCCCAGTGACCCGTCAGCTGGACGATGTTTTAAATGTAACGAGCTGGGGCATGTAAAGGCCAACTGCCCCAAGAACCCCAACAGATTACAGTTCATTGCACCGGAATCACACCAGAGGTCCACAGGCCCAGATACTTCCCAGATACCCTTGGAGCGGAGGAAAACTGTGAGTGTGGGCGGGAAGAAGGTCACCGCGTGGAGGGACACCGGAGCACAAGTGTCAGCTATCCATGCTTCCTTAATGGACCCCAATTTAATCAACCCAGAGATCCAAGCGACGATTCAACCCTTCAAGTCCAACTCTTTCAATTTGCCTACAGCCAAGTTGCCTGTCCAGTACAAGGGCTGGTCAGGAATGTGGACTTTTGCAGTCTATGATGATTATCCCATCCCCATGCTGTTGGGGGAAGACTTGGCTAATCATGTGAACCAGGCCAAGAGGGTGGGAATGGTCACCCGCAGCCAGGCTAAACAAGCCGTGAGGCCTAGCTCTGTTCCGGAAACTTCTATCAGGACCCGGTCAGAGGTGATGGACCCGGACCCCAGGCCAATGTCTGCAACAGCAGTAGTGGATCCAGTCCCAGAGACCCAGACGGAACCAGTCCCAGAACCGGAACCCGCCGAACAACCAACACCAGACCCAGTGTCAGCACTGAATCCAGTACTTGCAACCTCAACACCAGAGGGCCCCACCGACCCTGAACTGGCAGCAGCCGATAACCCAACACAAGAGGCTCAGCCGGAGCCTGAATCCCAACATAGTGCACCAGCGGAGAGCGGTTCACAGTCAACAGAAACAGCTCCATCCCCTATATCGCTTCCAGAGGGACCAAGCCTAGGTCCACAATCCAATGAGGGACTGATGTCTCCAGCATCAAGGGAACAGTTCCAGACCGAACAGGAAGCAGATGAAAGCCTCCAGAGAGCTTGGACGGCGGCACGGAGCAACCCCCCGCCTCTCAGCTCTTCTAATCGATCCAGGTTTGTTGTAGAAAGAGGACTTTTATACAAGGAAACTCTTTCTGGGGGACACCAGGAAGACTGGCATCCTCAGAGACAGTTCGTAGTTCCAACTAAATACCGGGCCAAGCTCTTGAGCTTAGCCCACGATCACCCTAGTGGCCATGCTGGGGTGAACAGGACCAAAGACCGTTTGGGGGGGTCATTCCACTGGGAGGGAATGGGCAAGGATGTTTCTACCTATGTCCAGTCTTGTGAGGTGTGCCAAAGAGTGGGAAAACCCCAAGACCAGGTCAAAGCCCCTCTCCAGCCACTCCCCATCATTGAAGTTCCATTTCAACGAGTAGCTGTGGATATTCTGGGTCCTTTTCCGAAAAAGACACCCAGAGGAAAGCAGTACATACTGACTTTCATGGATTTTGCCACCCGATGGCCGGAAGCAGTAGCTCTAAGCAACACCAGGGCTAAAAGTGTGTGCCAGGCACTAGCAGACATTTTTGCCAGGGTAGGTTGGCCCTCCGACATCCTCACCGATGCAGGGACTAATTTCCTGGCAGGAACTATGAAAAACCTTTGGGAAGCTCATGGGGTAAATCACTTGGTTGCCACTCCTTACCACCATCAAACAAATGGCATGGTGGAGAAGTTTAATGGAACTTTGGGGGCCATGATACGTAAATTCGTAAATGAGCACTCCAATGATTGGGACCTAGTGTTGCAGCAGTTGCTCTTTGCCTACAGAGCTGTACTACACCCCAGTTTAGGGTTTTCCCCATTTGAACTTGTATATGGCCGTGAGGTTAAGGGGCCATTGCAGTTGGTGAAGCAGCAATGGGAGGGATTTACACCTTCTCCAGGAACTAACATTCTGGACTTTGTAACCAACCTACAAAACACCCTCCGAACCTCTTTAGCCCTTGCTAGAGAAAACTTACAGGATGCTCAAAAAGAGCAAAAAGCCTGGTATGATAAACATGCCAGAGAGCGTTCCTTCAAAGTAGGAGACCAGGTCATGGTCTTAAGGGCGCTCCAGGCCGATAAAATGGAAGCATCGTGGGAAGGGCCCGTCCAGGAGCGCCTGGGAGCTGTTAATTATCTCATAGCATTCCCCACCTCCAACCGAAAGCCTAAGGTGTACCATATTAATTCTCTAAAGCCCTTTTATTCCAGAGAATTAAAGGTTTATCAGTTTACAGCCCAGGGAGGAGAGGACGCTGAGTGGCCTGAAGGTGTCTACTACGAAGGGAAATGTGCTGGTGGTGTGGAAGAGGTGAACCTCTCCATGACCCTTGGGCGTATGCAGCGACAGCAGATCCAGGAGCTGTGCACTAGCTACGCGCCAACGTTCTCAGCCACCCCAGGACTGACTGAACGGGCATACCACTCCATTGGCACAGGTAATGCTCACCCAATTAGGGTCCAACCTTACCGGGTGTCTCCTCAAGCTAAAACTGCTATAGAACGGGAGATCCAGGATATGTTACAGATGGGTGTAATCCGCCCCTCTGAAAGTGCATGGGCATCTCCAGTGGTTCTAGTTCCCAAACCAGATGGGGAGATACGTTTTTGCGTGGACTACCGTAAGCTAAATGCTGTAACTCGCCCAGACAACTATCCAATGCCCCGCACAGATGAACTATTAGAGAAACTGGGACGGGCCCAGTTCATCTCTACCTTGGACTTAACCAAGGGGTACTGGCAGGTACCGCTAGATGAATCTGCCAAGGAAAGGTCAGCCTTCACCACACATCTCGGGCTGTATGAATTTAATGTACTCCCTTTCGGGCTGCGAAATGCACCCGCCACTTTCCAAAGACTTGTAGATGGTCTCCTAGCGGGATTAGGAGAATATGCAGTCGCCTACCTTGACGACGTGGCCATATTTTCGGATTCCTGGGCAGACCACCTGGAACATCTACAAAAAGTCCTTGAGCGCATAAGGGAGGCAGGACTAACTGTTAAGGCTAAGAAGTGTCAAATAGGCCTAAACAGAGTGACTTACCTTGGACACCAGGTGGGTCAAGGAACTATCAGCCCCCTACAGGCCAAAGTGGATGCTATCCAAAAGTGGCCTGTCCCAAAGTCAAAGAAACAGGTTCAATCCTTCTTAGGCTTGGCCGGTTATTACAGACGATTTGTACCGCACTACAGCCAAATCGCTGCCCCACTGACAGACCTAACCAAAAAGAAACAGCCAAATGCTGTTCAGTGGACCGGAAAGTGTCAGAAGGCCTTTAACAAGCTTAGAGCGACACTCATGTCTGACCCTGTACTAAGGGCCCCAGACTTTGACAAACCATTCCTAGTAACCACAGATGCCTCCGAGCGTGGTGTGGGAGCAGTTTTAATGCAGAAAGGACCTGATCAAGAATTCCACCCTGTAGTGTTTCTCAGCAAAAAACTGTCAGAGGGAAAGCAACTGGTCAGTCACTGAAAAAGAATGTTATGCCATTGTCTACGCTCTGGAAAAGCTACGCCCATATGTTTGGGGACGGCGTTTCCACCTGCAAACCGACCATGCTGCACTGAAGTGGCTTCACACAGTCAAAGAAACTAACAAAAAACTTCTTCGGTGGAGTTTAGCTCTCCAAGATTTTGATTTCGACATCCAACACATCTCAGGAGCTTCTAACAAAGTGGCGGATGCACTCTCCCGTGAAAGTTTCCCAGAATCAACTGGTTAAAATCGTCCTTGAGATGTGGAAAATATTGTTAGTCTTTATGTACTTGGTAGTATATTTAGAGATGCATGTGTCTTATTAACTCTGTTTTTCCTAGAGCTCCAGGAAGAAATCCCAGCCAGTGTTTCACCCTAGCTGAGATTTGGGGGGCGTGTCATAAATATAAAGGGAAGGGTAAACCCCTTTGAAATCCCTCCTGGCCAGGGGAAAGCTCCTCTCACCTGTAAAGGGTTAAGAAGCTAAAGGTAACCTCGCTGGCACCTGACCAAAATGACCAATGAGGAGACAAGATACTTTCAAAAGCTGGGAGGAGGGAGAGAAACAAAGGGTCTGTGTCTGTCTGTATGCTGGTCTTGGCCAGGGATAGACCAGGAATGGAGTCTTAGAACTTTTAGTCAGTAATCTAGCTAGGTATGTGTTAGATTATGATTTCTTTAAATGGCTGAGAAAAGAATTGTGCTGAATAGAATAACTATTTCTGTCTGTGTATCTCTTTTTGTAACTTAAGGTTTTGCCTAGAGGGGTTCTCTATGTTTTTTAATCTAATTACCCTGTAAGATATCTACCATCCTAATTTTACAGGGGGGATTTCTTTATTTCTATTTACTTCTATTTTCTATTAAAAGTCTTCTTGTAAAAAACTGAATGCTTTTTCATTGTTCTCAGATCCAAGGGTTTGGGTCTGTGGCCTATGCAAATTGGTGAGGCTTTTTATCCAACATTTCCCAGGAAAGGGGGGGTGCAAGTGTTGGGAGGATTGTTCATTGTTCTTAAGATCCAAGGGTCTGGGTCTGTAGTCACCTAGGCAAATTGGTGAGGCTTTTTACCAAACCTTGTCCAGGAAGTGGGGTGCAGGGTTTTGGGAAGTATTTTGGGGGGAAGGACGCGTCCAAACAGCTCTTCCCCAGTAACCAGTATTAGTTTGGTGGTGGTAGCGGCTAGTCCAAGGACAACGGGGGGAATATTTTGTACCTTGGGGAAGTTTTGACCTAAGCTGGTAAAGATAAGCTTAGGAGGTTTTTCATGCAGGTCCCCACATCTGTACCCTAGAGTTCAGAGTGGGGGAGGAACCTTGACAAGATTATAATCTATTAATTTAGCCAAGTGGAAAATATGGACAAAAGTCACAAACCAACAGAGAACTTTGGATGCTGTGAAACAGAGAATTCCCCAGATTGTTATGCAGTGGGGAAGAACAGAGGACTAGGCCTGGCACTAAATGCCAGAGAAATCTCATAGCCTTTAATCTTTCCATGAGTAGACCAAAACAGCTTTTAAAGTCTTTAAAAGGCAGTACCTATTGTGACAAATGAGCACAGTTTATCTTGCCTAGGTTAAAAATAACCTTCAACAGTGGAGTACCTCTGTACTCCAAGCTAGTATTGCAGAAAAGCTCACCTTTTGATTGTTCAGGTTTACCTAGGTAATTTACTTTTTAAACAAATTTAAAATCCATGATTACGGTACTTGTTACTAGCTCCACAGATAATACACCAGCTGTCCCTTCACCACAAAGATGCAGTGCTCAAAGTGAAAGGCATTAAATTAGATTTTATCCTCAAGCTTGTGTCTCAGATTCTAACCCTATACCGTAAACAAAGGATTACTAAAGGGGCACAGTAAATGCTCTTGGTCTCTTGTATAATCCTCCAAAATAATACAGATCTCAGGAGTCACTCAATGGCTACTTTTGACAAGATATTCCATCATTTCTAGACACTATAAGTTCTGCTTTTGGACGATGTGGAATTATTCAAGAAAATGTACTCTGCCACCTCCAAAGTAATAATATGAGATTTGGATCATACTATAGACATGCAGAGTCCTTCTTCTAGAAGGCGGCAAATTGGCATTTTGATTAATCAAGACAAAAACACTGATTAATGCAATTAAAAAAAAATAAAAACCCTATTGTGTTTCTAACTTCCTTGGCAGAGTTTATAGTTTGAGTTCCCAGATTTCTTAAGTATTTTTAAATGAAGATTCTAATTGTTTTGTAAATGTGTTCACAGATGATTAGGCTTACAAACTTTGGGACAACGTAAGGGTAACTACCAAACCTCTTTTGATTTAATGGGAGTCACAGGAGGTTTAAACACTAGATTTTTGGGATCCAGGCCCAGTGTTCAGACCTTCACTCATCTGAGAGAGCAGAGGGCGGCAGTAAGTGGCAATCTCAGGGCAGATTATGCTTACCGCCTGATAGACACAGAGGAGAAGGGACAGCTGAAACACACTTCAATACCATCCCCTTAGGTCAAGTAAACTTGTGATCCCCAGAGAAAGCAGAAGGAGCAGCAAGCAAAGGGTCTACCAGACAACTGCTGAGCTCCTAGAGCTGCAGTCAGGCTAAAAGGAATAGTGTACCATCACCATCCCCACACCGGCCACATGATAGTATTATATGACCCGCAAAGGACTGGGTGGCAGAGCGAGCAAAAGCTGACACATGGTTTCTGCGTCAGCAGCTTAGCCTCATGATCGAGTTATCATACTGAACACACTGCTTTGACTGGGGGAGCATGGACTGGCTGACAGTTAAATAACCAGCACGAAGAATGACCATTCTACCAGCATCCAAGGACATGACTATCAAAGGCAATGTTTTTAAGTTCCATTTCATGCTGAATAGTCAGAATCAAGGTGAGACCATCCTTGGGGACCTCAGGAACTAGTCTGTTCAGGGTGGGATGGATGGGAGAAAGTGGTTGGGCTGAAAGGTTATATTCAGGGTGTTTTTAGGCAGGGAAAAGAAATATATCTGTTGCAAGTGTCCAGGGGTCTCCAAATTCTTTGTATGGATCCAGGCCTTGATTAACCTTAATCAGCCCCTGATTAGAGCTGTTTGGCTACAATTGCACAATCCCCCCGCCCCCCCGATTTAAGGTTAGTGTTTTATATATGGGCAATTTACAAATGGATTCCATTAAAGTCAGTCAGACATTAGAGACTGATCATTTACTCCGTCCTTCTGGCCATGCAGGATTGTTCTCCACAGTACTTTGTGCAGTCTAGGTTTCAGAGTCCCAAGCAACAGGGTTTCCACAACTTCCTCTATTTGACAGCTTATTAAAGCTCATTGCCATGAATATAATTTTGACAGTCACCATCTTTCATATTTTGCATTACTACTTTCACCCTATTACTTTTAGTTACACCCCACAAGGCAACCATTTTCTTTCTCCTTTGCGTTAATTGTCTACAGTACTTGAAGAGTGTGATGTTATACCTGAACATTCCAAGCTTGAGAAGAATTTACTACTTCTGCAAAGACCCTAAAAACAAAAACAAAAAACAATCCGTGTTTTCTGCATTGTAATCACTTTTACTGATCTCCTATGAATTCCTTCAAATTTGACAACTTTCTTTCACAGAGGTGCTAGAACCAAAACATAGTATTTCAGATTCTGACTCCCCAGAGCCATAAGTAAGAACTAGTGCCCCCTCTGATGCCTGCAATGCTTCAAATATGCAGTTCAAAAGTTTTACATAACAAACCACAAGCTCACTTAGTTTGTTGTTCATTATCACTCAGATTTTCATAAATACTAATTCCTCCCAAATAAAACACAATTATCTGGCTTTATGTTTTTCACCCTATTAAAATAATGTCCAGAATGTGAAGTAAAATGAGGTTGGTGACCAATGTTCCCTAATTTTTTTTCCCCATCCATGTGCAGAAATAATTGTATGTGCACTAAAATTAAAGCTGGCTCCAACTCCCGGACTGCAACCATCATCATCTGGCACAATTTTGCTATTTGTTCTTGTAAACATGAATACGTAATCAGAGACCGCATCATCATTTTATTGATGAAGGGTGTGGTCACTGAATATTAAAGCTGATGTATTAATGCCTATAGCATTAGTTTTGTTTAACATCAAAACTACATGCAAAAATGAATATTATGTGGATAAGTTTAACATAAAACACAAATATTATAAATTTAAGGATTTCATTTTACAGCATGATTGTTTTACAAGCAAGCATAGTAGACTGGGAAAATGGTAGCTAAGAGGATAGGCAATGGAACATGGAGCCTATACACCCTAGGACAGGTCACTGGTTCAAACTCAGCCCAGATCAGCAGTGACTGAAAAAGGGATTAATACTGTTCTTATAATAGTTGACGTATGCTAAGTATCCCACAGAATATACAAAGGACATGTTTTTTCTCTCTCTTTAGGGCAGAAGACGTGAGGCTGGTTCTAGACTATTCTCAGTGGTAGAAGATGACAGGACAAGGAGTAATGGTCTCAAGTTGCAGTGGGGGAGGTTTAGGTTGGATATTAGGAAAAACTTTTTCACTAGGAGGGTGATGAAACACTGGAATGCGTTACCTAGGGAGGTGGTAGAATCTCCTTCCTTAGAAGTTTTTAAGGTCAGGCTTGACAAAGCCCTGGCCGGGATGATTTAATTGGGGATTGATCCTGCTTTGAGCAGGGGACTAGATGACCTCCTGAGGTCCCTTCCAACCCTGATATTCTATGATTCTATGAGAAGAGGCTACAACACAAGTCAAATAGGTGACGTGCTGTTAGATACATAAGATACTTTCAAGTATCTTAAGTGATTTTGTGTTCCGTTATAGTTCCTTGGAGACAGATGTCAATGAAGTACCCTTAGAAGACAGGACGGATTGAGAGAGATCAAAATGTTGTTTCATCCCTAAAAGTTGTCCTTCAATTTCACACACCGACAAGGCAGCATGAGGAAGCTAAATTCTACTACTACGTGAGTGGTAAATCTTCTGTGGCTATATACGGAAAGGAATTCAACCACAAAGCACTATAATCACTTAAATTCATTTTATTCTTTGTATAGAACTATTTACATATTACAAAGAAGTTATTTTTAAGTGAACTGAGTTCTCAATTTGGATGAATGTCTGACTAGGGTGTTTTGTGTATTGCTATTTGGGGGGTGGAGGGATTTAAAGATGGACATTTAAGATTCCTTATGCCACAATCCCATCAGTACTGCTCCATAAATTCAAGACTTGAGTGAGAAGGGCAACTTAATCTTCACAACAGACAAACAAAACCTGTACCCAGATTGTAAAGTCCCCAGGGGGAAGACTATTTTTTTGTTTGGACAGCATCTAGCACTACAGGGCCCTGATCCTGCTTGGGAGCCTATGGGCATTAAAACAATACCAATAATGTTTTCCATTTAAAAGAACTTTTGAAGCATGATGCTCAAAAACTGTAGTGACACAATATGGGAGGGGAGTTAGCATTTCCAGATTTTTGCATTATTACGTCAGTATCCAAATTAGCTTATGCCAGGAAATATATTTCAGAGAACCAATGAAGCAGGTTAGCAATAAGTGGAATAATGGAAATGTTCACAGACATTCTCCTCCGCCCCCCAATCCAGAAAAAGCAAGAAGTAGGAACAAATAATTTAGAAAAAACACTACCAGTCTGCTACAGGACCGAAGAGGTTTAGGTTAATCTGGATTTCTGAAAAAAGGAGTACTTGTGGCACCTGAATATCTCACCGAAGATACTTGCTAGCTGCAACTAGGGACTTTCATTTTTCTACCTAATACTACTTAATGCCCGAACACATGACAATCAGAGAGTTTTATCAATAGACTTCATTACGGCATATAGATTGGCAACATTCCATATATCACTGCCAAGCTTTCTGATTATCGGGGAACCAATAGCTGGCTTATTTCCAGATGAAGCATTAATATAAAGCACTGACCCAACTCCCAATTAATATTAGCTAGCGGTCAATACAGGTTTGAATATTCGTACCAAGTCAAGTAATTGCAAAAATATAAGCCCTTTTCAAAAGTAACCTCCAACCACCACCACCACCACACTCTGCTACTTGCCCAAAACTCCATCTGCTACTCTTTACTACTATAGTTTGCCTTAAATCCAAAGGACTGAGTTAAAGTTTGTAGTCTCGCAACATGTTACTAGGAATGTACTCAGGACCAAGAGTTCTACATGTCCCGGTTAACGTTGTTTCATTGCTGACCAATTAGGGAACATTGGTCTATTAAAGTTGTGCAATGCTGCCTTCTAACTTCCTTTAGCAGCCCCCTTTAGCTGCTTTGTCCACTGCTTGCAGGAAGAGCAGCCCATTGCACCTAGCTGGTGGGGGCCTGGAAACAGGGTGGACCGGCAGCCCCCTTTCAGCTCCCCGCTCCCCTAAATTCCCTGTGCAGCAGCTGCCCAGCAAGCTATCAATTGCCCACAGTTCAGCTGTCCCTCCCCCCACTGCCATGTGCTGCTCCTGCCCTCTGCCTTGGAGCTGCTTCCCAAGACTCCTGCTTGCTGGGAGGCGGTGGAGGGGGGGTAAGAGGGGGGCTAATATCAGGGTGTCCCCCTCCCCCCTGCTCCTGCACACCACTTACCCCATCTTCCATAGAGCAGGGGGACACAAGGACCACAGTCCGGTCTCAGCCTGCTGATCTAATTAACAAGGCAATGTACTTCTGACCTCACTCTTCATACTTAAAGGGGAAATGCGCATCTCTCTCTCTCAAAAAAAAACAAAACACAGAGTGTATGTCTGTCTGCCCTCCCTCCTTTCCCGCTGCCTTGTAGAGTATGAGAGTTAACCCGTGAGGGCTCAGCCAATCGCTAGTTCATCATTTAGCAGTACTGTAAGCCATTCCCTGGGAAATATCCCACCCTCTGACGCCTCCACCTCAACAAAGCTTCACAATCATCATCACTGTGTACCAGTATTAAGTTATTGGTTTAAAACTTATACGCTGTGTGTGCGCGTGTAGTCTTTTGTCTGGTGAAAAAGATTTCCCTGGAACCTAACCCCCTCATTTACATTAAGTTTTATGGGGAAATTGGATTTGCTTAATATCGTTTCACTTAAAGTCGCATTTTTCAGGAATATAACTACAATGTTAAGTGAGGAGTTCCTGTATGCACTACTATGGAATGTTTTACCAGATACAAAACAAAATTGTGTAACAGGATTTTTGAGAGGCCTTTTGTTTCTCAATTCTTCTTGGCCTTGCATCAGGCTTAGCTCCCAGAGAATTACATCTCAGTTCCTTATGTATTCTTAGATACAATACTAAACCCTCACTTTGTGCGTGCAGAAAGAAGGTGTAGTGAACTTTTTTGGTTTCAAGGCCCCAACCATAGGCATTACAGGTCTTGGTCTTAGGACAAGAACAGATTTCTGAGGAGTAGGTGACATCAAAATAGGTTTTACCGCTTGTATGAGCAGAAGAACTTGTGGAAATGCTGCTACTCTATAGAACGTAGTATGTAATCCATCAGATTTTAATTTCACCCGCTGCATCTTGAACTGCAGATTACTTAAAATTCTTCAAAATATACTTCCTACAATCCAAAAGTCTTTGTACTGCTACATTCTGTCAGCCCATTTCTTATACTGGTCAATAATGTCATTATTCTTTTATATTTACTCAGTTCTGCTGCACCAGCAAGTAGAGAAGTCAGGATGCCTTAACCACTTCATCATAAAGTCCACTTAATTTAGAAAATTCATTGTTACAATTTTGGGCACGTGTTAACCATCCTACTCTGGGTAGTAAAAATGCCCCCTATAAACAGGGTGCCCCATGAACGCAAGTTTCTTGAGAATAGGTCCATTGGTTTTTCATTACCACTATCCTTCAGTCCAGGTGATCAGCAGCAGATGTCCAGAATATTTTTTTTACATTGTTTCTTCCATTCTTTATACCTTTACAGTGATATGTGGTAGTGAAATTCTTTGGGTTGGCACTTTTGACATATTTCTCTTTATCATTAAGCAGACTGTACCTTTCTATTGATATTTATAAGAATGATTCCACTAAGCCTTAATGGGCATTATGACCTACTAAGCATTACTTTCACTTTTTCCCCTTTACTCCTTGTGTTTCATAAAAACTAATCTTATGTTTGTGTGTGTGTTCTGGAAGTACATCCTTTTATTTGAGCTAAGAGAAAGATTCGTGATCTCCAACTTTCCTGTTTTATGTAGAGCTTGCCTAACAAGTCATACCAACACAGGTTTTCATCATTTCATCTAAAGAGGAGACCCTCTACTTCAAAATCTCCTAATCACAGGGGACATTTCAATTCTTAGCAATCCCCAAATCCTCTTCACTACACCACTAGAGCAACCATCAGTTAATTTCACACAAGTTTTTTCACTCATGCTAGGAAACAGAAGAGACTCTGGGATCACCTTATCACTCCAGTCTTTTTTTCAGTTTCCAGATCCCTGAAGTCTGAGCCTAAAACTCAAACTTCTCTTCACTCGTGTCATTTCTTCCAATGTACAGAAGAATACTATTAATATTATAATCCATCTTTTCACCTGTTCATCCTGACACTCAAGAAAGCATAATATTGTGCTCTCTTCAGTTGAGTTCCAACTCTCCGGACAGGTTTTTCACTATAGAGATCGGGATTTCAGGAGTTTCCTTATAGAGTAAATCTATAAGACCCTGTGTCATAAATATAAAGGGAAGGGTAAACCCCTTTAAAATCCCTCCTGGACAGGGAAAAGCTCCTCTCACCTGTAAAGGGTTAAGAAGCTAAAGGTAACCTCACTGGCACCTGACCAAAATGACCAATGAGGAGACAAGATACTTTCAAAAGCTGGGAGGAGGGAGAGAAACAAAGGGTCTGTGTGTCTGTCTATATTCTGTCTTTGCCGGGGATAGACCAGGAATGGAGTCTTAGAACTTTTAGTAAGTAATCTAGCTAGGTATGTGTTAGATTATGATTTCTTTAAATGGCTGAGAAAAGAATTGTGCTGAATAGAATAACTATTTCTGTCTGTGTATCTTTTTTGTAACCTAAGGTTTTGCCTAGAGGGGTTCTTTATGTTTTAAATCTAATTACCCTGTAAGGTATCTACCATCCTGATTTTACAGGGGGAATTTCTTTATTTCTATTTACTTCTATTTCTATTAAAAGTCTTCTTGTAAGAAAACTGAATGCTTTTTCATTGTTCTCAGATCCAAGGGTTTGGGTCTGTGGTCACCTATGCAAATTGGTGAGGCTTTTTATCCAACATTTCCCTGGAAAGGGGGGGTGCAAGTGTTGGGAGGATTGTTCATTGTTCTTAAGATCCAAGGGTCTGGGTCTGTAGTCACCTAGGCAAATTGGTGAGGCTTTTTACCAAACCTTGTCCAGAAAGTGGGGTGCAAGGTTTTGGGAAGTATTCTGGGGGGAAAGACGTTTCCAAACAGCTCTTCCCCAGTAACCAGTATCTATTTGGTGGTGGTAGCGGCCAATCCAAGGACAAAGGGTGGAATATTTTGTACCTTGGGGAAGTTTTGACCTAAGCTGGTAAAGATAAGCTTAGGAGGTTTTTCATGCAGGTCCCCACATCTGTATCCTAGAGTTCAGAGTGGGGGAGGAATCTTGACACCCTGCTAATGATTCCAGGCTTAATTGTCCATTTTTTTTGTGTGTTCTGAGCCTTATGAACAGCAAGATATACCTGTTTGGGTAAACATGTTGAAATGGTGCACAATTATTCTGTTATGGAATAAGGTCAGTGAAAGTGCTCTTTCTGACATAATCGGGAGCCTCCTACATGAAATTTGGAGGAAGGAGCATAGGCTGCAGGAGAGCAGAATTTGGAGACAACATCAGGAAGCCAGTCTGTGTTCATATGCACTTGCAGAACCTCTGCAAGCAGTTCATAATAAAGAGCCAGTTTACAGGTTTAGAAAAACATGGAGTCCTCTCATGTAATTCCCCAGCATATGGTACATGAAACATGTTTCAAATCAAACTGCTGCATACAGCTGATATGTATTTAGGTTTTAAAGCAGTAGAGTTTTTGTATTATATAAAGTTAGTCTTCCACACAAATTCAAGCTACAGGTACCATGACATGCAAGATTCATTATCAGACTGCGTCCCAAAGGCTGGTGCATCACAAAATAAAGGCATATGAGGCAGGAGCTGAAACATTGTGCATGGCTGTCTTTGTAGAAGCTTGGAAAGAACATGGGGGTAAAAAGACAGATACTTGTTCTGTGCCCAAAACGGATGTAATGGAAGATCCCACAGAGTTAAGTTTTATACCATTTAAGCTTCACTTAAAATTTCATTTTCTGTCCAGTTTTAAGTGCTAAAAATGCTGATATAATGAAAATTCATCCCATGTTCTGGTATTGTCCTGTGGGGGTCCCCGCCCAAGTACAGTAGAACCTCAGTTATGAACACCAGAGTTACAAACTGACCAGTCAATCACACACCTTATTTGGAACTGGAAGTACACAATCAGGCAGCAGAGACAAAAAAAGCAAACAAACTACTTAAAAAAGGGGAAGGTTTAAAAAAGATTTGACAAGGTAAGAAAATTGTTCCTGTGCTTGTTTCATTTAAATTAAGACGGTTAAAAGCAGCATTTTTCTTCTGCATAGTAAAGTTTCAAAACTGTATTAAATCAATATTATCTTTCAAAAGTTTACAACTGAACATTTTGTTCAGAGTTATGAACAACCTCCATTCCCGTGGTGTTTGTAACTGAGGTTCTCCTGTATATTTAAAGAGTTCCCATTTTATAAATCTTTGTGAAATCCTTCTCTCAAATGTCCTTTAAGTTTTGCTACTCTATACAGTGGTTCTACACACACAAAAAAAATTCCTTACTACTTAAAATTTATAACTCGTAAAGGAAAATTCCTAAAGCGTATCTATTCAGGAAAGCATTGTATTAGCATTATAGGGCTATCCACAAATTGCAATTTAGTCAATTTCAAAAACTGACTTGGAAATGGTAGTGGTGCCTGAAACCACCTCCAAAGTAATCCTGTTAATTTTATGTTTTTACAGTCATGTTTTGCTTTTAAACAAATAACCACACACAGACAAATGGGAACCAGCTAAGGGTCTAAATCTGCACTCACAGATGTTTACAGTATAATTTCCAATAGGTGACTGCCATAACTCACAAAAATAAATGGGGAGATACAAATAAAAAAAGATCCTCTCCCTTCCGCAATCAGACCAAAGGGTGTTTTAAGTGGAGAGTGTTCTTTTACGATAATTTTTATATGCAAATATTAAACAAATGCATGAGAAGTAGATAAATTCCCAAGCAAGGAAAAAAAAAAAAGCTTAGCAAGCAGAAGAAGGTCTTTCAGTTAAAAGAAAAAAAAAAACCCTTCATTACTTTAGTTCTCAAAGACCCTGAATTTTAACATTTGGGGGGAGGAGGGAAGCGTTACATTTACATTTTAAATGGCAATGCACAAGAGCCTACTTTAGCTTTCAGAGTGACCATATTGCTCTGGCTCAGATGTCCCCAAAATGTGGGGTGTGCCCCCCCTAGGAGGGCACAGAGGAACATCCGGGGGGTGTGAGAGGCCCAGGCCAGCCCCCACATTTCTTAGCACTGCAGTAAACTGGGAAAATCTATTGATTCTTTCCTAGTGAACTGTGGGAGAGTTTGCCTGTCCTTTTGGGCACACAGCAGGTAGTGGCAATTGTGGGAAGACACTGGAAAACTAGCAGCACTCAAGTGGAGCTAGCCTGCATCCACACTGGTCATATGAACAGCTGACAATTTGTGTTAACTCAGATGTAGCTTTACTCTCCTGATAGACCAGCCAACGCAAGTTAAGAGCGCCATCATGCACAATTGAAGGGACTCGAGTTAGGAGCAACAGTCAAATTAAAATTAGAATTAACTTTGCAGGAAAACAAGATCCTGGACTCCTTTCCTAACCAGATTGTTTCCTGTGTAGTAGTTCTCTCTCATGGTCCCACGTGGTTGGTCTTCCTGTCCCCCATGTAGCTTCTTGCCATCTGTTCCCTCTCAGTGCCATGGGCACTTGGGTACATAAGCCCATAAAGTCTACAGAAACTGTTTTTAGCAGCAAAATAATTCCACAAATTGTCAAATCCTTGTCATGATCAATGTAGTAAAATAAATTTAGACGTTTGAACTGTTTGACCTGAGCAAAAATCAAGCTGCAAGATAATGAGTTTAAGGGTTATCTTCCAAATGTTTTTATTTACTTGCAAGATGAATCTACATTAGATCAAGTTCACAATAATAAAATTCCTAGCAGATATGTTTAGTGTTAATTAACAGAGGACAAGGGAACTTGCAGATACTTTTCTCAGAAATCACCACCTGCAGATTGTGCAGAGTAATAACTGTATGCATTACCATTTACTGCATACAAGTCATTATAAAAAGGAAGTCACCAAATCAAAAGAAGCCTGAAAAGAATTAAAAAACAGTACATACAGGTGGCTAGAGAACATATAGCCATGGCAGTTTGCAGGAATTTTACAAGAATCTAATATGATTCAGTCTCCCACTTCTATTTTCAACAGCTGCAGAAAGGTGGAAACAACTCCTTATAAGCAGATGGCAGCAAAGATCTCTAGAATCAGGATCTTCAAAAAGAGGCTTCAGTTGTGACGATCAGCAAGGGCAGCTCTTATTCCCACAACGCCCACTTACATAACCCAGAAGATGTCAGCTACACTGCGAGTCCACCAACAGATACAATGTAATGTGCATTACAGTTCCTGACTGACACTGTACCTCATGCACAGCCATGTTGCTAATGACAAGAGTCATAATTCCAAGTCTGACTGCTGCCTCACAGAAAATTCTAACCAGATTCTTTGTTTTAAGCACTGCAGCTTTGACACCTCCAAAAATGACACTAGGGCCACTAAAGTCTCAGGTGGCTCTCCCCACAAATTGGGGAGATGTCAAAGCTAATGCCACAATTAGCTATATGAGAAATGATGTTTCTACTGAGCACTGGGTCAAACCAAAATGAAATCCCAGGTCAAACACTGTACAGCAGTAACTGGGGACTAACTACCCAAACATCTGTTGAAAAAGTCATATGGCAAAACACAATCTCTAATAAATTCTTGGAACATGCTGAGGGCAACTTTTTTGTTGTTGCAGAAAGCACAGTAAGTAACATGTGGACAGCCATTTCAGACTTGATTCTGAGCAACAGGGAGGAATTGCTTTAGGAATCTGAAGGTGGAAAGCAATTTGGGTGGAAGTTATCATGAAATGATTTCATTATTCTATGGAAAGAAAGGAGGAGTGAAAGTAGCAGAATAAGGACAATGGACTTCAAAAAAGTAGACTAAGTCAAATCTGGTAGGTAAGGGCCTATGGAAGAAAATGTAGGGGATAAAAGGCATTTAGGAGAGCTGGCAGTTTCTCAGAGAATATTAAAAGCATAACTGCAAACTATCCCAAAGTGAAGGAAACCTAGGAAAAAAAGTAAGAGGCCAATACAACTCCATCAGGAGCTCTTTAATGACCTGGAAATCAAAAAGGAATCCTTAAAAAAAAGTAGTACTAGAATAACTGCTAAGGAGTACAAAGAGAGAAGGTGAGTGAGGTAACAGTTTACTGGACCAACTTCTGATGGTGAGAGAAACAAGATTGACCTACACAGAGCTCTTCCTCAGGTCTGGGAAAGGTACTCCCAGTTTCACAGCTAAATACAAGATCGAACAGACAGTTCAGCAAAAGTAGTTAGCACATGTGCTAAGGGAGCATTCAAGGTCATGTAGCCTGTTAAAACCTCTGTAGTCATCAGACAAAGAAGGAGGGTTAGTGGGTTACAGATTGTTGTAATAAGCCATAAATCTTGTGTCTTTATTAGACCATGATTTTTAGTTTCTAGCAAACTATGAATTTAAGCTCCCAGGCTCGTCTTTCTAAAACTATCAAAAAACCTGACGACAGCCATCCAATACAAGAACAAAAAGTTAAACCAACTACTCCACAACCACAGATCACCACATCCAGGAGAAACCATAGCACCAGTACCCACCATACAGGCACCATACGACATCTGAACATCATCAGTTTATCAAAACTACCTCTCACTGGAGCTGAATTATCCATGTTCTCTAAGGAACGGAACTTCTGCCCTACCACAGAAACTGATACCATACTAACACGTGGAGAACTAGAAGAGGTTCTCTAAATACATATGGAGTGGGGGAAAGCATAGGGCCCTCTACTTTGTGGGGATGGAGAGATAACCGACGACATCAAAAAAGCTGAAGTGTTTAATATCTATATTGATCCAGTCTTTACTAAATATTCAACACTAGATAGCGCAATATTAACAACAAGGAGGAAGAAGCACAAGCTAAAATAGGGGAAGAACAGATTAAAGAATATTTAAGTAAATTAGATGTATTCAATTAGGCAGGGCTGGAGGAAATTCGTTTTAGTGGACTTAAGAAATTTGTTAACAGTTCTAAGATTGCTTAGGTTATTTTCGAGAATTCTTGAAGGGGTGGGGTCCCAGAGGACTGGACAAGGGAAAATCAGGGCAAAACCTTTGCCCTTGTACCTATCTTTAAAAGGGGGAAAGAACGAGGACTCAGGAAATTACAGACCAGTCAGTCTAACTTTGCCCTTATGTGGAAAGATACTGTACTGGACCAAATTATTAAACAATCAATTTGTAAGCACCTAGAGAATAACAGGATTATAAACAACAGCCAGCATGAATTTGTCAAGAATGAGTCATGTCAAATCAGTTTAGTTTCCTCATTTAACATGGTTACTGGTGTAGTGGATACAGGGAAGCAGCAAGTGTGGTATATCTTGATTTTAGTAAAGACTTTTGACACAGTCCCACATGACTGTCGCATAAGCAAACTAGGGAAATGTCTAGATGAAATTCCTGTAAAGCAGGTTGAAAGACTATTCCCAATGCTGTTAAAATGGGAGGCCTTATCTATGGGTCAAACAAGGGTCAATCCTGGGTCTGGTTCTATTAGTTATTTCCATTAATTACTTGTATAGTAGAGCAGCAACTACGCTTATGAAATCTACAATTCACACCAAGCTGCACTGTGGGGCTGCAAGCACTTTGGAGGACAGTATTAGAATTCAAAATCTTGATAAACTGGAGGATTGGTCTGAAATCAAGATAAAATTCGATAAAGACAAGCGCAAAGTACTACACTTACTAAGGAAAGAAAAATCAAAAGCACAACTACAAAATGGCTCAATGATAGTATACTTCTGAAAAGGATCTGAGGATTACAGTGGATCACAAATTGAGTATGAATCAATAAGGCTGTTGTGAAAAAAGCTAATATCCTGGGATGTATTAACAGGAGTGTTGTATGTAAAACAGGAGGTAACTGTCCCGGTCCACTCAGCACTGATGAGGCCACAGCTAGAGTACTGTATCCAATTCTGGGCACCATACTTTTGGAAAATGTGGACAAACTGGAAAGAGAGTCCAGGGCAGAACAACAAAAATAAGGTCAGATTTTCTAAACTCTTCATACAAGGTGTCAAATATAAAGGGAAGGGTAAACCTCTTTAAAATCCCTCCTGGCCAGAGGAAAAACCCTTTCACCTGTAAAGGGTTAAGAACCTAGGATAACCTCACTGGCACCTGACCAAAATGACCAATGAGGAGACAAGATACTTTCAAAGCTGGAGGGGGGGGAGAAACAAAGGTACTCTCGGTCTGTGTGTTGTTTTTGCCAGGAACAGAAAAGGAATGGAGTCTTAGAACTTAGTAAGTAATCTAGATAGATATGCATTAGATTCGGTTTTGTTTAAATGGCTGATAAAATAAGCTGTGCTGAATGGAATGCAGAGTCCTGTTTGTGTGTCTTTTTGTAACTTAAGGTTTTGCCTAGAGGGAATCTCTGTGTTTTGAATCTGATTACCTTGTAAGGTATTTACCATCCTGATTTTACAGAGGTGATTTTTATTTTTTCTTCAATTAAACTTCTTCTTTTAAGAGCTTGATTGCTTTTTCATTGTTCTTAAGATCCAAGGGTTTGGGTCTGTGTTCACCTATGCAAATTGGTGAGGATTTTTATCAAGCCTTCCCCAGAGAAGAGGGTGTAGAGTTTGGGAGGACTTTGGGGGGAAAGACGTTTCCAAGCGGGCTCTTTCCCAGTTATATATTTGTTAGACGGTTGGTGGTGGCAGCAATAAAGTCCAAGGGGAAAATGTAAAATAGTTTGCACCTTGGGGAAGTTTTAACCTAAGCTGGTAAAAATAAGCTTAGGGGTTTTTTCATGCAGGTCCCCACATCTGTACCCTAGAGTTCAGAGTGGGGAAGGAACCTTGACACAAGGAAAGTTTTAAATTAGTCTTGAGAGAAGACGGAGTGGAGCCTCAATCTTCAGGTATGCAAAGGGCTGTGATAAAGAGGACAGTAATCAATTGTTCTCTATACCCACTGAAAGTAGAACAAGAATTAAGTGCCTTAATCTACAGCAGTGGTTTTCAACTTGGGGTCCGCAGACTAGGTCTAAGATTTCCAAAGGGGTACACACCTCCATTTAAAAATTTTTAGGAGCCTGCAAATGAAAAAAGGTTGAAAACGATTGATCCTATAGCAAGGGAGAATTAGGTTACATATTAAGAAATGGGGGGGGGGGGGAAGAGAACTATAATTAAGCCCCAGAATTGGTTTCCAAGTGAGGTTGTGGAATCCCCAGCATTGGAGGTTTTTAAGAACGGGTTGGACAAATACTTGTGAGAGATGCTCTAAGTTTACTTGGTCCTGCCTCAGCTAAAGGTGCTGGACTTGATGACCACTCAAGGTCCCATCCAGCCCTACATTTCTATGATTTGATAATGGTATCCAGACTCCCACATCACTGGCATGTTATGTTTTTATAGTAAGAAACTACCTCAGTGCTCTGCAGCCATTAGTCAGAAGATATTTGTTTCACATAAGAATGTGTATAAACAAAAAAATTTCTTTAAAGATTCCACTGAAAGGTTTTGGATTTTGAATTCAGTGACATTTTCTATTAACACTGTAAATTATTTCCTTACACACACTTTTAATACGTATCAGTTGTGCAAGATAAAAATACAGACTAAGTTACAAGTTACACTTATGCAGGTTAAATATATTTACTAACAACTATAAAATAGATCTATTCACTCCAACCAGTTCCAATATCAGATTAACTAGGCTAGTCGAGGAAAGTTGGAAGAAGTAAGTTGTTCCATTTCTCTCATTCTTTGTCAGTTACAGTGTAGAATCTAAATACAGATTAGATAGGTCCCTTGCAAGCAAAGAGAGTTCCAACATTACACTGCAGGAAGCATTTGTGTTTCATTACCAAGCAAATGGCCTACTTATTTCTGCAGCACACAGTGAAACTGATGAACCAGTAATTCCTTGTTTCTGCAAAGAAGTGTTCTAGACAACCAATTAGGAAATCCTACAAATGATCTGATAGATAAGTCTTATCTAATGCTTTTTTCCTTTACCTTCTTTTAAGTTGCAGAACCCAAGAAGTTACATATAAAGTACACGCACAACAACAGAGGCTAACTTTGTTGTTTTACTTCTATTACAGGTTGCAGAAGAAAATCCCAAAAGGAATATTGCAGCAAATACAGTAATTCCTCACTTATCGTTGTAGTTATGTTCCTGAAAAATGTGACTTTAAGCAAAATGATGTTAAGTGAATCCAATTTAAATGCGGGGGGGGGGGGGGGGGGTTAGGTGCCAGGAAGCTCCCTCCGTCCTGAGCCCTGTTGGGTGTCCTCCCTGCTCTATGGAGATGGGGTAAGCGAGGTGCAGGAGCAGGGGGAGGGGGACACCCTGACATTAGCTCCCTTCTCCTCTCTTCACCCACCCCCGAGGCTCTGGAGAGCAGCTCCAAGGCAGAGGGCAGGAGCAGCACATGGCAGTGGGGGGAGGGACAGTTGAATTGCGGGCAATTGATAGCCCGCTGGGCGGCTGCTGTACAGGGAACTTAGGGGAGCGGCTGGTCCACTCTACCAGCTAGCTGCAACAGGCTGCTCTTCCTACAAGCAGTGGACAAAGCAGGCGGCTGCCAAACGACATTATAAAAGGAGCATTGCACAACTTCAAACGACCATGTTCCCTAATTGATCAGCAACGAAACAACATTAACTGGGACGACTTTAAGTGAGGAGTTACTGTACGCAGACCTCGAATTCAAAACAGTGACAAAGTCTGGAAAGGGACAGAAGGACATTTTGTACTGTTTATAAAACAGACATCTTATGACAGGCAAATTGTACTGCTGAACATGTGAATAGTAAGGTTCATGATATTAAAAATGGCAAGAAAAAAAATAAAAACCAGGCTTTGACAGAAACCTGTCAGGGAAGAAAGAGACAAAAGAACCAAGAAGCTACAGATTTTCATCCAGTCTGTTACTCATGTTGTGCTTTGAGGCAATCTGAGTGAATTCAGTCCATTGTTTGAGCTTTTTATTAACTATATTTCACAAAGACCCACTGGGAGCACACACTTGCCCAGATCATCATCAGCTGGAAAAAAATACCTGCCTGAAGTTTTCACTCACCAAGCTGTAACTAGGGATCTTTTGAGTGGTGGAAATTCTCTTTAGTAACTGATGCAACTCCAGAGCTTGCTGGACACCCAGCAATTAACATCCTGGCAGTGTTCTTCAGTGACAAATTTAAATCAATAAATACCATTTAAATCCTCTGTTGCTCCTCAGCACAATGCAGGGGTCATTTCAATTTGGATTCAAGACATGCTGGAGAGTACAGCCACACACAGGAAAACTGTGTCAATCCACAACGCTCCATGATGCAAATGTAATGCTTAGTGAAAGACCTGAAAGAAATGTATCCACATCTGCTGCACATTCCATGTATTGTGCATCATCTCCATGTGGCTTTGATAATGCAATCAGAACTGATAAGTTCCACGACATCACTGAATTTGCAATACATTTTCTAGCAATATTTAAACATACCAACAGGCAAAGGTGAGCATTTGATAAAGTCTGTCAACCAAAAAAAGAGCCCATCAAATGTGTCCCTGCCCTCCCCCCATTGTACAATCGCACTGGTTTTCCTGGCTCAAGGCAATACAATTCATTCATGCGCACTGGGACAGAGTGACAGATTCTCATTAAAGGCGAGGATACAGTCAGTTCAAAGAAGACAATGAAACTATGCTGGATTGTTGAGGACGATCTTTTCTTTTTGTCTTTTGAAAGGAAATAAATGGGGTTCTTTTTCAAATGGAAACAAATGCACCCCAATACATCACTCTGATCTGTAGCTTAACCACTATTTATAAGTTGCGACTGACATAGATAATGCCTTAAGAAATAGAAGGCAAGTCAATATGCTCCAAAAGTGATCCCTTTCCATCTGCACTGTGTACTTTCACACCAGAATTTCAAAACCAACTGAAGGCAACCATATCCCACACTGTACTCAGACTCTATGGATCAGGATTTCTGTTTAATCCATTTGTCAAGGCCCAGATGTCACACAATTTTAGCAACTACAAAAATATTATGTGTATTTCCCTTACTAGGCAGAAGAGTTAAAGCATGATTTTGACTTGCATATGGTGTGCAAAGTGCCATGTGATGATTTGAACACTAGAGAAGGGAAACCCAGCCATTGTGTGTCATGTCCAGTGCATCACCTGAACCCACAATGCCAGCAACTTCAATGTTTATGGAAAAATCATTCTGCCTGTTGAAAAGTTCAAAGCAAACATTGCATATGCCTCTCTGAAGACCAAATTGGACAGCTCAACCTTTTGTACTGTAAGAGATTTGGAGATCTTCTGAAATCTAGAATAATCTGCTGACTACCAAATAACTAAGCATTCCAGTAACTGTAATAAAAGGCCTGAGGTGGGTGAGTGTGTGCACATGCATACACATTTTTTCGTGGAGGGGGAGTGTCTGGGGGCTGGGGAAGGAGTCTCACTTAAACCTCCTAGTCATAGAAACCTTATGGGCAAAAATCCAGTAATTTAGAGTTTTCAATTAGGCCTGGACTAGCACACGACTAGTAAAACCAAGTATGATGAGTTGACGTAAGGATATTTACTTTTGTATACTTTGATATATGATGCTGACATATTTGTTGACATAAAACAAATTTGTGTTCTAACAGTCTATAAAAGCTTTAACGTTTTCAATCTGAATGTGGCTTTACTAGAGATGCTCCAGTTGAGGAACCTCATATTAATGAAGAAGCCTGGATAACACATTTTGGCCAGGTCTTTAATGACTACCCCCAAATGGCTTTTTAATCTAATTCAACCATAGTTGGTGCAATGAGGAATCCTCTCTTTAATTTACCACTCTGGCCTTCAGAAATAGACGGTGAACTCTAGTCATTTATTTTAGCCCAATGATAGAAAAAAGTTCCAGGGGAAGTTTTTTCTCCCCACTGAAGTTTTTCAGAAGAATCTTGACTGGTGTCTCCAGTTTTAGCTAAATTATTTACCCTCATTAGTCATGCTGGAAGTGCATTATCAGAGGGTTTTTTTGTTTGTTTGTTTGTTTTTTTAAAGAGGAACCAAAAAAAATCCTGATTCATATAGACCTATTAGTATGTTAGATGTGGGAGGGAAAATTTATTCTAGATTTTTAATATCCAAATTTGAAATGCGGACTTGAAAGGCTAATTTACTACACAAAGAGCAAACTGGCTTTAGGGCTAGTAGAGCCACAACTGACAATTGTTTATTTTATCCTATATGATTTATAAATATACTGCAGTTAAGGGTACTAGATTGTATGTGGCTTTCATAGATCTTAAGATAGCATTTGACTTTATTAACAGAGAAACTGTGTGTGAAATTAAGAATTGGGTATCAAATTAAGACTTCTGTATATTTTGGAGGATTACCTTCGGGCAACACTTCAAGGGTAAGAACTAAAAATCAACCAAGACACTATTTTCTCTACTTCTAAGGGAGTATGTCAGAGAAGACTTCTAGCACCTTTTTTTAATTAATTTATTAATGACATGGTGTATGTTTAAAAAGAAGGTAAGGCCTCTCTGCCACAAATGAAGGATAGCTCTATCCTGTTACATGCCAGTGAGATGGTTGTTTTATCTCAAACTCCAAGAAGCCTCTGAAAGTTATGTCATTTTTCTTCATACTATAATTCTTAAGACCTGGTTCTCAATTATGATTTTGGGAAGAACCCTCTGCAAATTGAGTGGAAGATAGGAGGCTACCTTGTAGAAGAAGTCTCTGCTTGTACATATTTAGGGATGAAGTTTCACCATTTGGGCCGTTGGTCCCCTTATCATAAAGGTTTAAAACAAAAGGCCCTTAGCTTTGCTCAGTGAGTGCCCTGTTTTATCCACTCAGATGGTGGGAACACAGCTTCTGTAACACTAAGTTTTTTATGCTACAATAATATCACAGATGCTTTAGGGGGGTCAAAGTTTAGTTTAGAGACCAAATTTTAGCCACAGAGATGGCTCAAAATAATTTTGAGGAGCCAATTCTCCCAAATTGTAAGCTTGCCTCATTTTTACATACTGAGGTGGGTTGTGGTGGGTTTTTTTGTGGGGTTCCCCCCGCCATAAGTAGATGACTTGGAATTGCTTTTTTAAAATTTTGGTTTAAAATCTGTACTCCTCCAGATTATAGATTGTTCCTCCATCTCCTGAAGGCAAAGCTAGGGCAATCTGAGCACTCCTTATTTCCATGGTATAAGACCTTCCAATCGATTATAGTTAGAAAAACCTAACCTATTATTGACTTATTGTCGGTACTGTTTGATCAACTCAATCAGTTACTCAAACGGAGAGCCACAGATATTACCCAGCAAGATGATGTGGCTGTGATTCATGATTCCAAGTTTGCCTTTTGGTTCTCTACTTTGAAGACAACCTGTATTTTTGAATTGTATATGAATGAGTTATCAATTCCTCATTTATGTAAGGCATATACTCAATTAAAATTCCAAATCACGGTAACTGCAGTCTTCAAAAGTTAGATATGGAAAAGTTCCTTCAGATCTTTTTTGCCCATGTGAATCTGGAGCACTGGAAGATATACCTCATTATCTTTTGGATTATTCAATTTTCCAGTTTCTGAGAGCATGGTTGATTTTACCTCTTTTGTATAAAAAGAATCTTTATCAGCTCAAAAGAATGGATTTTTTTTTAGTATTTTCTCAGTGTCTGGTAGTAATTAAATTGATTGAAATTTTTGCCCTTTTAGCATTATGGCTTAGAAGAGAGTTAAGTTCTGACTGACATTTTAATGTATTACATGGATGTTGGTACAGTTTTAGATTGTGTATGTTTTTCTCTGTGTGTTTGCATGAGACATGTTATAGGTTATCGAATAAAATCAAATAAATCGAATAAAATTGAATTTCAGCATCTGTCATTAAATAATTGCCTGGCCCCCTTCATTAATTTCATAGAACTGTAAACATTTAAATAAAAAAAAGCTTAAAAATAAAGATTAATTTGTCGGAGTTATGAAAAATAAAGATCAGGTTCCACCAGTCTTCAGTATAAGGGGTCAACAGCCAAACTGTCAGTCACGTAAACTCCTCCGTGCAGGACATACAATTGGAAAACATTTTTTTAAATTGTTTTGCAGCATCCTGCATTACTGGCTCTGTTGTGCAATGGGAAAACAAGAGCAGGAGAGACTCTCAGCAGGTACGGCTGATATATTGCAACATTTCTCTCAAACCCCATTTCCCCTGCTGCCAAGTTTCTTTCAGCACTGCAGTGAAGCAGCCCTTTCCAAGCATTTAGGACAGGGGTCTCAAACTCAGTTTACCTTAGGGCCAGTGCCAGTCCTCAAATCCTCCCAGTGAGCCAATAAGGTCACTCATGCCACCCAGAACCCACCCCTCCAAAACTCCCCCAAAAAGCCCAAGGCTCTGAGAGGGAGTTTGGGTGGGGGAGGACGACTGGGGTAGGAGATTGGGGTGCGAGAAACATGTGGACAAGTGAGATCCAGTGGACATAGTGTACTTAGATTTCCAGAAAGCCTTTGACAAGATCCCTCACCAAAGGCTCTTACGTAAGGTTCTGGGCTGGGCAGGAGGTGGGGGTGCAGGCTCTGGGACGGAGGAGGGGTGAAGGCTCTGGGATGGAGTTTGGGGGACGGAAGGGGTATATGGGAAGGGGGTGCAGGCTCTGGGAGAGGGTCAAGGGGGTACGGTGCTTACCTGAGGCTCCAAGGCGGGGCAGGCCAGGGGACCTCCGCACACTGCTGCCCCCAGGCACCGCCCCCACAGCTTCCCATTGGCTGCAGGGGTGCTCAGGGCAGGGGGCAGTGCATGGAAGCACAGCCCCTCCCCACCCCAGGGTTGCAGGGTGGGGCCAGCGGCCACATGGAATGAGCACACAGAAAGCCACCCAGCTCCAGGGAGAAACCCGGCCCCAAAACTGCTGGAGCCCCGAGGGCCACATTGGGAGGTTCTCGGGCCGCAGATGGCCAGCGGGCCAGAACTCTGAGACCCCTGATTTAGGGAGAAGTAACCACATGGCCTCTCCTCACCTGAAAACTAACCACAAAATCCAGATTTTACATAGTCTGAGAGCCACAATTAGTTATAAGCTATACCGATCCTGAATTGTTTCTTACAATTGTGAAATTATTATTGTTGCTCTTTAAGAGAGCTCTCTAGAGTGGAAATGTAAGGTGTTCTTTTCTTCATGTTCAAAGAATCTTTCTGAAATGATGATCTATTTATAGAATGTCAGATGCAGTACATGAATTTTTGATCTCTTGAGTTATATGAAGGTAGAACAAAAATGCATTCATTTCACACACACACAGCTGCCTCCACCTTTCACACAAAACAAAAATGCCACAATCTTCTCTTTCAGAATTCACCATAGCATTTTAGAGTGGGAATATGAATATTTTCACCACTCATTTTACCCAGTTGTAATTACACCAAGCACAGACTGACCTCAAGATTTTGGAAAAAGTCTTCACAATTATTTTGTCTCCTCTCCACCCCTCACTACCGGGGGAGGGGAAGAATCACTATCAGTAGAGATTGCTATTGATCCAGGAGCCCAGCTGCTCAGGATAGTGACAGCTATGCATGGATCCTACTTAAATATATAAATTGGCATATTTCCTTTTAAGCCATAAGGAATTGGACTCCCTTTATCAGTCAGAGGTTTGCCTAGAGAATCTAGTTAAGTGCCAGGTTATTTACTATCTACTCTTTCCTCCCTCCTCACCATTATTTATCTACAGAAAGAAGAGTAGTCAACAACCTTGATATAAAATAAGGACACAAACTCATCACTTTACCTACTAAAAAAAAAAAAAAAAGACCAAAGATGCAGAAAGTTTCCAGGTAAACGCAATAAAAATAAAGGGGCAAATGTTTAATAAAATTCACTGTCCTAGGAGTTGTGTGCATATTTTCCTGTTTATTCCTTTCTTCCAGTTACGTATCCACATCTCGCCTTCCAGCCATCTCCATAACACTCCCACTCTTATTCCCACTGTTGTCATCTTTCTCTGAAAGACAGCATCGCCTTTCTTCTCCTACCAACTTTCATAATCACATCCACTTCCCTGCTCTTTCGTATTACTGTTTCATCCTCTAGTCTTCTATTTATGTAGTTTCTGCTTCCCAGTGTCTCATGTGATCTTTGTTCCCTTCTATATTTCAGTCTTCAGGGTCCACCCAACCTTTCCCCTTTGTGTGCTCCATGCACACACTTTGCATTTATAAAATGTAATACCTTCCATCTGATCTCTCTACATTTTAAAAACTAGTTTAGTCTGAGCTCCCCAGAGACATTACATCATAGAATCATAGAATATGAGGGTTGGAAGGGACCTCAGGAGGTCATCTAGTCCAACCCCCTGCTCAAAGCAGGACCAATCCCCAATTTTTGCCACACATCCCTAATTGGCCCCTTTAAGGGCTGAACTCACAACCCTGGGTTTAGCAGGCCAATGCTCAAACCACTGAGCTATCCCTCCCCAGTGTTCTTACTCTCATTATAATAAAGAAAGATTATGGGCCTGATTTGCAGAGGTACTATATACCCGAAGCTCCATATGAAGTCAATGGGAGCTTCAGGTGTTTGGTGCTTTGAAAAGTCAGGCCATAACAGAGGATTTGGTAAGTGAAATGAATGGGATTTAGGTGCCTAAATACCTTTTAAAAATCTGGGCTGAAGTGACTTGCCAAAGGTAACACAGGGCTTGTCTTCACTTCCATGCTTCAGCACACATGGTGAAGACATGCTATGATAATGGGAGAGCGCTCTCCCATTGACGTAATTACTCCACCTCACCAAGAGGCAGAAGCTAAGTCAGTGGGAGAGCGTCTCCTGCTGATGTAGTATGGTGTAGACACTACTTTAAGTTGATGTAATTTGCATCATTCAAGGGGGTATTTTTTCACATCCCTGAGCAATGTAAATTACATTGACTTAAGCAGTAGTCTAGACAAGCCCCCAGAAAACTCATTCTCATTTCCATTCCTTAAGTCCGAGGCCACTATTTCTCTCCTTTCATTGCTCCTCCTTAAAAGATTATGAGAAAGTAGTAACTATCCCATTGCACTTAGCTATCAAATAAACAGTTTTGTTCATAATATGAGCCTCCTGATTGAGCCACACAAGGAATACCCCTCAGATGCACCCCTAATCCTTTGGATCAGTTCCCTCAGCACTTTAAAGGAGATTTCAATGTCCTCAAAGCTACAAAAGAGGTTCTGCCAGAACGGGCACAATGATTTCTGATGTGCTCCTGGTATGCAAGAAGGATCAGTTGAGACAATTACTTTTTTTTCCCCCAAATCAAGCTAAGCAACTCCTATAGAGTGGGAGCCCAGATACAAGCACTAGCTGGTTAAAATGAACTTTGAGCATTAAAGTAAGGGCATCAATCTTTCAATTCACTTGAAAGATACTACTTTTCCCCCTCAGGAAAACTGAAATTTATTTCAATCTTGTAACTAAAAAAAAGGAACTCTCACGCTTCCTTCCCATTTGAAAAGCTTATGTGAAATAATACACCTTACTAGGTAGAATTTTACATACAGACCTTGTTTTCGGAAAAGAAATACCACCTTAGGTCAAGTCTACAATTCATAGGAGGTGTTTTTTTTAGCCATATAAACTATTTTGATTAGGGATATGATATTTTTAAAAAACCAAAACAGTTACAACAACAAAGCCATAATGTGAACACAGTTATACTAGTATAATATACACCAGTATAACTGCATCCACAATAGGGGGTCGAATAGCTTTAGTTATATCTGTACAGTGAATGCTGTGCTACTTTCTAGGGTAGACAACCCCTTACAGTAGGAACACAAATTTCCTGTCTTTCGTTTCATGAAAGTTAATTCTTGGTGGCTTTTTCTGGCTTACCACTCCAACAGCTAATGCAACGTGCATAAATTGTACTGTCCATCCCCCCTTCCACTCCAGACATGCTGTATTTCACAACCAGCCTTGAAAGACAATCCGCTTGTTCTCACATCTTATTGCTCTGAAGGGAAGACTCAGAGCTCTGGGGAAGTAGAAGGGTAGGTTAGATGGGGCTCTCTGTCTCCCCATACTTGCTAGTAATCAATAGGTTTGAGTCAACAACTTCCTTGGTGCTCAATTTTTTACAAAGTTCTCTGTTCCAACTGAACGCCATCTCTCTATCCCCACAGGTTAAGCATAAACTTTCCAATTGTGACTTACCATTTTATTCTGGAGAAATCCTGTAATGATACATCTCCCTGTTATGCTTATGTTTTATTTGTAAAGGGAAGGAGTTATCCTACCTTTTATACAATTCATCTGTCTGCAGCACTAGTATGAGCTGGATCTGAGATTATTCAAGCATTCACACCACAATTGACACTTTTGGGAAGCTTTGCTGACAACCATAGACAGGCCTAACTGCAGAAATTAAAAAGACACTATATCCATTTCCCTGGCAATGCAGGATTATTCCCTATTAGGGCTGTTGATTAATCGCAGTTAACTCATGCAATTAACTAAAAAATTAATAGTGATTAATCACAGTTTTAATCACAATGTTAAACAATAGAATACCCATTGAAATATATTAAATATTTGTGGATGTTTTTCTATCTTTTCATATATATTGTATTGTGTAGTAATTGACAAAGTGTATGATTTTTATTATAAATATTTGCACTGTAAAAATGATAAACAAAAGAAATAGTATTTTGCAATTCACCTCATACAAGTACTGTGGTGCAATCTGTCATGAAAGTGCAACTTACAAATGTAGATTTTTTTGTTACATAACCACACTAAAAACAAAACAAAGTCTACTCAGTGCTACTTCTTGTTCAACCAGTCGCTCAGACAGACAAGTCTGTTTACATTCCCAGGAGATAATGCTGCCCTCTTCTTATTTACAGTGTCACCAGAAAGTGAGAACAAACATTTGAATGGCACTGTTGTAGCCAGCATCGCAAGATATTTTTGTGCCAGATGCGCGAAAGATTCATATGCCCCTTCATGCTTCGGCCACTATTCCAGAAGACATGCTTCCACGCTGATGACGCTTCTTAAAAAAAATACGTTAATTAAATTTGTGACTGAATTCCTTGAGGGAGAATTGTATGTCCCCTGCTCTGTTTTACCTGCATTCTGCCATGTATTTTATGTTATGACAATCACGGATGATGACCCAGCACATGTTGTTCATTTTAAGAACACTTTCACTGCAGATTTGACAAAATGCAAGAAGGTACCACTGAGATTTCTAAAGATAGCTACAGCACTTGATCCAAGATTTAAGAATCTGAAGTGCCTTCCAAAATCTGAGCGGGACAAGATGTGGAGCATCCTTTCAGAAGTCTTAAAAGAGCAACACTCCAATGCAGAAACTACAGAACCCAAACCACCAAAAAAGAAAATCAGCCTTCTGCTGCTGGCATCTGACTCAGGAGGATGAAAATGAACACATCAGTCCACACTGCTCTGGACTGTTATCAAGCAGAACCCGCCATCAGCATGGATGCACATCCCCTGGAATGTTTTTTGAAGCATGAAGGGACATATGAATCATTAGCGCATCTGCCATATAAATATCTTGCAACACCAGCTACAACAGTGCCACCAGAACGCCTGTTCTCACTTTCAGGTGACACTGTAAACAAGCAGCATGCAGCAGCATCACCTGCAAATGTAAACAAACTTGTTTGTCTGAGTGATTGGCTTAACAAGAAGTATGGCTGAGTGGACTTGCAGGCTCTAAAGTTTTACATGGTTTTATTTTTGAATGCAGGGTTTTTTGCACATAATTCTACATTTGTACATTCAACTTCCATGATAAACAGATTGCACTACAGTACTTATGTTAGGTGAATTGAAAAATACTATTTATTTTGTTTTTTTACAGTGCAAATACATTTAATCAAAAATAAAGTGAGCACTGTACACTTCGTATTCTGGGTTGTAATGGAAATCAATGTATTTTAAAATGTAGAAAACACCCAAAAATACTTAAATAGTATTCTATTATTAACAGTGTGATTAATTGCATGATTAATTGAGATTAATTTGTCTAATTGCTTGCCAGCCCTCTTCCCTAGCGTATTCTTCAGTGCTTTTCCTTGCGTGACTATTCACTAGATCTCACTGTGAGGAAGTCTTCCCCAATATTCCACCTACATTTTCATCCATTCCAGGACATGGAGATTGGATTAGCCTTGCAATGATGCTCTCTAGCATAAATTTTGAAGAGTAACTGTTATGGGGATTAATTTCATTTTGTTTTATATCAAGGGAACTTCCCTACCCACACACATTTTCAAATACAGTCAAGTCCATAGCAGGAGCAGGGAGGGAGTCTGAGCTTGCCACATACCAATTAACTACTTTAATAAGATTAGTAGTCAAAGGAAATTTAACATTAGGGGGTAACACTGTACTGAACCAATACACATTTCTTTTCTTCACCAGTTTCTCAGATTTTACAAATCTTTCTTTCCCACAAAGATTTCTGTTACTCTGTCTGTATCCTGAACACCCAGTCTGTGCATGTTTTAGTCATCTCATACTCCTAGTTTGGAGGAGGAATCTTTCCTTTTGTGTCCTATTTTCCTTTTGAGGAGAGAAGGGTTGTTCATTTCTCCCTTTTATTATTCACTTACCAACCCATTAAGAACAAGGACCCTCATGGAAGAAGCCCTTCTTCTGGCCATGTAGGGTTTGATTTCTCTCTCTCCATAATCTACCAATGCTGCTTCTTTAATTACCTGTGGAACAATCCCACAGTAAAGTACTGAAGGAGCAACAGAGAAACTGACACACACCTAGTCATTTTCACTCAAACTGCTGCTGGGTCATAGCAGATTATTCAAGGACAGGTGTGAACTTGTGTGAGAAGGAGGAGAGAAGAGGAAGAGGAACAAAGGACAAAACAAGAAAAAAAAAACTAAGGGCTTGTCTACACTAACGCTTTACAGCGCTGCAACTTTCCTTGTTTAGGGGTGTGAAAAAACACACCCGAGTGCTGCAAGTTTCAGCGCTGTAAAGTGCCAGCGTAGACAGTGTACCAGCACTGGTAGCTACTCCCCTCATGGAGGTGTTTTTGTTTTTTAAACTACCCCCCACCACACCCCCTTCCTGAGCACCGTGCCTTCTGCTATCAGAGGGCAAATAGAAATTTTGCCATGGCAGCCCTTTAACGTTGTTAGTGAAGACATGCCCTAAGTCACTTAACTTAAATACAGAGGCTTTGTCTTGAAGATGTGAGAATGCAACAATTAATTCAACTCTCTAAAACAACATTATACGATTTTTTTTCCTTCTGAAACCTACAGAGCTAAAATTTGTTTGCAAAGTAAAAGCATGGAAGAAACTATCAATTTTCCTTGAGATTGGGTAGAAAATTTAAAAACAAAAGTCACTCTAAAAATTCATTATACAAAGTGATGTTATGTTTGGATTGTTGAGCAGCCAGCTCATATCATCTTATTGTTTTCATTAACTATTCAAGAGAGACTTCAAAAGTTTGATTTCTTTTATTTTATTTTATTTTTTTTTAAATGGCTGTTACAAGTTTTGGTTCCTGTGGAAAAAAAGCTTCCACTAGTATTAACCAAAAAAATTGTACACTTACATACTAAATCAGAACAATAGCTGTTACTGAACAGACTATACCTATAGAAGAAATTACTAGACTTACTTGTATAGAAGCAGAAGAATTCCTACAGTAGTAAAACAAAAGATTTTGCCAGTGATTTTTTCCCCCATTTTTCCATGCTTACGCAATTAAATAAAAGTCTGGGGTTATTTATAACATGCAGTTTCATCATACCACAAAATTTTAGTTTAGAACACTTCATAGGGATGTTTGTTTAAAAGCAACTCTGTTCATTGTAATTGTTAAATATTGTGGGAAGGTTTCCATTGCTCTTAAGATTTTACAAAAATGGTTTACAAGTTTTAAAGTTAAGCAGTGTCCCTTTAATAAAGGCTCTGAAATTCATTACACAGTGTCAAGTTTTTTGTTTTGGTTTGTTCTTTCAATAGAAATTTTCTTCTTTCATGTCATCCCTCCTCTTCCCCACCTCTCCTTACATTCTCTTTTTTTCCTCGGCCATATGTTATACTCTTTGGAAAGAAAGTATTTCCTTTCCCCTACCCCTCCAGGAATGAAGCAATCACTCCTTTCCCTTCATTCTGTTGTCTTATTCTACCTCTTTATCTGACTTTTTCATCCCTTTGATAAGGCTTGGAAAAATTTGGCATATGCTATAGAAATGACAACACAGAAAAAGCTAGATAGCTCCACTGCAGAAGTTCAAGGAACAATCTCCAAGCAACTCCAGCTGCTGGGAAAAGGAGAAGATGCTGCAATTCCTCCCTGATTGATTTCTCTATATTCTCCTTAGGAGCTCCAGCTTTTGTATCAAACAATGATTCATTAGTGTTAGAAAAGGATGAAGAAGGATGATCCAGCAATTCGGGCACGAGCCTAGGACTTAGAAAACTGGAGTTCAGGTCCTCGCTATGTCACATACTTTCTATGTGACCTTAGGCAAGTCACCGTTTAGTTTCCCTATCTATAAATGGGAATAACTACTTAATTCATGGGGGACAAACACATTAAAGATTGTGAGGTGCTCAAATAGCCACTGAAATGGGCCCCACTATTGTAGTAAGACAGTCCAAAGGACCCCAGATGCTCGTCTCTTCCCCTTTCTTTCTTTCCCATACACACACCCCAACAAAGTCAGAACTTCCTGGCTCTCCTCCCACACAAATGACCCCCACGTTCGCCTCCGATACCAGGCATAGCTTTCAATAACATCAGCAGACTAAAACTGACAATTCTTGACACAATTTTACTGAGGTTCTAAATTGCAGTGGTGAAATTAACCCTAGTATTGTTAATTTCACGCTGATGATGGGGAGGGGGAGAAGAGGTAGGACTTAAAAATCTATCTAGTTAAAGCAGTGTAAAAGACTGTAGAATACACAAAACAATATGAACCTGGATTATATTACTTTAACAATGTAAGGAACAGGTTTAAACTAAACACCCATGTTTAACAAAATCAGTTTTAAAACCGATTTAAGTCAAATCACCTCAACTTCCATTTTTAAACAAGGCCCTAGGGGTCTTTACACCAGATTTGTACAATCTTCTCGCCTTCCTCTCAAGTTTTGTTGTTTCTGCTGTAGCACTTCAGTGAAGATGTTACTATGCCAACAGCAGAGTTTCTTCCATCAGTGTAGTTAATCCACCTCCACAAGAGGCATTGTAGCTATGCTGACCGCAGAAGTTCTCCTGTCAACATAGTACAGTCTACACCAGGGGTTAAGTCACTATAACTGTCACTCAGGAGTGTGGATTTTTCACACCTCTGAGCAACATATTACAGTGATGTAAATTTATAGCATAGATCTGGCCACAGATGAGAGTTGGCAAACTGGCTATGAATACCCAAGTAACAGCAAAAGGAGGGCAACAGGAAAAAGATAGAAGTGCATTGTCAGTGCATTGCTAAACAGTAGGCTGCTGCTCCTACACTCTTCTCCCCACCCCACCCCCTTCCTGAGCACTGTGCCTTCTGCTATCAGAGAGCAAATAGAAACTTTTAAAGGCAACCCCCTCCCCTCACACCTCCATTCCATCAGCATTCTTTTCAGAATCCCAACTTTCCATTTTCTTAAGCGTTCAGAATCACCTTATAAAAGTCTCTGAAAAGATATGTTTAGAAATAATTCTTGTGCCATCTTTTGCTTTCCTTGTTATTTCTAGGGATATTTGCATGACAATTATATCTTTGTGTCTTAAGAGTTAGCCTTTTCCTGCAGTTTGTGCCCCACTTGGGGGCATAATCCTCTGTGATGACAACTGTTTCCACAGCACTAGTTGTGATGTCACAAATGAGATTAATCACTTCCAAGGGAGTGCAGCAGGGTGTTGTATGCAAATATATCTCTATTAATAAGACTTGTTCACACTTCATCTTTTAAATATTAAAGAAAGCAATACATCTTAGGATTGGCTAACGTGGTTCATATCAACTTAAGTCTTAAGCCATTCTACAACCATTTTTAAAGAACCATGTTTAAACCACAATGTTGATTAAGAATAGTTTTAAACCTCAAGTGAGTTTTGGCTGAACACTATTTATTTCTATACAGATGAGGGGGTTCGCAGCATTTGCTAGAAAGTAAGTCCATCCAAGAAATCAGACTTTTTGGCATTCTGTTGGCAAGTATAAATAAAGGTTTGGTATGGCTGCATACACAACCATTTGAACCTAGTACAAGAACATACAGATTTACACATGCACACACTCTCGGAGTATTGATATTAGACTAGATGCAAATACCATTCAAATTACTGTAGATGTATACAGAGTGTCAAATGTTGAAATAAATGCTACTATTTAACACACACTGGAATGGCAGTTCTCATAAAAATGGAGATCTAGATAAGGTGTGCTAGAAATCAAAAGATGCTACTTTACCTTCTTCCACAATTCCATTCAGCACAAAGCTTTTTTGCACTAGTTACCAAGAGGGCAGTGTGGATTTAGGTTGTGAAATATATTTAACTGGGTCAGTCAGCCTGCCCGCCACAGTGTCCCACAAACTGCATTTAAAACTATGAATTTGTATTTTAACATGTTTCAGAGTAGCAGCTGTGTTCGTCAGTATCCATAAAAAGAAAAGGAGTACTTGTTTAACGAATTTATTAGAGCATAAGCTTTCGTGAGCTACAGCTCACTTCATCGGATGATTTTGGTGAATGGGCTAAGGCTAAACCATATAAAACAGTATTACAAAAAGAATGTACAGTGTGCCATTGAACACTGATTGTCCCATCCCCACACACAGGCCCAAAATCACGTTGTTGACTGGTTCCATTGTGACTCACACATGATTATGCAGACAGCAATATCCAGCTCATCTCACTTCTGTTTTTAAACCATGCCCAAAACCCTTTTCAGTCTGAACATAGTTTGTATCCACACTACTGTGATGCCTACTGAGCTCAGCTGGAGTGTGTGTAGTGGAGTAGGAATGCTGCAATCTTAAGGCTATGACAAACTGAAAAAAGAACATCCACAGTAATGTATTAATTCATGCTAACTATAACTTTCATTCAAAAAAATGGGTCTAGTGAAAACCGCTTTCAAAAGGTGGCTGAAGTTCAAAGCAATATACTGTTCTGAGATGAAAAGCTTGTGGTCTTGTCAAAAAACAAAACAAACAAACAAAAAAAAAGGCTTAACTCTATGCTTAAGATAGACGCCGAGCAAAATACTTGTTATAGGCACATAAAATATCACAATTTCCCAGTGTCAGTAGGTTTTTCAGTGGGTGGCACCTGCCAGCCATTACACCGACATTTACAGAGCTCAACTCTGCTGCCTCAGACACGGCCCCTCCAACGCTCAGGAAATACCCAGCAGGCACTGAAGTCTTCAGAAAGCCACGGGAGAGGAGCCGGGCAAGGCTGGAGCCGGCACGGAAGATGCCCCCTGGGGACCAGCCAGGGAGATGGGACTGGGCGGAGGGGAGGGCACAGGAAAGAAGCGGGCCAGAGCTCTGGCTTTGGAAAAGGGCAAAGCGGTGCCCCTGGCGGCTGCGGAGCCAACAGCTGGTGCCCGGGGCGCGCCAAGCGGCATGGCCGGAGCCCAGCGCCCGCAGCCCGGGCTAGCTGGCGGGTACCCGGGCAGAGGACGGGGCAGAGGGAGGCGGCTCCTTTGTTCGCCCCGAGGGCGCAGTGGCTGCGCCCCAGGTCCCCCCGCCCCCACTCACCCACAGTCGCCAGGGTCTCCAAATCCTCCAGCTTGCCGGCGTGGGGCTCGGGCGGCGCCGGGGAGCCGAAGCCCGCGGGGCTGGAGGAAGGGGCGGGCTGGGGCTCGCCCGCCCCCGCCGCCTCGCAGCCGCCGGCGCTTTTCGGCCCCACTTTGGCCTTCACGGCGCTGAGCGTCTCCATGGGGTCGGGGGCGCGAAGTTCGCGTCTCCGGAGCCGGCGCGGCGGCTCCCCCTTCAGCAGCAGGAGCAGGGGCGGCTGCCCCGCCGGGCCAGTTCCTGGTTCAGCCTCTCAGCGGCTGCCGGGCTGCCCAGCATCGCGCCCCCGCCGCCTTCCTGCCCCGCACCACGAGCAGCAGCGGCAGCCGCCCCGGCTGCGCGCCCTGCCCTGCTCCCCGCGCCGCCTCTCCCGCCTCCCGGAGCCGCCGCGTAGACAATGGGCAGCCCGGGCGGGCGAGGCGAGCGCGGAGCCGCACGCGGGGCGGGAGGAGGCGGGGCGAGGTTGGGCTTCCTGCAGCTGCGGCACAGACAGTCCCGGCGAGCGAGGGAGGGAGGCGCCCGCGGCACCAGAGCGTGGTCTCGGCTCATCCCCGCCGCCCTGCACAGAGCCCGCCCGCCTGGCCCCACCTGGGGGGGGGGAGACACAAAGCGCCCTCGCTGCGCTTCCCCCACCTGGGGGCGGCAGCAGTAGCAGCGGGCTGGTGCTTTCAAAATCCAGATGCCCGCCCCGCCCACACGTTTCAAACTGCGGCTCTTCCTCCCAGCCGGCGAGCCCCACCCCCGGGGACACCTGAGGCCGCCGCTCAGCCTCTCACCTCCCCCGCCACCTGGTAAACCAGGCAGGACTGGGCAGGTTCGGGGGGCTCCCCCTGCGGCGCCTCGGCTGCGAGTTGGCGTCTCAGCCCCGCGCGCACCCCGGCTTCCACCCCGCCTCCAGCCCAGAGAAGTGTCTGGGAAGAGAAAAAGTTCTCATCGTGTAAAAGCGTGGCAAGGCGGAAAAGAGCTAGAGAGGGGCAAATCTGGCCCTGTCACCCCAGTAGCAGTGCCCCCCATAGACGGCACCAAGAAGGATCGCTGTCATATCTGCCACATTGGGACAGCAATCAGTCCTGCTAGGCACTGCTATCCCCACTTTCTTTGCTTCGCAAGTTTGCATATGGTGTTAAACGATTGTATAGTGTTCAGTGGCAGACATATTTAACCCCTGACATGCTTTACGTAGGTGGGGGGAGGGGGGAGGTATTTCAATAAATGTTCTCAGACATGGACTGGAAAGGGCCCTCTCCTCTCTGGATGGCACAGGGTTAAAATGTTTGCCTGCAGTGGGTACTATCAAAGGTACAAACATTTCCTGTTACAGTTGTGTTAAAGCATTATGAAAAATTAACAAATTCATCCACACTCGAATACACTATAATGTATGTATAAACTAACTACTATATAATAGTACTTGAATTGGATGTAGGTGACTACACAAGGTGTAAGGCAAAGGCAGTGAAGAATTAGGCCCATTGCCTTTTTGTAGGGGTAGACCTCAACATTGACGCAAAAATGGTTACTAATTATAATAAAAGTAACTTTAGTTTATTACAAACTTTTCTGCAGGTTTGCTGAATTTATGTTGTTATTTTTATAGACATGATGCTGCTTATTAATGTAATAAGCCACTTTCTTATACAAATATTGATATTAATTTGTAATTAATTAGCTACCTGCCAATGCTTAAGCAACTCCTTACTATAAGAAGAACTTCTACAAGGATTAGTGGGGGCGGAGGGGATACAATATCTTCTTTGATGACCATTTAAGTTTAAAGACTCTCTTAAACAATAATTTGTTTTAAAAAGATTATTTTGAAAGCTGAAAAACTTTTACATGGAAAATAGGCATGTTTGGACTCATTTAAAAAAGAATTTCAACTCGTATTAAACCCAATAGAACTAAAGGGATCTCAAAGTGAACTGAATAAAAGAGTTAAAAATCTAACTTTAAATATGTCCTGAGAAATTCCCACCACAGACAAAGTCATTTACAACTCTGCTACATATGTATTACCAGACACCATCTTCAGCTCATGAATATGCAATCAAGACCTTTCCATGAAGGTGATGAGGTAATCAAAAGGTAACAGCAGTTGATATTTGAGCCCAGTCTTCCACCCTCAGTGAGACTAGAGAAAGAGAGCAATATAAAACTCTGAATTGAGAGACCAATAGAACAGCACTTTCATCTGAGTACACGCTTCTCAACTTAGCCTGTTCATCTCATCTCTACAGGCAAGCAAAATAGCAACAAGGCAACTAAATAAAGAAGGTGACAACACAGCATCAAGATGAAGCAACCACCCAGCCCAGTGTTGTTTCTATGAAGTGATGACATCACCCAGACTTCTGAGATGCAGTTTGCAAAACCACTGCCAAGGGATTAGATGTATTTTTTTCTTGAAGTGGTTTTAATGGAATATTGAAATGCCATTGTAATTTAAGATATTAAGAGTTTCTCCTTTTAAACACTGGACTGTACTCCTGAAAAGGAGAAATAAGTGAGTCTTGGTAAACAAAGAGAAATAACATTTGATTTGAGTTTAAGATTCTTAATATTAATTAGTTGACTCCTCAAATGGCTTTAAAACACATCCAGTACTCACACATCTGTCACTAACTGGCTGACTCCAGGCAAGCACACATAAGCCACAAGACCCCCAAAATGGTGAGTAGCTACGGGGGCAGGGTAAATCAATGTTCCTGGACCCTGCTGTACACTGGGCATGTGGCTCTTGGGGAGAGCTAGCACTGTAGGGTGGGCCTGATAATCATTCCTGTCCCCACACTTTCCACAGGAGGTGATCATTATGGAAGATATCTCACTGCTGAGGGTGAGCAGGGAATCAAGGGAGGGTCTTCTCCAAGCCTGCGGCGTCCACCCTGGCCCCTATGCAGCTAGCCTGCATGCAGCAATGGTTTTCCTCTGCCCCGCCCCCGTGACAGCACAGTGGCACGGGAAAGTTACCGGTAATGTGGCAAGAAACAAAGCAGCTCTGCTAAGGAACCTGCGGCAGCGGATTGTCCAGTATCTCCACGAAAGTTTCCTGGAGATCTCTGAGGGAGATTCCCAAGAACTGAGGGAATGTATCAACAGCCTGTTCCGCCGCTCAAGCTAGGCATGTGGTGGGAGACACGCCTGCTTTCTGCAACCCTCCTGCCCCCAACCACTGGCTTCAGCAATTCCCAAAATCAGATCCAGGGGGCCTCCTCTCCTGTTTGCGCTTCACCAAGATCCGACTGCTTTGTGACTGGCTAGGCTCCTCCGGGGTAGAAAAGAACTCCTGACTGCATGTCTCTCTGGCCTCCAAGTCATCCTCTGCCTCTGGTTCCCCCACCCCGTCTTCATCCAAGATTGCCTCCTCCTGGCTCTTGACTGGCACATGAGCCAACAAAGCATCCACAGGGGCTTATGCAGTGGAGGTGGGGTCACCACTGAGTATCACCTCCAGCTCTTTGTAGAACTGGCAGCTCATGGGTGCAGCACCAGAGAGGTGGTTTGCCTCCCATGCCTTGTGGTAGGCATTCTGCAGCTCCTTCACTTTGACCCTGCACTACAGTGTGTCCCAGTCATGGCCCCTTTCTATCGTGCATCTAGAAATCTGTCCATAGGTGTCATAATTCCGATGGCTGGAGCACAGCTGTGAATGCACTGCCTCCTCTCCCCAAATGCCAATGAGGTCCAGCAGCTCGGCATTGCTCTAAGCTGGGGATCGCCTGGTGCGTGGAGCAGGCATGGCCACTGGAAAGATGCACTGAGACCACTGCATGCATCACCGAACAAACATGAAGGGGACTTTCAAATTTTCAAAGGAATATACGGGGAGGGGCTGATGGTTGGTCACCTGAGGGCAGGGCAGTAGATTCAAACCGAAGGCCAGAGAGGTGAGAACAGGCATTGTGAGACATCTCCCGGAGGCCAATCACAGCGCTGTAATCACCACAGTGTCTACACTGGCACCATAGTGCTTTAGCCCCAGCGCAGAAAGCTCTACGCCTCTCGTCAGGGTGGGTTTTTTTAGAACGCTGCATCCGCGCAGTTTCTGCGCACTAAGTGGCTTGGCAGTGTGTACACCTTGGGAGTTACAGCGCTCAAAGCTGCTTTACTGCGCATAAACTTGCCCCTGTAGACAGGGCCTTACTCTTCAGGGCAGGATCTGTCACCATATTATGTCCTTTAATGTCACCTTTTGGCCAGAACTTGCTCCATTGTGGTCTTTCAGCTGCCCCCTGTAAACTGCTTGCTTTCACTTTTTGCAGCTTACCCTTCCCTGGAGTGTGTCCCATAATCATGGCTCTTCTAGCAAGGATAGATGTCATATGTTTTCACTTTTACCTTGCAGGTCCCTACAAGTAACATTTTTATCTCTCCTTGGAGACAGAAGACTTATGTGGCTGGAAAGATTCACCTAACAAATTTCTTAGCAAAACAAGCATTTTTGTTGTTTGTTTGTTTGTTTTTAAAGTATAGAGAAAAATAGATTAAGGAGAAGTAAACAATTCCTTCAACACATGTCAGGTTTTACATTTCCTAAATGCTACCTAGTAGTAGGCTATTTTCAGTTTCAGTTCCACACACAGATGAATACAGTAAACTGACATTCCAAGTAAAGCTCCCTCTGTGACCCATCTGGTCCCAGCTTATTCATGCTGTTCCCCTAACTTGCCTCTCTTGTGTGTGTCTCTCTGTCTGTCTCTCTCTTCAGCGAGCCAAACTTCTTGCTGGTTCAGTGACTCTTCAGATGATAAATCGTTAACCTATTTTCTAATCCTCCTTTGTCTCAGGAGACTTCCTGTTAGGTAAGTACCTCCTATCTCCAATCCAGTTTTAACCTGATCTAGGAGAGTCCAGGCTACTCCTCAGGTGCAATGGTACAGAAGATTATTGCTCCATTGTTTTGGTGGATGGTCTCTTTGGCAGGTGGGGAGAACAAAGTCTTCCACTGTCCACTCCTGTGACATATGGATTTCTTACAAGGAAAAGAGTTTGTTTTACTCACACAACTTGCCTAGGTATGAGTATCCTTACAAAAAACATAAAACTAATAAACAATGCCGTAGCTTCACCTTTTGTCACAGTGCCTGACAATGTGGCCCTACGCTCAGTTGGAATTCCTAGGCACTACAATAATTAATAAATACCACTTACATTATTTTTATGTTTTTTTTAAGAAAACATGTGACTGGGCAAGTTATGTGAGGTAAACAAACTCTTTTTCTTCTAAGAAATCCACCTGACATAGAAGTGGAAGAATATGTTCCACCCGCCTGCCAGAGAGTACCCATGTGCTATGGAAATATGATAGTTACTATGGTGAACAGCCATTTAGATTATGCAAATTGATCTATACATTTCTAAGTCATCCATCATCAACCTAGTATTAAAACATGATGATGTGTAAAATTTTCAAAAGTACTTACGTGGCTTAGGAACCTCCGGGCATGTCTGCATATTGGGGGATAATGTGCATGACAGGTGTCTGATTTCTAAACTGCACTAATGTGTTGCACATTGATTGATTGGTCCATGTAGACCTTGCTGGTGTGAATTAATAGCTCCCTAACACTCATTAATGTAATACTGTTTGAAACACCACTATGTTAAAGCTAGGCTGACCAGATGTCCTGATTTTATACAGGCAGTCCCAATAGTGAGGGCTTTTACTTATATAGGTGCCTATTCCCCTCCACCCTGTCCTGATTTTTCACATTTTCTATCTGGTCACCTTAGTTATAGCACACTAGGGAACTCTTTGTACATACCAGCAAGGTCTACATGGACTAATGAATGTACAACTCATAAATGCAGTTTAGAAATCAGTCAGCCATTGTGCACATTACCCCCAACATGTAGACATACCCTAAAAATCATTGGAAGTCTAATGGCTCCTAAGTGCCTAAGTCACTTTTGAAAATGAGATTTAGACTCCTAAATCACATAAGCACTCTTGAAAAAAAATTACCCAGTCTCTGAATTTTCTACATGGGGAAGTTGTTCCAGAATAAAGTAGGCTACAAATTTAAAGCACAATAGCTATTCTGTAATAACTCCTCAGTGTACACTTATTCTGAAATAAGAATAGCCACTGGGAGAACTATTGCAGAATAGCTATTCCAGTCAGTTTCCTTGTGTTGATGAGCTTTAATGAATGAAAAGTATTTTTAAAAGAATGAAAAATAATAGGGTGAAACCAGATACCAGGAAGAGATCAGGGTGTGGTCACCTAAGAGAAGAAATAATAAACAATTTTATTAAATAAAAATAAAGTCATGGGAATAATAGTATTACTAAACTTTACTGCCCAGTCACCTTGCTTTTGTATTCTTTCCATCAAATACATGTTTGCATATTGTATGATTAGTTTGCGTTCTAATAGGGACCTAGAATGTGCGCCTGATTCTCCACTGTCTTGCACTTTGTGTAGTCGTTTACTTCTGTGCAAAGAGTTTGTAAAATGTTACCAGCATGATCTGGAGAAATGACTACACCAGGCAGCTGAGAATCAGGTCCAGGTCCTCTTACTCTCTGAAAAGTGTTTAGTACACTTCAGTTACTGTATAAAAAATAAATGCTATTGTTTAGCAATGGTCTGATATTTTTTTGCTATGAAAATTTATCTTCTGAAGAAGGAAACCAAACAAAGGGAACAGCTGCAACAGGAGAGATTGAGAGAGCCCCACCCACTATAACCAATAGCCTGGTGGTTAGGGCACTTACTGAACCCCTTAGCGGGGATTCAAGTTCAGATCTCCTACACCCCAGATGAGTTCCCTAACTACTGGGCTGTTATGTGTAAGGGGGCCACTACTCCTTCCTTCTTGTATGTTTGAATGGTCTCCTTGTGAATTTAGTCTGAAATCTCAATGTTTTGTTTTGATAAAGGTGAGATGGTACTTTTTGACATTTCAGATCTTTTTTGTTTTGACCAAAACAATTCATCATAATTGACACAAATTTATTAAAATATTTGAGTTGACCCAAATCTGCATATTTTGGTGAAAAAAATTTGCAGTCTATCTATGGAGATACAATTTTCTCTCCGCAATACACAGAAGCTGTAGAACAGGTGGGAAAAACAATGAAAGAAAATAGTGTCAGTGGCAAAACTCCCTTTGAATTCAGCCATGCTGGACCAGGACTCTCCTGTAACCTTCAGGGGTGATATCCACGTCTACTTTCCAAGCCCAAATAGTCAGGCTCTGTGCAGGTGAATAATGGAGATGAAATGAAAGCCAAGCACAGTGCCTGTGACCTCTATTCTATTCTGTAAAACTGGGACTTCTCATATGAGAAAGGACTACTTGAATAATAGGTTGTAGTTTCAAGCCCTGGGAACATACTGTCTCCCTCCCTTGGTCTTTACATAATACAAACACACTAAACTTGTGTCAAAAACTCTCAACCACTTTCTGAGATTTTTCTTTATTTTAACAACAACAAAAACCTAATTTTGAGCAGGCTGTTTATAAGGGGTTTCACTTATTTATTTCTCTGCATGAACTACTGTCTCAGCTCCTAGTTCCTTAAAGTGCAATGCAAACCTTAGTATCCTTCTGTATTGAAGCTAATGAGACCTACTTGGTCTTGCTGCTTGGCTGAGTCAGCAGGAAAGTATTGTATCTCCCTGTAGTGTCCCAGAACTTGACATCCTGTCACAATCCCCATTTTTTTCCATTTAGGATACAGTATGGTTATTAACTTAGTAGTAAGACTAGTACTGCTGGATTTAAAATTGTGTTTATATTTTTGAAAGCAACAAAGTTCATAAGCAGAAGAAAACATCTCAGTAATTTAAAACATGAAGAATAACACTTATTTACTAGTTCATTTTTTTTAACTTTTAAAATATAGCAGTAGACTCAGTGAAATGCAACCGTGCCATTCAGGAGTTAGGAAAAATAGTTACACCTTGTTATTCTCTTCTTTGATGGATCATGTCACAGGATTCACACGCATGGCTCTCAAACCTCCAGCACAAGACTGGCTTCAATTCCCAAAGATAAAGAGCTTTGAAAGGCTGTGCCTCTCCCATTTATCCTCACCTCCTTCACCTACTCCAACAAGGGGAACATTCTAAACCTGCCACATAAGTGCCATAAACTTCCAGTGCCTTCAACACCCAGGGGTTTTGGTGGTTGCTTTTTCAGGAGGATTTTTAAGCAAAAGGCTAAAGTATTAGCTAATGGTAAAATAACTCCCTTGCTCTGGAGCTATGGTATAAAACAAACACATTTTTGCAGACATACCAAAATATATATACACACAGAGCCTCAGGAATGAAACAGCAAATTGAGTGGAAAGGGGTGGGTGGGTAAATGAGAATCCTGTGAGATCAGATCTTCAAAGAACCAGAATTACAAGGTAAGTGATTTTCCCTTCTTTAAAGATATCATCATCACAGGGCTCTCCCTCTTTGAGAGACATCAGCTACAGAGATGCCCCCAAGTAAAACAAAGAACAATCTACACTGCAGTAGGTAGCAACTGACAAATTCCTACCCCTCCACCCCCCCCACCCCCAAAAAAGCAGCAGACATATAGAAAGAATTGGACCCAAGCCAAGCTTTTTCCTTCCAATGACTGTGAGGCATAAACAAGGTCTCCTGAGGATAAATCCTCATGCACCTTCTTCAAAGTGCAGGCTTGCACTATCAAATCCCATTCTCCAGAGTAGGGGATATCACTAACCAGAGTCTAGAGTCAAGAAACCCTTTTTGCCTTAAAGGGAAAATTCAGGATGAATAAAGAAGAAAACATCTCCCAGATCTGGCTAGCTATGGTCATACTAGAAACAGCCAGAGGGATCTCCGTAACCATCAAGTGACAAACTGACTGTCAAGGGCACCAGAGGATGTACCACTCACATGGCAGGACTGGAATGTTCCACCTGCTGATGTGCAGAGACTGCAGCTTTGGGAGTTTTGGGCCAGACTTAGCCTGCAAGCTTTAAACCCAAAAGTAAGGATTGTGTGACGGTGTCTTTCACAATTCAGGGCATCTGCACCTGTACTTGTATTCCCCCTCCATTTTCGACCAAGGGCACCCACCCTAGGCTCCTGGCTCCTCAGCTGTCACCTCTCTAAGGCAGAGACCCACATCTCGCTCCCTCCTGACTGCACAGTTGCCTGCCTTTATTGCCTAAGCATGCCTGCATCTGTGCTTGGCTTTCTCCTCAGAGGGCATAAATAGTGTAATTGCCCACAGCTATATTACTGCACAGCCCTTTTGAAGCAAACATGTTTATTTCTAAAGTGAAAGCATTACAGAGGAAACATTACAAACAATAAGAGAACCTCCATGCCTGTGAATAAGCTTACCCCAAATCACTCCCAACTCCAACAAGGATTCTGGCAGGTGATCAGTCCTTCAGACCCAACAAAGGGGTTTTTCTTTGGCTACAAGTTCATAACAGCTGTTAGCTCAGAACAAGCATGCCATTGAATCTGTGAATCCTCTTTTTTGCAGCTAGGGACTTTGATCTTCAGGTAATCAGCAGACAGTGGGTTTGTCCTCCGGGTGTAGCTTCAAAAGGCTGGGTCCAGAGTTGGGAATTTACATTCACATCCTCCCAAGTATTTCCTAGGAAGCCAACTCAGCTTTGTTTGTCCCAAAGGTTCCTTCTTGCCTTGTCTGGCACATTGTTTGAAATAGTCCTCTGAAGCTCGTAACACTTCCCAGGGTTTATGTTGGCCACATCTCCCATCTAGTTACATACAATTCCACAATAATACATAAACTTTCTGTTTTTAATACAATGAACTCCAAGGCTACTTACACTTCATTCAGGAAGGTTGTTAAAAGATATTGCCATATCTGTCAGTGTCTTTAAAGTAACCCTCCTTATCATAGAAGACAATGCAATCTAGTGGAATGTGGACTGGACTGGGAATCAGCCAAGTATTCCTGGACTATGTCATTGATTTACTCACTGTGTAACCTTGGGCAAATCTCTTCTGTAAAAGGGGGATGGTACCCCACTTCTCAAAAGTGCTCTGAAATCTTGAAAGGGCTATGAAAGTGCTAAGTATTCTTATTTATTTTTATTTTATGAAAACAACAATAGTTAAATCTATCATAACTACATCTTAAAATAAAAAAGTAGGGGGGCAGCAAAAAGAAAAAAAATCTGTCAATTGAATATAAAAATGATAATCACATTTTAATTATTTGCCACTGACTTCTGATGCCCTGAAAAAATTTATTCTTTGCTTAGTCTGTTCTCTGGTATCAATTAGATTAACCATAAGTGTAAATCTGTAATTACATACTTAACATTGTAACATTCCAAGCTGGTCTGTTTTCTCTTTTCATTTTTCAGCGTCACTTAATTTAATGATGGGAACATCAGACAAGAAAGATGGAAAAATCTTTAAAATATTTTTCTTGAAATTCTTTTGATTTGGAGGAAGTCAAGAAATTTTTTTAGATCTTTTAGAATTCATTTTTGTGTTCTTAAGTATGATACAAGCTTTTATATTTTTCACAGTTCTTGCAATACTAAAGATCTATATTTCTTCCAGTAAGTGCAATACATGTTATAGCCATCAATATTTTTGGCTCCTGTTTAAAGGCCCCAGTTCAGCAAAGCACTCAGGCATGAGCTTAACTTTAATCATGTGAGTTATCTCAGCCTTATTCAACAAAGTATCTAGGCACATGCTTAAATTTTAACAAGTACTTAAGTCCAAGTGAAATCAATGGCTTAATGCTTTGCTGAATAAGGATGAGATTACTTATGTGCTCAAAATTAAGCATTTGAAGTGCTTTTTCTGAATAGGTGCCTAAAAAAGTGAGGTGATCTCTTAGTTTAAAAATGAGTACATTCCAAATTATTAAATTAAAAGACCAAGTTCAAGTTCCTTTTTGCTTTTAAGAAGGAGAGATTCGGAATCAGGATTTGTAGATTCTCCTCCCCACTCTGCCACTGCTTGGCTATGATCATCAGCAAGTCACTGACATAGTGGTTTGAGTAATATAAAACCCACCATATAAACATAACTGCTACTCTTGGGGGAATTCTGCGCTACAGCGCAAGTGCTGAATTAATATCCCCCATAGACTTTTCCCCCCTGCACAATAATTGATTCTGATGGAGAGGTGAAAGGAAGCTGCAATTACACCTTTCACCCACCAGGGGCTAATGTGGCACCAGAAGAGAAGGTAGAGCAGCCAGCTCTGGAGAGGGAAGGGGCAGGGGCAGCCTTCCTCACAGCGCCCTGCCTATGGGGCCAGGTAGGAGGTATGAGATGGGAGGGGGGACAGACAGAGCAGGGCACATGGGGCTCCTCGGGGTGGGTCACAGGAGCTAGTGGGGTGACAACATTGAGTGAGGGGCTGAATAGGTGTGGGGTGCAGGGCCACATGGGGACTGGGAGGAGTGGGGGTGCAGGGCCATATATGCATATGTGCCTGACTGAATGGGACAGGCTAGGGGTCAGCCAAGGTCTGCATGGGAAAGGTTCTCCAACTTACTAACAATCCCTCCTCAAAAAACCTGTTCCATACTTCTCCCACCCACACCCAAGAAACCTCCAGATTCACTTCCCAGCAATTACTTCCCGCTCCCTTAGCTCCTCCATTACCCCTGACTCCCCCAAGCCTTTGCACTGCTCTGAGCGGTGCGGGAAATAGTATATGTATTTTGGTTAAATGAATTACTCAACATTCTGTATTAGTTTGCCTAGATTCCTTAATCTATTTGTCAAAAAATATTTTCTGTATCTTTTTTGTTGTCAGTATTGTTACAGACATACTTGCTGACAGGTATTTTGAAATAAATTACCAAAATAATTGAAACTGGAGTGATTTTGGCACAGAATTCCCCAACGAGCAAACTGCTTAATCTCTAGACCATGTCCAAGTGCACACCCTACATTAATTGGTCAGATTCTGTCTTGCAGATGGCAGTTGTGCCATTGAGGGACTTAAATGTGAATTGAATTATTATGATGTTTTTGCTAATTTGTTTTGCATTTTGTTAATGGGTCAGAAAATGTTGACAAAATATTAAAGGAAATTTTAACTAATGTTCTTGTTAATTTTTTCCTACAAATTTTCTGACCAGGTTTAATTTTGTAATGATTTTTGGTCTGATTAGCAAAAAAAAAAAAAAAAATTTCTTTTTTAATCCTCCGCTGAAGAAAGACCAAGTCCTTCTCTCTCTAAGGGCTAGATTCTACCAATTTTACTCCCAATGAGTAGTACTTTACTTCAAAAGTAGTTTTATTAATTGCTGTTTCGGTCCAGAAGTCAGGTACTAATCATTGTGAATAAGGGCTTGTCTACATTATAAAAAGAACTTGTGTTATAGCAAGGAATAATTAACATGAATTAACTAACATAAATATTAAACACTCAGGGCTAGATTCTCTTTTACACTTAGTCCCCTTTACACTGCTCTGGAATAGTTTTAGCATACCATACAACAAGAGATATATATAAACAAAAAACTTAAAGAATCCATACTCAGTAAATCAAGATATTAACGTAGACAGTTTCAGCAACATATAAACAGACCAATAGCTGACTGATTTTAAAAAAAATACCTGGCTATAAAACAATCCTGCTATATTTAATCCCCATTCTCGGGGCTCTGTGATGATCATGTTTTCAGTATTTGTCTTTGTTGTGCGTCAATGGATCATTACTTTGGACAGCTGAAATAAATCACTTATTCCCAGTTCTGTTATGGGACACTTGCAGCAGTGCATTTAAAATGCCTAGGCCTGATACTCCACTTGGTTAAACTGATGATCCGCTGTTGTTACTCTCCAGCTTAGAACCAAAACATTGAATTCATAGGTAGGTGATAGAACTGGGGTCCACATTATCTCAGGAGACAGACAATTGCATACAGTTGTCATTTTCTCATTGCAATTACCTTCAACCCCAGGAAGAATGAAGGTTCATGGATCACCGAAGGAAGGTCTTTATCTCAGAGGAAAGGAAGCGTACAGTCAGCAAAAGATTGAGAATGGTATTTCTAGTTGCACTGACGATTCATCCTGAGCGCCATAATAATCATTAGATACCTTCAGTCAAGGGTGATGCCAGTGTTCTGGCAAGTTTCCCAATATGTTTAACTCTTCCTACCATCATCACCTTCCTTCATCCATGCATTTAGTTCTTCAAGGCACCATGGCATTTTGGTGATTGCAGAGACTTCATAAAAAAGCCTAGATTCACTGTTTTTCCCCCTTCTCTCCATTAATTGATAATGATATAAGCTGATCATTAAAAGATACTTTTGTAAGGCCTGATTCAAACCTATTGAATCTTTTACACACATTTTAAAATCTGTACAGATGTCTTTAGAAAAGATGTACTTATTCTGTTGAGCTTCATATTAGGGACAAGATTCTGTTGTTTGCTTTTAACTTCTGTTGTTTCAGTGGTTCTTTCTTTTTTTCATGTTAGGTACATTTTATTATACACTCATTCAAATGGCCTATTAAAATATATCTAAAATATTGTAAACATATCCATTTTATAATGCTTTAAAATATTGTCATTACCTGGAGACTGTTTTAATATACTGACGTGCATTTAAAATATATGCCTCACCATGAAAGCTAGAAAATTCTGAAATAATTTGTCTGTTTTAGAGATTACTGGGCTATTTTACACATGCCTGGAGATTCTTAGCAGAGAATTCCACTTGTGTATGGGGGAGTCTCAGAAGTCTCCTGCCCCTGGAATAAGGAGGAAGAAAGAACACACTAGGGTGCAAGAGGAGCAGGAGGAGATGTGGAGAAGCAGAGCTCCATGACACCTCAGCCAAAGATGGCATAAAGTCAATTAATCTCCCTAATGCTCTAACTTCTTTCCGCTGGGCCTTGCAGTTGATGGTCATAGAGCCACAACTAGCTCTCTGCAGCTGCCACTCTCCATTATAAGTATAGGGTCCAATCCTGGTCACTTTGAAGTCAAGGAAAGTTTTGCCTTTGATTTCAGAGGGTGCATGATTCAGCCCACGGTGCAGACCACTGAAAATTAATAGCATACCTTAGGAAGGGATCAGGATTTCACTGGTTTCCTATTGCAGTCAGTTAGGATTTCAATCTTGGCTTTGCAGCTCAAGAGGGAGATTGTGCCAAGTGAAATCACAATCGCCCTCAGAGTCCCCTGCTGCTCCAGGAAGAAGTAAACTGTGTCCTGTTGCAGTGTAAGTGCCCTGAAGCAGCACTGTTCATATACCACCAATACATGCAGAGGGCAGAACCAAGGCTATACTCACTGCTCATCCACCCCATGCATCCCCTTTGCAGAACCTGTATCCCCTTTTCCTGTGCTACCTAGTATAGGGGTATAAGTGCTCTGCCTGATCCTGCTTCCTGCTTCCATCTAGTGAGCCTTTGTTCATCTTCATTTACAGGGTTTGTATATGTTACATGATGTGTCTATGACTGATTTTTATCAAATGCATTTACATTTACTCTTTTTTCCATATAAGTGTTGAGAGCTTGCTGCTATACTGTTCTCAGAACTGCCTGGGCCTCCCTGCCTATTAACTAGAGCTGCTGGAAAAAAATAGAGGCTTTGTGAAAATTTTTGAAATAGTTTTATTTCTGCGGGTTTCAGAAATGAACAGTTTTTCATTTATTCAAAATGTTTTGATTTTGAACATTTTTTGTTTGGCTTTCTTTCCCCTTTCTCCCCCCTCCGCCCCCACTGATCCGTGGGAAAAGATAAAGAACTAAGGGAGGAAAAGTTCAGGGAGGAGGAATAAACCAAAATGTTTCCATTTTCAGGTTTCTTGTGGGGAGGGAGATTGGTTTTTTAAGGCAATTTTTCAGGAAGAAGACGAAAAAGGATTTTTTTTAAAACTAGTTTTAGTATTAACTTTAACTTTGCTAAACCAGTAGGTTTCCCCATAAAGGACAGCTTGTGCTGAAGTCCTCTGCAAATCTTTGTCTGCCCAAAGTGTTTTTGTGGCTTTATTCTTTTTCAGACACTTTGCTGCCTTAACTTTTTAACAGTGGTGCTAGTTTCATGCTATTGAGTGGCTATGTTTTTTATGTTGTTTATATATTGTGGGATTCTTATCTGCTTCTGTTTTTACACACCCTTTGATCAGCAACCAAGCTGTCTCCTTGTTCAGAACAAGGGTCATATGTCATGACGATATTAATAGAGCTGAAAAGGTTATTGTATTGGAAGAATCTGAAGAGCTCTCTCATAAAACTATACTGCATGGCTATATTTTGTACAACATCTTTCATAAAAACTGCCTCTCAAGCTATTTTACAGCATGTTATAATATAACCACAAATTTAAATGATAAATAGCAGCAGAGGAAAATTAAAAAGTTATAGGCAAGGGAGAAAAGGAGATATTTTATTTGAAAGTTAGAATGAGATGCAGAGTCAATACAGTGGCGTGACAGGAAAGCTGTTCCAAATGGAACTGCAAGGGAGAAGCATTGGTGACGATCACTCCAGCCTGGAGAGATTCTCCCCAGAGAAGGGTTGGCAGTGGAAATACTGCCACCTTCCCTGAGGGCTCCTTCTAAGGAAAACCAACCTTAACTTCTACTAAGGATTCCCCAGGAGCCCTGTCAGCAGAGGCTACTCAGGAGATTAATTGGACCAGTGCATCCCTTGGCCAGTATCACCAGGCCTCTGCACCACACGTTTCCTCCCACATCCCGTCATATTTGCTGTCAATGGGAGTGTTACACCACGGTTTATATCCGCCTCATCTGGCTTACATTTTGGAATAAATCAAACCCAAGGTCCATGAGATAGGCTTGAGTGAAACCCATAGAGGATTTTTTTATAAACAAGGAGGCTTATTTCAATGTAGATCTTCAAATTAATGGGAACCCAGTGGAGTTATTTGGGGACTGGGTGAAGCATTTAGTTCTTTGTAGATGCCAAAGTATCAGCCTGTATGCTGAAATCCGAAGAGCTAGGACTCGGGGATGGCAGAGAATAGTCAAAAGAAGAGGAGAGAAAGGTATGAGCAGGGATTTCTGCAGAGGTAGACTTAAAGCAGTGAGGTACATTACAGAAGTGATTAAATCTAGAGTTGCACATAGAAGGACTGTAGTGGAAGAATGTCTCTGAGTCAAGGATGACACTAAAATATGGGCAGTGGAAGTGAATGCAAATGTAATAGTAATGGCCTAATTGTAAGAATGAGGCAATAGTACATTTATAGTTTCCCTCAAATTCCTTAAGTGTTATAGCCCTGCCACAAAAGTATGATAAAACACTAAAGGCTATCTGTGTGTATTTCTTTCTCAGTAAATATCACACATCACACATCAATTTAATATGCAGTTATACCAGAGTTAACCAGTGTAGACATATTTTATTTCCCACACAAATACACATAAACTTTAAAGATGCATCTTACGGTATTTGTTGACTTTCCCTCATCCTTCCCTAAATCCTTACAGGGAAACTGTGCATCTCAATATAAAGGATAGATTTATAGAATTATTTTCTTAGGATAGCTATAAAAAAATAACTCACAAAAAAGTATGTTGCTATAATCCTCCAGTAATCACAATACCTAGGGCTTGATTCACCACCATGTTATTCCAAATTTACACTCAGGTAACTCCATTAGTGATATAAATGCATTTGATACAGCAACGGAAGTGTCCAAGAAGCTCCAGTTTTGCTCTGGTGTAATTCTATTGAAATCAATGCTGTAGTGAATCAGACTCCTAGTATTTTACAGTTTGAACAAAAAACAGACTTTCTGGGAAGATATGCTACAAAATTTGTATACAGAAGAGGTGAGAAAGAATGGTGAGACAATTAATTACTTGTTATCACTTCACCAATTTATGTATTAGCTGCACTAGTTATTCCTTTTAAAAAAATTTAATGGTCAGTTTTAGGCTTTTCCCATAAATCATCTTTGGCATTTGAAGTTCTTTCAAAGTTATTTCTGACTTTTAAACATTTTAAAGAAATTTAAGAAGCTATATTCTGACCTTTTAGTGCAGAGTCTGATAACCTTCAAGGCAGGTGTGCAGATGTCAGGGCTAAGAATTCCACTAAGGCAGAATATTTCTCTATTTTACAAGGGAAGATAAATTAAGTCAACCTTCTTGTTGGGTGGCAAAGGAGCAATTCATTGATTGATCAGATGGAACCATTGTGATCATCTAGGCTGACCTCCTGCATAACAGAGGCCATAGGACTACCTTGACTTAATTCCTGTTTGAAATAGAACACATCTTTTAGATGAAGTGCTGAAATTGTCTTTCCTGCCATTTCTTTAAAATCCCTTGGGGCCAACCCAGATGAAGGAGAAAAAAAGGCCTAGTGAAGGGAACTGAGGTGATGTCAAGAAGAGGCTGGCAAATAATCAGTTATATTTGAAACACTTACACTGAATAGGACTTATTCACAACCACTGAACCTACACTATACATTGATAGAGCTGGGGTAAGCACCCAGGCACAAATAGTGGCTTTCCCCCTCTAAATTAGGGGTTTGCACAGGTGCAGCTATGTTGTTGGCCAGCCACCAACAGGCCTAGTTAGGGAAAATCATGAATGTATAGAAGGCGTAAGTGACTGTAATGGAGCCTAAATTGATGTAAATTAGACATTACACCCCTTACTCATCACTTCTGAATCTGACCCAGTGAACAGGTATATAATATAAGCGTATGATTAGTGTAGGGTCTTATGACTTCAGTATGTAACTTTTTATATCTTCTTCCGCTCTTCAGTGTGCAAATTTTTGTCAGACTCCCATGCACATTGTTTGAGTGGAGTCTAAATAGGCCTAAGGGAGTCCAGTTGAGTAAGGGAGTATAACTTACATCATCTTACACCTCCCTTCTGAATTTGCTCCAGTATTTTAAATTCAAATTTGACCAACCATGACCAGTACAGGGATCAAGGAAATGATTCTGTAGTATGTTGGGAACCTACTGTAAGGTGCTGATCTCCCTCTGCTCTGCTGAATACAATAAGAATTAGAGGCACTTAACCCCTCTCAGATTTGGCCCTAAATGATGACTTTATATCAATCTGGGAGGTGACTCACAACCAAAGGAAGGCAGAGGAGACTTTTTTGTGGCTCACAATAGTAAGAGGGCTCCTGCAGTTTAGAATGAGTTGAGAAAGAATGTACTTAATATTTGGGTTCAGAAGTGCTCCTTATTCCTAGTTGTGAGAGACTTTGGCAGCTAGTCACCAAGTGTAGTCTAAGGAACTACCGGATTTATTGATAAGATGATAATCATTATGCTCCTCTATCTGATCACAGCACTGATTATTTTAATCCCTAGAAAATCAGCTATATTTGAAGATAATATGGTAATACTGATATTTAAGTTTTTGATATAAGGATTTCAAATACTTTGTTAAATTGCCTTTTTTTAAAAAGCAAAAACTAAAACCCGCTATGATTATGTTTGTAGTTTTAATATGAATACATCTTCTCAGTGATAGTTTGGGATTTTGAGCAGAATAGAAGCCTTAATGAAATTTTAATGGAATTAAATTATGGTTTGAAGCTCTTTTGTGTGGCCCATTTTTAAAGCATTGCTCAGTTTGGCCCTGATTCAGGAAAGTATGCAATTAACTTTAAGCTCCTGCTTAAATCCCACTGAAATCAGTGGGAATGAAGCATGTGTTTAAATGCTTTGTTGACAAAGGATGGATTTAAGCTCAAGCTTAACTTTAAATGTTCTGCTGAATTACAAGTCTTATAATTTAAACATTTTCTTTCATTTGTAGCAAGTGCAGAGCGAAAGAGAAGGGGTTATAGAACATCTTTGATTCATCGGCTCACCGAATCATTTGAACTTCAGACCTAGGGCTCTAGACCATTAATACCAAATTTAGAGAACTCCATGCACAGATGCTGTATGTTATTACCTGGCATTGGCCACTGTCAGAAGACAAGATACTGGGCTGGATGGCCCATTGATCTGACTCAGCATGGCTGTTCTCATGTTCTTGTGTACTATGTGTTGCATTAATTTGACTGGATGTGAAATTGTTTTTCTGCTAATCTAAAAGCATGAAACCAGTGCTACCAAACAGAAAAACAATGGAAAATAATCTACAAAACTGATTCGTTCAAACAGCAGACTGTTATTAAAA